>NC_044038.1:31490998-31794561 GCF_901765095.1 Microcaecilia unicolor
GAGATTGGTGGCCCTCGCTTCGGGAAGGTAGGCCTGAGCCGTCTGGGCATCCAGCAGAGCTCCTATGAATTCCAGAGACTGTGTCGGCTGGAGATGGGACTTTGGGTAATTTATCACAAACCCCAGCAGCTCCAGAAGTCGAGTAGTGCACTGCATAGACCGGAGGGCTCCCGCCTCCGAGGTGTTCTTGACCAGCCAATCGTCGAGATATGGGAACACGTGCACTCCCAGCTTGCGTAGGTAGGCCGCTACCACCACGAGGCACTTGGTAAACACTCGTGGGGCAGAGGCGAGCCCAAAGGGCAGCACACAATACTGAAAGTGCCGTGCGCCCAGGCGGAACCTGAGATACTGTCTGTGAGCTGGCAGTATCGGGATGTGAGTGTATGCGTCCTTTAAATCCAGGGAACATAGCCAATCGTTTTTCTGAATCATTGGCAGAAAAGTGCCCAAGGAAAGCATCCTGAACTTTTCTTTGACCAGGAATTTGTTCAGGCCTCTCAGGTCTAGGATGGGACGCATCCCCCCTGTTTTCTTTTCCACAAGGAAGTACCTGGAATAGAATCCCTGCCCTTCCTGCCCGGGTGGTACGGGCTCGACCGCATTGGCGCTGAGAAGGGCGGAGAGTTCCTCTGCAAGTACCTGCTTGTGATGGGAGCTGAAAGACTGAGCTCCCGGAGGACAATTTGGAGGCAGGGAGGCCAAATTCAGGGCGTATCCGCACCGCACTATTTGGAGAACCCACTGGTCGGAGGTTATGAGAGGCCACCTTTGGTGAAAAAATTTTAACCTCCCCCCGACCGGCAGATCGTCCGGTACGGACACTTTTAGGGCGGCTATGTTCCCATGGATCCAGTCAAAAGCCCGTCCCTGGCTTTTGCTGTGGAGGCGCAGGGGGCTGCTTAGGCGCACGCTGTTGACGAGAACGAGCGCGCTGGGGCTGTCCCTGTGCCTGACGAGGTCTTCGGGCCGGCTGGTTGTACCTACGCTTTGCAAAAGAATAGGGTGCAGCCTGCCGGGCCCGGGAAAAACGTCCACCTGTTGAGGTGGATGCTGAAGGCGCCCGGTGGGAGAGCTTGTCGAGAGCGGTTTCCCGCTGGTGCAGTTGGTCCACCATCTGCTCGACCTTCTCACCAAAAATGTTATCCCCCCGGCAAGGGACGTCGGCTAGTCTCTGCTGGGTGCGGTTGTCCAGGTCAGAGGCACGCAGCCATGAGAGCCTGCGCATCACTATGCCTTGGGCCGCAGCACGAGATGCCACGTCACAGGTGTCAAAGATACCCCTGGACAGGAACTTTCTGCACACCTTCAGCTGCCTGACCACCTCCTGATAAGGCCTGGACTGCTCCGGCGGGAGCTTCTCGACCAGGTCCGCCAGTTGTTGCACATTGGTCCGCATGTGAATGCTCATATAGAGCAGGTATGACTGGATGCGGGTCACGAGCATGGAGGATTGGTAGGCCTTCCTCCCAAACGAGTCCAGAGTGCGAGACTCCCGCCCTGGGGGCGCCGAGGCGGTATCCCTCGAACTCCGTGCCCTCTTGAGAGCAGAATCCACGACCGCTGAGTCATGGGGCAATTGGGGCCGCATTAACTCTGGGTCGGAGTGGATCCTGTACTGGGACTCTGCTTTCTTGGGAATGGTGGGGTTAGTTAATGGTCGCACCCAGTTCCGAAGCAGTGTCTCCTTGAGGACATTGTGCAGCGGCACCGTGGAGGACTCTCTAGGTGGTGATGGATAGTCGAGGACCTCGAGCATCTTGGCCCTCGGCTCTTCCACAGAGACCACGGGAAAGGGAATGCTAATAGACATATCCCGCACAAAGGAGGCAAAGGAGAGACTCTCGGGAGGTGAGAGCTTCCACTCCGGTGAAGGCGTGGGGTCCGAGGGAAGGCCCGTAGACTCCTCTGAGGAGAAATATCTAGGGTCCTCCTCTTCCCCCCACGAGTCCTCTTCCTCGGTATCGGACATAAGCTCATGTAGCTGAGTCCTGAACCGGGCCCGGCTCGACGTCGAGGCACCGAGGCCTCGGTGTCGTCGAGCGGTGGACTCCCGCGCCGGCGGGGACGGAGCTCCCTCCATCGACGTCGACGGGGACTCCACCTGCGTGGCGGTCGAGACCGGCGCCGCAAGCGGCGGCAGTGTCGATGGCCCCGGCGCCGGGCTAGAGCTCGCCGGCGCCACAGACATCGGCGCCGAGGGCGCAAGCACCCCCGGCGCCGGCACAGCCTGGCGCATCAGCCCTTCCAGGATCCCCGGAAGGATGGCTCTGAGGCACTCGTCCAGGCCCGCTGCCGGGAAAGGCGGTGGGGCCGGTAGGGGTGTCGGCGTCAGAAGCTGATGGGAGCCAGGAGACGGCACCGAGGTGCCGGAACCCCGACGCGTCGGTACCTCCACAACCGACGGGGACCTCTCCTCTCGACGTAGACGCTTCGGCGTCGCCTCCTCTCCGATGTCCGGATGCACCGAGGGCGACCGGTGACGACGCTTCTTATCTTTCTTACGATGCCCGTCACCGGCGCCGGAAGGAATGGAGGAGGAGGAGGTCGATCCCCCTCGGTCTCGAGGGACCGGGTCAGACAGGGTTCGGTCCCGTGGGCCACGAGCCGAGGGAGTGACCGGGGCCGACTGCCCACGCGGCCTCTCACCTCCACTCTCACCGGAGGACCGGCGGGCCGACGGGACCTGTTCTCCTGGGGTCGATGCCATCGGTGCCGATGTCTCGGGCATCGATACCGGTACCGAAGGACCGGGCGTCGATACCGATGCCGTCGAGGTCGACGTTGAGGGGCCGGCGCAAGTTCCAAAAAGACGGTCCCGTAGAACTTGCCTCGCAACCTGAGTCCGTTTCCGGAGACCGAGACACAGGGGACACGACTTGAGATTGTGCTCCGGCCCGAGGCACTGGAGGCACCAAGCGTGGGTGTCGGTCTGCGAGATCGGCCGGCCGCACCGACCACACTTTTTAAATCCACTCGGGACCTTCGAGGACATCGACGGAAAAATCGCGTCGGCGAAGTTAAAGTCGTCGATGGTGGCGGAAATCACACCTCGAAAAAGGGAAAAACGACCGTGCGGCCACTAGGCCGCAACGTGGCGTCCCCGCTAGAAGCGAGGGAAAAGGGGAGCGCGTGCTCCACACGCTCAGGTTTTTTTTTTTTTTTTTTTTTAACAAAAAGAAACCGGGCGGTGTATCAAAACTAAAATAGAAAAAGATAAACGATTCGCGTAAACGCGAACGGCTTTCCGGCGGCTGAAAACAGAGAGAGCGGCAAAGCACGACTCTCTCCAGACGCGGAAAAAAAGGAACTGGCGGGAGCGGTCGCGCACGGGCGGGAAGACGGCCGCGCATGCGCGGTGGGCGTGCCCTGCGTGCCGACCGTCCCGCGAAGCTTTTTTACGGTTGGTGGGGGCTGCCGCGGACGTCACCCAGTCGTGAGAACAAGCAGCCTGCTTGTCCTCGGAGAATAACTAAATGCCTTTAGTCCTCAGGCCAGGATTAAACATACAGTAAAAAAACAAACCTAAGTATACTAATAAAGGCCAGGAATCGAAACACAAATAGCTCCACATTGGTCGGGCCTTTCCAGTGTCACTCTCATGTAGATGATTGGGTGGGTTATTATTTATTTATTTATTTATTTTATTTATTATTACATTTATATCCCACATTTTCCCGCTGATTGCAGACTCAAAGTGGCTTACATAAATCTGTAGTAAGGCTACAGTGCAATAAAGGCAAAGCTATTATCTATAATAATAATTCTCACCTGGAAACATTCTGAAGCTCACTCTGTGGGAGGGAAACACTGAAGGCTAGGCTCTCAGCTCACTCACTCTCACTCATGCACCACTCACTGTCACTCATACACCTGCCCTCAGCCATGCCCCTTCCGGACATAATTCGCGACCCCAACGTTCTAAATGAAGCCTCCAAACCTCTCCAAACCGGAAGTGCGAGGCTCCAGAGATATCCGTTTTCCCCATAGCTCAAAAACGGAAGTGTGAGGCGTCCTGTGCCCCGCCCTCCTCTCAGAACGTCATCACGAGGAGGGCGGAGCACATTCCAGGAAACGAGATGTCCCCCTGCCCACCCTCAAAGATGTGTGCCCCGCCCTCACGTCACAACGTCATGACGTTTGGTACGACATCGACGGCAGGGTGGGGAAACAACGTGATCACCTCACCAGTGGGGCGGGGAATGCATAAGCCTCGGAGAATCGCCAACAACAACAAAAAAAACGTCATCCTCAACGGCGGGGAAGGCAGTCACGCAACGCGATGACATCAACGGCGGGGCGGGGAAGCCACAAGCCGCGGAGAATCGCCAACAGCAAAAAAAAAAACAACCTGTCACGGCGGACCGAACGACCCAAACAACTTGCGCCTGGAAGATGGTGGGGGGGGGGGGGGGGAAGAAAGCTGCAACTAAGATGACAGGAAGGAAAAGGAAAACCTTGCTAGCGCCCGTTTCATGCTCTTCGGAAACGGGCCTTTCTTACTAGTAAAATAATATTATAATTATTGCATACATTTGCACGTAGTCACTGTTGCATATAGTTAGTTTTAACATTCTGGTCGTGTCAGGTAGGTTTTTCTTTTTTGTTGAATTGTTGCCTACTACCTTCCTGGTCTGGCATGTTTTGCTCCTGTCCCACAGTGTGCTGTAGGCATGCTGTGCTGATCCAGTCCTGCTGGTCTTCAGGGGCTCTCTCTCTGTGCCATTGCCCCCCCCCCCCCCCCGATTCGGTGTGGCTGAATTGCCGCCATCGGCCCTATGTATGAGCCGTCAGTTTCAGTCAGTCTCGGCCACCTCCGCTCCTCTGAGTCGTGTGCACACAGTCTCATGTGGTGGCGGCCCTGTCTCCGAGTTGCATGCCCACAGAATCAGGCAACAAGGAGGAGGAGAGTGAGGGAAAGATGGACTGAAGCCAAGAAAAGGAAAGCGTGCCCACTGACTCACATGGTGGTGGGCCCAGTCTACCTCTGCTTATCAGGTAATCGTGGGTGTCCTCTGCTTCATCCTGGCATTCTTGGTGCCCTGCTTCTTTGGTCGAATGCCAGTCGGGTGCAGGGTTGCTGGTTGGGACAGCAGGTTGGGAGCAAGTCAGTGGGCCGGCGTGGTTTCCAGGGTCCGGTGTGGGTCAGTGGGCCAGCGTGGTCTCCCGGGAGGTGCCCCCCACTATTCCAGAGCTGATGGTCCAGGGGATCAGAACTGCTCTGTCTATCCTGGATTCGAAGGCTGGCATAGGTCTCCAGGATTGGGTGCAGTCAGTGGGCTGGTGTGGTCTCCAAGGAGGAACACCACTGTGGTCCCAGTCAGCGGTTCCTAGGGTTCAACGCCGCTCCATCTCCTGTCCTGGCTTCAGAGGGTTGCAGTGCTGTCTGCACCCGGCTGATTTGGCTTCTCTCGCTCGTAGAGCCTGGTTGCTTGCGGAGCTCCTGTAGGTGAGCCCTACTCAGTCGCCATCTTGGAGCATTATATATATATATATATATATACTTATCACATAGTAAAAACCGACAAAGAACTCGTGTAGCTTGAGGAAGTCCAGCATTCTGTTTTAAATTATGTTCCCACAGAGTCAAATTTTTCCATTAACTATTTCTCAAAGTACTTCTGACAACAGATACTTTTAAATGCCATTTATAAGTCCTGTATCTCCTCTGTGCTGCCTTTTAAATGCTACCACACGATTCTTGTCAGCAGAGGGTTAAAAAGTGTACACAAAACTTCAGGCAGTTCATAAATTTGAGTTCTGCATTTTACTTATGAAATGTGAGGTTATGCCAGAGCTTAACTGCTACACAGTTGGTCCTTGTTAACAGCATATGGCAATTGCCCGCTCCTCAGAATGCCTCTATTCATTGAAATGATATTCTAGTACATCTGGCACCAGAACTTCAAATCTGTTAGTCCCCCCAGGGAGGCAGTTGGGCCCTATACAGGTCCATGTTGACTTTTCAGCCAAGCTTTGCACTTCTGATGAAAGAAATCCATTTAGTACAGTTGCCAGCAGACACAGAACCATTCTGCAGAGGCTCCCATAGGATTCTTAAAACAGCGGAATGAGTCTGTTCAGTCCGTGGCAAGGCTGGCACAAGGTGAGGCTGCAGTAGCTTAAAGATCTTTTGATAGCAATGACAGACGGTAAGATTATCCATATGACAAATTATAAAGATTCTGGAGCTCATTTCAGAAGCAATAGGGGCATTTACTACTACTAATCACTTCTATAGCGCTACTAGACGTACGCAGCGCTGTACACTTGAACATGATGAGACAGTCCCTGCTCAACAGAGCTTACACTCTAATTAGGACAGACAAACAGGACAAATAAGGGTCAAGGACACAGAGTAGCAAGATTCCGGAATCCCAAAGAGTAGCAAGATTCCGGAATCCCAAAGAGTAGCAAGACCACCACCTCAAAAACAGTGTTACTCTACTCCTTTCCTTAGGGGTCCTTTACTAAGGTGCGCTGAAAAATGGCTTACGGTAGTGTAGGCGCCGGGTTTCGGCGGGCGCCGATTCATTTCTCAGCGTGCCTGTAAAAAAAATGCCTTTTTAAACAATTTTGCCGAAAATGGACGTGCGGCAAAACCAAAATTGCCACGCGTCCATTCCTGGTCTGCGACCTTACCGCCAGCCACTACTGTCCTAGCAGTAAAGACTCACGCAATAACCGGGCAGTAATGACCTACACGCGTCAAATGCCACTTGGCGCAATTCTCATACGTGTGGCTGAAAATAAAATTTTTCAGACGCGTGTAGCGGATGCGCGCCAAAAGTGAAATTACTGCAAGAGCCACGCGGTAGCCGGGCGGTAACTCCATTTTGGCGCGCGTTAGGTATGTATAGACGCTTATGCGGCTTAATAAAAGGGCCCCATAATTAGCTCCTCTTGTATGTGTATTTGATTTAAAATGAAGTACACACCAGGGGGTAGCTACGTGGGGCCACGGGGGCCTGGGCCCCCGTAGATTTGGTCCTGGACCCCCCTGCCGACGACCCTCTCGACCCCCCTCCCGCCGCCAACCCTCCCCTGCCGTCGCTGTGGGCTACCTTTGCTGGCGGGGGACCCCAACCTCCACCAGCCAAGGTCCTCTTGCTTCCCGCCGAAGGCTTTATTCTGTTTCTGATGTCCGACGTCAGACTCGCAGAAACAGAACGAAGCCTTGCAGATCAAGGCTTCGTTCTGTTTCAGTGAGTCTGACGTCCTGCACGTACAACGTGCAAGACGTCAGAAACAGGACGAAGCCTTCGGCGGGAAGCAAGAGGACCTCGGCTGGCGGGGATTGGGGTCCCTCGCCAGCAAAAGTAAGCGACGACGGCGGGGAGGGTTGGCGACGGGAGGGGGGGGGTTGAGAGGGTCATCGGCGGGGGGGGGACAAAGTTGGTGGTGGCAGTGGCAGGGAGTCGGCAATGGAGGGCGGGATCAGCGGCGCTGGGGGGGGGTTAAATGTGCCCCCTCACCTGGGCTCTGGACTCCCCCTCCCGCTGAAGTCTGGCTATGCCCCTGGTACACAGATGTGTAAACACCATCATATACATGCACATGTTATCAAATAGGCACCTATATGTTTAGATGCGGGCGCTTACCTGTGTAAAACCCCCCAAGCAATGCTGATCTTTTTCTGTCAGTGTACATTTGTAAAACAAATGGTCCAGCTGTACAAGTCGACAAATACACCTGCTCTCATGCATCTCCTCATATGTATTTTTCAAAAGGCTCTGCGTTTATTACCCCATTTCTAAAGAGATGAGGGTGAGTGTGGTCCAAAACTGTTACCCTGTTGTTATTCCCCTTCCCTCTTCTACAGCTCTTACCCTTGTTTAGTGCTGCTGCTGCCTTGAATGAACGATATCTCGACTTTCCTAAAAAATTACTGTAGTTCCTTTCTGCACTACTGTTTACAGTTTTAAAGTGTTCACCACCGCCTTGGTCTGCTAGTTAGTGAAGGCAGTATAGCAAGTTTCTGTAAATAAATAAATAAAAATCCTTGCATCATGGAATACAGATGAAACCTGATACCAATCTATCTCTTACGGTGCACGTTGCCATTAGTGCCCGATCTTTGGGAATTATTCCAGGTCATCTCAGAGAACGAAGGGTTTATGCAGCAGTTTGGTCAGCTAACGGGTAACACAATACCACTAATTATGTTTAGCTCTCTTCTTCAAGGCTCTGAGTGCGGAAAGTGAAGTGGAGCTGTTTCCTAGATCATATGACACTGCTTATCAGCATAGGCTCTCGCATCCATTGTCAAAACAAAACCACAATAAGCTTGTAGGCCCATTTGAAAACCGCAGGCGAGTCTGGTTACTTGTTAATGCTTCATCTAAAGCTCAACTAGAGGTTCAATCACATAATTACTGTAAGCCACTTCCATAGCCACCTAACACTTGTCTGTCCCCAGCAGCATCCTTTCTAAGTGTTTAACCTGCATGTAAGATGCATAAAAAGTCAAATGCAAACTGGTATGAACAATTCAATTTAGTGCATGACCATTATATCATTATCAACAAATGCTGTTTGTGCGAAAATGCCATCAGATAGCTACAGCACAGTGACGCAAACATTTTTTAAAAGCAAAAAAATATACAGCCTCCCTGGTGTATATTTGTGTTTATCTAGACATAGGGGAGTCATCTCCTTTTAGGCGACAGGAATGTGCAGAAATAGCGGTATTGTAGTTATTTATGCTCACGCGTGGCAACTAGATGCGTGTAAATAACCCCTTATAGCAGGGGTTCTCAACCCAGTCCTTGGGACACACCTATTTACAGTTTATATAGTTTATTAAATATGATATTCCGTTTACCCACCAAAGCGATCATAGCAGTTTACAATAAAAAAAGTTTTTATAGAGAAAAGAACTCCATTAAAAATAGGACAGCACCGTCACTGCAGATCAATCATCCCATTCATAAAAGAGAGGAAAAGAATAAAAAAGCAAATAACCTAGGCTGAGCAACCAAGGTAACATCTAAAAAGCCTGAGGAAAAAAAAAATAAGCTTTAAGAATACGCATAAAGCGAAGCAAAGCCTCCATGTGCCTGAGGAAGAGCATTCCAATGTATTTGCATGAGAAAGATTTGCATGCCCTACCTCCATTCTATTGCAAATTTATCTCATGCATATTCATTGTGGGCATGCTGAAAATCTGACTGGCTAGGTGCGTTCCGTTCCGAGGGCTGGGTTGAGAACCCCTGCCTTATAGAACACTGACTAGTGTACAAGTACGCACCAATGTTTTAATGGGGTATACTCTGCTGGTTACTGAGGACGTGCGCATGGTTGAAGTTTGGGTAGAGTGCAAAGGTACACATGTAAATACATGCAAAATGCACATTAATGTATACACCTTGGTGCAGGCATTTACGTCACCCACTTACACTTGTATCCTATACAGAAAATAGGCGCCTTACTTTTCTTTATTGATTACTAGTAAAAAAAGGCCCGTTTCTGGAACGAATGAAACGGGCGCTAGCAAGGATTTCCTGGGAGTGTGTATGTTTGAGAGAGAGAGCCAGAGCGAATGTGCGGGTGTGTGACAGAGTGAGACTGTCTGTGTGACAGTGTGTGACAGGGCCCCCTCCCCTGTTCCTAATGCCCCTCACCCCGTTCCCTCTCCTCCTTTTCCTCCTCCTTCCCACACTTTGGGTTCCTTAAGGCTTTCAAAAGTCTATGTACCCCCGTGGCCCTAACGCCCAGTATCCGGATACCCCACCACTTTCCTCCTCACCCCTCCCCCAAGATGTAATACTTTCACGTACTTCATTTTTTAAAAAAAGTGTCCTATCTACCCTGTGTAGAAATGCCCGGCATTCAGATTGTGTTCCTCTCGTAAATTTTCATTTCTTTCATTCATTCAGAACTTACCCCCCCCCCCCCCCCCAACACTTTTGGTTCCTTCAGTCTTTTAAAACTGTCCTATGTACCCTGTGTGCTAATGGCCAGCATTGAAATTGTTTTCCTGTCCCAAATTTGCATGTCTTTCAGTCATTCACAACCCCCCCCCCCCCCCCTTCTCCAGTTTAACACTTTCGTTTCCTTCAGTCTTTTAAAACTCTCCTATCTACCCTGTGTCCTAATGGCCAGCATTCAGATTGTTTCCAAATGTTCATGTCTTTCAGTGGTTCAGAACTCCCCACCTCCCCCCATTTAACACTTTTGGTTCCTTCAGTCTTTTAAAACTCTCCTATCAACCCTGTGTCCTAATGGCCAGCACTCAGATTGTTTTGCTTTGCCAAATTGTCTGTCACTGATGTCGCTGAGGTCAGAGCATGCCTGCCTAGCAGACCACTTCCGGCAGGCAGGGTCCCAAGCACATCCTGTTGGAGGTGAGAATTATTATATAAGGATGCTTACAATAGGCTCTTTCCTAGTGCCTTAATCTAGGCACACTAATATAGAATTACCCTAACTTTATAATACATCACTTGGTTTAAGCAGGCGCCTATCTCTGGCTTATTTATGAAGACTTTGAGGCACTTATGTGTCTTCATAAAGTATTAGGAGATAACTGGCAGAAGTTGCAGCTAGGTTGAAGTCACGAACATTTGTGTCTGCTCAGAAGCAGCATAAATGTTAGCGTGTAAAATACATGTGTATGCATGCATGCATTTCATAAAGTACACATACAAATCACAAGTTGTTGGTCCTGGTGTAGAGAGCTGCATGGGGACAAAAATCAGACCCATCCCTGCTCGAATCTGACCCATCTCATAAGTACATAAGTATTGCCATACTGGGAAAGCCCAAAGGTCCATCGAGCCCAGCGTCCTATTTCCAAGAGTGGCCAATCCAGGTCACAAATACCTGGCAAGATCCCAAAAATGTACAAAACGTTTTATACTGCTTATCCCAGAAATAGTGGATTTTCCCCAGTCCATTTAATAATGGTCTATGGACTTTTCCTTTAGGAAGCCGTCCAAACCTAAATCTGCAAGTACATACTGTAAGTACATAAGTAGTGCCATACTGGGAAAGACCAAAGGTCCATCTAGCCCAGCATCCTGTCACCGACAGTGGCCAATCCAGGTCAAGGGCACCTGGCACGCTCCCCAAACGTAAAAACATTCCAGACAAGTTATACCTAAAAATGCGGAATTTTTCCAAGTCCATTTAATAGCGGTCTATGGACTTGTCCTTTAGGAATCTATCTAACCCCTTTTTAAACTCCGTCAAGCTAACCCCCCGTACCACGTTCTCCGGCAATGAATTCCAGAGTCTAATTACACGTTGGGTGAAGAAAAATTTTCTCCGATTCGTTTTAAATTTACCACACTGTAGCTTCAACTCATGCCCTCTAGTCCTAGTATTTTTGGATAGCGTGAACAGTCGCTTCACATCCACCCGATCCATTCCACTCATTATTTTATACACTTCTATCATATCTCCCCTCAGCCGTCTCTTCTCCAAGCTGAAAAGCCCTAGCCTTCTCAGCCTCTCTTCATAGGAAAGTCGTCCCATCCCCACTATCATTTTCGTCGCCCTTCGCTGTACCTTTTCCAATTCTACTATATCTTTTTTGAGATACGGAGACCAGTACTGAACACAATACTCCAGGTGCGGTCGCACCATGGAGCGATACAACGGCATTATAACATCCGCACACCTGGACTCCATACCCTTCCTAATAACACCCAACATTCTATTCGCTTTCCTAGCCGCAGCAGCACACTGAGCAGAAGGTTTCAGCGTATCATCGACGACGACACCCAGATCCCTTTCTTGATCCGTAACTCCTAACGTGGAACCTTGCAAGACGTAGCTATAATTCGGGTTCCTCTTACCCACATGCATCACTTTGCACTTGTCAACATTGAACTTCATCTGCCACTTGCACGCCCATTCTCCCAGTCTCGCAAGGTCCTCCTGTAATCGTTCACATTCCTCCTGCGACTTGACGACCCTGAATAATTTTGTGTCATCGGCGAATTTAATTACCTCACTAGTTATTCCCATCTCTAGGTCATTTATAAATACATTAAAAAGCAACGGACCCAGCACAGACCCCTGCGGGACCCCACTAACTACCCTCCTCCACTGAGAATACTGGCCACACAATCCTACTCTCTGCTTCCTATCTTTCAACCAGTTCTTAATCCATAATAATACCCTACCTCCGATTCCATGACTCTGCAATTTCTTCAGGAGTCTTTCGTGCGGCACTTTGTCAAACGCCTTCTGAAAATCCAGATATACAATATCAACCGGCTCCCCATTGTCCACATGTTTGCTTACCCCCTCAAAAAAATGCATTAGATTGGTGAGGCAAGACTTCCCTTCACTAAATCCGTGCTGACTTTGTCTCATCAGTCCATGTTTTTGTATATGCTCTGCAATTTTATTCTTAATAATAGCCTCCACCATCTTGCCCGGCACCGACGTCAGACTCACCGGTCTATAATTTCCCGGATCTCCTCTGGAACCTTTCTTAAAAATCGGAGTAACATTGGCTACCCTCCAGTCTTCCGGTATTACACTCGATTTTAGGGACAGATTGCATATTTCTAACAGTAGCTCCGCAAGTTCATTTTTTAGTTCTATTAATACTCTGGGATGAATACCATCAGGTCCCGGTGATTTACTACTCTTCAGCTTGCTGAACTGACCCATTACATCCTCCAAGGTTACAGAGAATTTGTTTAGTTTCTCCGACTCCCTCGCTTCAAATATTCTTTCCGGCACCGGTGTCCCCCCCAAATCCTCCTCGGTGAAGACCGAAGCAAAGAATTCATTTAATTTCTCCGCTACGGCTTTGTCCTCCTTGATCGCCCCTTTAACACCATTTTCGTCCAGCGGCCCAACCGACTCTTTGGCCGGTTTCCTGCTTTTAATGTATCTAAAAAAATTTTTACTATGTATTTTTGCTTCCAACGCTAATTTCTTCTCAAAGTCCTTTTTTGCCCTCCTTATCTCCGCTTTGCATTTGGCTTGGCATTCCTTATGATCTATCCTGTTACTTTCAGTTGGTTCTCTTCTCCACTTTCTGAAGGATTGTTTTTTGGCTCTAATGATTTCCTTTATCTTACTGTTTAGCCACGCCGGCTGACGTTTAGTCTTTTTTCCCTTTTTTCTAATACGTGGAATATACTTGTCCTGAACCTCCAGGATGGTGTTTTTAAACAGCATCCACGCCTGATGCAAGTTTTTTACTCTGCGAGTTGCTCCTTTCAGTCTTTTTTTCACCATTTTTCTCATTTTGTCGTAATCACCTTTTCTATAGTTAAACGCTAGCGTACTTGATTTCCTAGTTTCACTTCCTTCAATGCCAATATCAAAACCGATCATATTATGATCACTGTTATCAAGCGGCCCTCGTATCGTTACCCCCTGCACTAGATCATGAGCACCACTAAGGACTAAGTCTAGTATTTTTCCTTCTCTTGTCGGCTCCTGAACTAGCTGTTCCATGAAGCTGTCCTTGATTTCATCAAGAAATCTTATGTCCCTTGCGTGTACAGATGTTACATTAACCCAGTCTATATGCGGGTAATTGAAATCCCCCATTATTATTGTGTTGCCCAGTTTGTTTGCGTCCCTGATTTCCTTTAACATTTCCGCATCCGTCTGTTCGTCCTGGCCAGGCGGACGGTAGTACACTCCTATCACTATCCTTTTCCCCTTTGCACATGGAATTTCAATCCACAGTGATTCCAAGGAGTGTTTTGTTTCCTGCAGAATTTTCAATCTATTTGATTCAAGGCTCTCGTTAATATACAATGCTACCCCTCCACCAATCCGATTCACCCTATCACTACGATATAATTTGTACCCCGGTATGACAGTGTCCCACTGGTTATCCTCCTTCCACCAGGTCTCAGAGATGCCTATTATATCTAATTTTTCATTTAGTGCAATATATTCTAACTCCCCCATCTTATTTCTTAGGCTCCTGGCATTCGCATATAGACATTTCAAACTATGTTTGTTGTTCCTAAGTACATCATGCTTAGTACTTGACAGTATTAATTGGCAATCTTTTGTCTGATTTTTATTGTTATTTAAAGATACCCGATCTACTACAATCTCTTTTGTAACCTCACTATCAGGATACTCTATCTTCCCTGTTATGGTGATATCTTTGAAAGATACCTTATCCCGAACCATGCTCTTTTGAGCGACTGTCGGCCTTCCCCCCATTTCTAGTTTAAAAGCTGCTCTATCTCCTTCTTAAACGCCGATGCCAGCAGCCTGGTCCCACTCTGGTTAAGATGGAGCCCATCCTTTCGGAATAGGCTCCCCCTTCCCCAGAATGTTGCCCAGTTCCTAACAAATCTAAAGCCCTCCTCCCTGCACCATCGTCTCATCCACGCATTGAGACTCTGGAGCTCTGCCTGTCTCTTGGGCCCTGCGCGTGGCACAGGTAGCATTTCAGAAAATGCTACCCTGGAGGATCTGGATTTCAGCTTTCTACCTAAGAGCCTAAATTTTGCTTCCAGAACCTCTCTCCCACATTTTCCTATGTCATTGGTACCCACATGTACCAAGACAGCGGACTCCTCCCCAGCACTATCTAGAATCCTATCTAGGTGACGCGTGAGGTCCGCCACCTTCGCACCTAAAAAATTTCCGATCAGCTCTCTCAGGCCCCAATGATCAGAAGAAAACGCAGACTCTAGAGGCTATTAGCACCATACTAGCACCTGTGTTTGCTCCCAACCCATGATCAAAGCCAGCGAGCTCATGAAACAAGGAGCTTGCCAGCTCTGACAGCAAGTATCATGCAAATGCATGCAAACCAGGGCCCCACTTCAGGCACAGGCAGCTCCTTGTGACTCTGGGCAAGTCACTTAACCCTCCATTGCCCCATGTAAGCCGCATTGAGCCTGCCATGAGTGGGAAAGCGCGGGGTACAAATGTAACAAAAATAACAAAAACAAAAACATTACCTATTCCTTTCCAATGCTCAGCAGGCAGAGCACCAAACATTGGCGCTGCTCCCATGGCAAACCCTACACCAGCTCGGAGTTGGCGTTAGGGTTTGCGGAGCATTGGGGAGGAATGAGCAGCTGTCCAACAGGCCCCCTACCACCAACAGACACAGGGGGCTGGAGGCCCAGTGGAAAGCCTCCACAAAGCAGCTGAAATAATTACTTAGCAGCACTGTATATACTTCATTAAAAAAATATGAGAGGAGGAAAAAGTCCTCAAAAAGTCTGCCATAACACTTTTTGGTAATAGTGTGTCAGCATGGGCCTGACAAAACCTCCTCAATATTTTTAATAATAAGTATGCACAAAAGATCATAACATCTTGACAAATACTTAAGAGGAGACAGGCACTTAGCTTTGATAATAAGCTCGCAATGGAGATCTCCGTTTCACCTGTATCAAGCTTCTTCAAGGGGACTAAGGGCCCTGTTTACTAAGCTGCACTATAGGCGCACACACATTTTAGCGCGTGCTAATTTTTAGGGGTGCCCATGAAAAATCACATATATTATAAAGCTTGGAATCTCTTTTACAAAAATGGCGTCCTTCATCCCCACAGATGCCTCCGTGCTCCGACCTGGCACTACCCTGATACAGCAAAGGTGAACAAAATTTCAGCCCCCCCCCCCTCGCGGCGCCGACCCACCCCCTGCCATTGCCGCCGACACCACCCACCTGCCAGCCATTGTCGACCCCCCTCCCCGACGACCCCCCCTGCCGACGATCCGCTCGACCCCCCTCCCACCACCAACCCGCCGTCGCCTACCTTTCCTGGCGGGGCGGGGGGTTGGGGTCCCCCGCCAGCAAAGGTAGGCGATGGCGGGTTGGCGGTCAAGCAGGTCGTCGGCACAGGGGCCAAGGCCCCCCCCCAGGCCCCACATAGGATGTGGATCACAATAAAATAATCTAGGTCAAGTTAGATACTGGGAACATACATAGCCAGAAGTATACATAACCACTTAGAGTTAAAAATGTAATCACTGAAATATCGCTTATATAGAAATAGAAAAGTTTTAAGCGTTTCTTAAATATTTCACCATTTGTTTCCAGCCTAATTTATATTGGCAAAACATTCCAAATCTTTGAGAATGGTAAGAGATCATTAGAAAATGGATACATTTGTATCTAATACCATGAACAGATGGGTAATTTAGATTTAACTGACCATTTCTACTTGCTTCAGAGCAAATGAATGTCTGCTGCCCAGGGGCAGATGGTGGCTGTGGTCTCCAGACCTCTTCCTCCACCTCCTCTTTCTCCCAAGCTGCACCAATTACAGGATGCAGTTGCTGGATTATTCACTGTATCAGATATTTTTACCCACTGTTACCAAATTATTAACAGAGTATTTCTAGGGATTTAGATGGGTACCCATGGAAGATCTAAGGGAGCACCCGGTAACCAGAATATCCAAAATAAAACAAGGACTTTACCTGTCCTGATCAAGACAACAAGCAACTTGAGATATTCACGTAAATGGGTTCTTCAAAATCTACAGAATCGAGAGGAGAGCTGAACAGTTCTTCAGTGGTTGCTTGCAAAGCCGTAGCTTAACCAATCAGGAAGAAGTTTCTGTGTCACTGCAGCAAAGTAAAATCTAATTGGTCAGTCTTTATCCCACCTGAGAGATAACTCATGGGCAGTGTTGCCAGATGGGCGGTTTTCCCGCCCAATTGGACTCCTTTCTGCGACCCGCTGCGGCTTTTTCACGCCGCGTACGGGTTGTGGGATTTTGGGCGGCTTCCTGTTGCCCCGCTGGTGGTTTGTTCACCAGCTGCGGGGTTTTTCCCGCGGCCGGTTGGCTAGTTTTCCTGCAGCCGTGGCCAGTAGAAGCCCCACGGAGGCGGGCTTAATGACATCATTTGTATACAAATGACCTCATTAATATTTATTAATGATGTCATTCACATGCAAATTGACTTTGTGCGGTTTTGGACTGGTTTGGGGCTGGCTTTGGGTGTGACAAATTTTTTCCATCTGGCAACACTGCTCATGGGTAGTCTGAATTTGATCATTTATGCTCAGGTTCAGACTACGACAGTGGTTCTCATCCAGTGAGTCACCAAGAGGTGGTAGGTGTGTGGCCAAAAATTTGGAATAAACAGCAGGCTTGTGCTTTCTTAACCATCCATGCCTGCAAACTGGTGAGAGTAGAAATCCAGTCCGGTACCTGAAACCCACAAAGTGATGACCGTTTCTCCTTTACCACTTCCCTCAGCTGGAAATGTTGCAGGTCTGCTGGCCACAGATTCTGTTTGCTACATAGTTTCTGAGTAGCATATTTGTAGGGTTTTGTGTTACTTCACAGTATCTGGCAGTAGAATCAGATTTTTTTTGGTGTTGTTACTGAGCTAACACCGGAATTTGAATATATTGGTTTTATACCTGTATGTAATATGTAAACTGCTTTGATTGTATCACAGAAAGGCGGTGGAGTGGAGGAGTGGCCTAGTGGTTAGGGTGGTGGACTTTGGTCCTGAGTTCAATTCCCACTTCAGGCACAGGCAGCTCCTTGTGACTCTAGGCAAGTCACTTAACCCTCCATTGCCCCATGTAAGCCGCATTGAGCCTGCCATGAGTGGGAAAGTGCAGGGTACAAATGTAACAAAAATAAAATAGATACTATTGGAGATTCTACATGGAATGTTGCTACTATTGGAGATTCTGTTGCTACTGTTTGAGATTCTACTTGGAATGTTGCTACTATTGGAGATTCTACATGGAATGTTGCTATTCCACTAGCAACATTCCATGTAGAAGGCTGCGCAGGCTTCTGTTTCTGTGAGTCTGACGTCCTGCACATACGTGCAGGACGTCAGACTCACAGAATCAGAAGCCTGCGCGGCCACATTGATGGAATAGCAACATTCCATGTAGAATCTCAAATAGTAGCAACAGTGGAGGAGTGGCCTAGTGTTTAGGGTGCTGGACTTTGGTCCTGAGGAACTGAGTTCGATTCCCACTTCAGGCACAGGCAGCTCCTTGTGACTCTAGGCAAGTCACTTAACCCTCCATTGCCCCGTGTAAGCTGCATTGAGCCTGCCATGAGTGGGAAAGCGCGGAGTACAAATGTAATAAATAAATATGACAAGCAGTAAAGGTAAACATCTCAGCTCTGTGCTCTCTATAGACCGCAGAATGGTTCAAACATTGATGCTGACAGTACATTTAGGGTGACTTTGCCTACCATTCAATCCATTATTGAAATCTATTTGAAACGCATAAGTCCCAGATTTCTCTCTGCTGAACCTTTTGAGAAAAACTAAAAATGTAATAACTCTAGAATCAATTTATAAAACAAGCAAAGTAAATTCTATTTCCCTTGCATGATTTTTTACAATTTAATATTTAGGATTTTTTTTTCTGTTCAGCTGTGAATTTTAGTGGTTAGTGGGTCACACACATGAATCTTGTCTGTCAGTTGTGTCACAACAGAAGAAAGGTTGAGAACCACAGGACTAGGATAAAGTAACCATAGCCAAGAAACCTACTTTCAGCAAACTAATGGATGAAATACATTTGTGCTGTGAAAGAGGTAGCTCAGACTGTTTAGGTAGAAATATGAAGATGACATCATTTTCAACCAACGTGCACAGCTCTATCATCTCTGGCATCAAATTACTCCATATCCAGAAAAAGGCACTCATTTGCTCAGCAGACAATACGGAAATGAGGATTTTAAAAAGAAGTTCATAAAAACCAAAATATGCATTAATTCCATTCAAGAAAAGCATTAACAAATGTTCCTGATTATAATTATATAACTATTGGCCTTCAAGCGAACTGTTTATTGCAAAAGATTAAATTAAATTTAATTAAAAACTGTTTTGCCAATGAACACATTTGGTAACAACAAGGATATGATGCTCATTGGCAGGTAATGTCAGTTCTCTATATCAATAATATGGAGACAGCAGTTCGCTGCAGACAGACATCTACAAGGCTGCTGGATACAGTGCAAGAAAGATCTGCAGAGTATGCTTGAATCTTGGATCATATTCAAAACTGGAAGTAACAGGTTAATTCAGCTCAGTGCAAAAAACCCTACTTGCTGGAAAGCTGACACATTTATGCATGTATTCAGTAGTTGTGTATAGAGAAAATCTCGTTTGCAACAAACATCAGTACAACACCAGGATAGGCCCAAGTTATCTGATGCCCTAGGCCAGTGATGGCGAACCTTTCAGAGACCGAGTGCCCAAACAGCAACCCAAAATCTAATTATTTATCACAAAGTGCCATTCCCCCTCCCCCTCTTGTCCCCCCCCCCCCCCCCCCCCTCCCAGTTCCAGGGTTGTCATGGGAGGAACCACAATGCTGCTCATTCAATGACTCTCTCCTATCAGCATTTTCCTACTACTGTGGCAGCCAATCTTTGTGCCCCACAAACGGAACGGTGTTTTATTTAATCCTGCAGTGCTGTCATAGTCAAAACACACCAGCAATCCTACATGGAGGCTGGTCTGACAAGGAAAACCAATGGCGTCAAAGACAAAAGCTTTTCCAGAGCAGCCCGCCCTCCCTCCATCCGAGTACCAGGGCCCCCCTCCAAAATTTAAAAAAGTCATACCTGGTCGGGGTTAAGGCGGCGTCGGCGGCAGCAGCAGCAGTGAAAAGCGTGCTGACTCGGCTCGCCTTCAGCCTTCCCTTCTGTCTCTCAAGCTCTGTGGTCCCGCCCTTGCAGAAACAGGAAATGAGGGCGGGACCACAGCTTGAGAGACAGAAGGGAAGGCTGAAGGCGCGCCGAGTCAGCACGCTTTTCACTACTGCTGCTGCCGCTGACGCCGCCTTAACCCCGACCAGGTATGACTTTTATTCGGAGGTGGGCCCTGGTGCTCGGAGGGCTGGAACTGGCTGAGGCGACAGCGTGCGTGCCAACAGAGAGGGCTCTGCGTGCCATAGGTTCGCCATCACTGCCCTAGGCAAACCTTCAGCCATTTGCCTCACCCTTCACTGGGGTGGCACAAGGTCCTACCCCAAACTCATCTTCCCTTCCCTACCCCCTGCTCTAGCTTTCCAGCATCTCCTTTTCCCTTCCCTATCCTCTCCCCATTTCCAGTGCCTCTACTTCCCTTACCTACCACTGCCTCCAGGTCCCCAGCATTTCCCTTTCTCCCCACCTATGTCCAGCATCACCCCTTCTGCTCCCCTATTTTGTCTAGCATCTCCCCTTCCCTATCCCTACTCTGTCCAGCATATTTGCCTCCCCTTCTCCTCTGCTACTATCACTGTTCTGCGGTCTAAAAAACCATAAGCATGTGGGGCGGTGCCTTGAGCACACGCCAGGGCTCATAGGCCTGCTGTGTCCTGCCCCCTCTGACAGGAAGTTTAGGTAAAAGCCTGCACCACATGTTTGTGGTTAAGTATCCAGTCTACCTTCCAAATTCCACTGTCCCTCCTAAATGGGCTCACCTCCTGCCTGCTGGAGACTGAGAAAATACTGAGGCTAGGGTCACATGGCCAGGGCTCTTACTAACTTTCTCAGTCTCCACCTGCTAGAAGGCGTGCACAACCCATCAGTCCAATCCTGGGCCGGTCCGGAGGGACGCTAAGGAAATTCTGTTGCCCTAGGCGGGTGCCTAATCTGCCTAATGATTGTGCTGACTCTGCACAACCCCTTAATAAAAAGCCCTTAGAACTAAGTAGTCGAGAGCAAAGACCATGGATGTAGTTTGACTGTTTCATTTGGGGGGGGGGGCAAAGGATGGGGCAGAGCATATTAGCATATTCATTTGCATATGTATATATATGCAAATGAATATGCTAATATGGCGGAAGGAAGGGGAAAAGAGCTGGCTTTTTGGGGGAATAACCATAATGAATATGTATGAAGGCAAATACTGAACTGGGTCCCAAGTCCTCCCTCCCACCCAACCCAGTCCCTGGACTTACTGAAGGTCCCTAGTGTCTAGTGAGATTTATTTTATTACATTTGTACCCCATGCTTTCCCACTCAGAGCAGGCTCAATGTGGCTTACATATTATATACAGGTACTTATTTGTACTTGGGGCAATGGAGGGTTAAGTGACTTGCCCGGAGCCACAAGGAGCTGCCTGTGCCTGCAGTGGGAATTGAACCCAGTTCCCCAGGACTAAAGTCCACCACTCTAACCACTAGGCCACTCACTCCCGCCTCATGTCCTCCAGCCTTTAAAATGACCATCAAGACCTCTAGCTTCCATTGGAGTGCAGGCCACCTACTGGGGGATCAGGGCCCTTTGCAGAGTGAGCTGTGCTTTTAGAAAGCTGTTTCCAGGCTGTTGGGGTGGAGGGGGCAAGAGAGGGAGTACATTTTTTCCCCACTGCTCCCTGTTCACTTCTAACGGGGTGTCTTTCCATTTATATTCATATGACGTCATGTTTGTTTGGGATGTGTGACTGCAGCTTACTTTTATATTCCAACTAGGTGCCATCAACACCTCATTTTCAAAATGTTACATTTTTCCCTTTTGTTTTTGAATCCTTAGTGTTGTGTTGTTGTTTTTAATGCACTCTCTTACGTTGCTATTTGACATCTATGCACCTCTTTCCTGTGGGTATGGTTTCACTTCACATAATGTTTTTGGATTATTATGTTTTTTTTGCTCGGAGTTCTAGTATTTTATTTTTCTTTATCTTTTTTCCACTTGTTTAGTTTGGAAGTAAAATCATTATTTCTCTCCCAAGATTGCCAACGCTGCCATAATAGCGTCTTTTTATAGGGAAGCATGTCCATGTTCTGTAAATTTGTTTGTTGCTTTTTTGGGGCATATCTTTTTTTACATATACACTTTTTACTTTACTATTGCTCTTGTGCATCCTATATCTAACACTATTGTTTGTTGCTTTTTGGGGGCATCTTTGTTTTATTGCTATATCTTTTTTTTACATATACACTTTTTACTTTACTATTGCTCTTGTGCATCCTATATCTAACACTATACAAGGGCCTCATTTTCTATTTCTTTTTATTCTGCCTTTTTCGTATCTATGGTCCCATAAACTACATGTACATTTGTTTTTATACATTATGTCTGTTTACATATTCCACTTTTCACATATCAGGTGCAGTTTTCACTGTTCTTTATTTCTTATAACAGTTTTTTCTCTCTCCCTTTTTCCTCTTCACGCTCCATTCTGGACTGATGCATTCTTGGAGACTATTACTATTGTTTCATCATTTTGTGTTTGCCTTTCAGGATGGGTTATGTTTGCAATATATTCTTTCCTCCAGATAACCTTTGCTTGTATCCTTGTATATGCATACAAGCATGGGTGTGTTAGATACAATTTTTATGTTCTAAACTGTTTATGTTGGCATTGGCTATTTATATACTGGTCTTTAATAAACTTGATTATTTTTCTGTCTATTTAATCGCTAATGCCTAGCTTCTTTGTTAACAGATTGTGATTGTTATACGGTTTTAAATACATATTTTTGCATATTTATGTTGAATTTATTCATAAAGTTCAGTGCATTATCTTGTATGTTTGTATGGTTCCTTGTGAGATTATCCTGCTTATAATCGAAAGAGAAAAACGCCTATATTGTGACCCAAATCGGGAGATAGACGTTTATCTCCCAAAAACGAATAAAGCGGTATAATCAAAAGCCGAATTTGGACGTTTTCAACTGCACTCCGTCGCGGATGCGGACAACGTTGATGGGGGCGTGTCGAAGGCGTGGTGAAGGCGGGACTGGGGCGTGGTTATCTGCCGATCAGAGATGGGCACCTTTCGCCGATAATGGAAAAAAAATATGCGTTTTTAGCGAGAATTTAGGGCACTTTTCCTGGACCCTGTTTTTCCACGAATAAGGCCCCAAAAAGTGCCCTAAATGACCAGATGACCACTGGAGGGAATCGGGGATGACCTCCCCTGACTCCCCCAGTGGTCACGAACCCCCTCCCACCACAAAATATGCCGTTTCACAACTTTTTATTTTCACCCTCAAATGTCATACCCACCTCCCTGGCAGCAGTATGCAGGTCACTGGAGCAGTGGACTTCAGGCAGGTGGACCCAGGCCCACCCCCCCCCCCCCCCACCTGTTACACTTGTGCTGGTAAATGGGAGCCCTCCAAACCGCCCCCCAAACCCACTGTACCCACGTGTAGGTGCCCCCCTTCACCCCTTAGGGCTATAGTAATGGTGTAGACTTGTGGGCGGTGGGTTTTGAGGGGGATTTGGGGGGGCTCAACACACAAGGGAAGGGTGCTATGCACCTGGGAGCTCTTTTACCTTTTTTTTGGTTTTTGTAAAAGTGCCCCCTAGGGTGCCCGGTTGGTGTCCTGGCATGTGAGGTGGACCGGTGCAGTACGAATCCTGGCCCCTCCCACGAATAAATGTCTTGGAGTTATTCGTTTTTGAGCTGGGCGTTTTCGGTTTCCATTATCGCTGAAAAACAAAAACGCCCAGCTCAAAAAAAGATCAACGTCCATGTTTTTTCGAAAATACGATTCAGTCCGCCCCTTCACAGACCCGTTCTCGGAGATAAACGCCCATGGAGATAGGCGTTTCTGTTCGATTATGCCCCTCCATGTGTGTTTTTTTACCTTTTTATGTTTCAATATTTTTTATTGAAGGAACAACTTAGCATTACAACCAGTTAACTCAATACAAGTATAGTAAAATATACAGCTTTCAGTAATACAAATGAGTTAATAATTGCCATCAACATTTTTAAGAAAATGTTTTACCCCCCCCCTCCCGTCTCACCCTTTACCTCCTCCCCCCAGCGTTCCAGATTTACAAGTCTAACAAATTAGCAGTTAAGGAGAATGATTATAAGGTTGCTTAATGATTCTAATAGTGTTCTAGACCCGTATCTTGGTCTCATCTCATTTGTTCTCACAACATTTTGTGACCCAAAAAGCCACTGCAGTTCTGAAAAGGAGCCCTTACTCTTGTGACTGATTGTATAATCATTTATAGTCTTATTTATAATACTAAGACTCTTAGAGGGGGATAATCGAACGGGGGCGCCCATCTCTAAGGGCACCCATCTCTAAGGACGGCCCCGTAAAGGGGCGGGGCA
This sequence comes from Microcaecilia unicolor, assembly GCF_901765095.1. Classification (NCBI taxonomy): domain Eukaryota; kingdom Metazoa; phylum Chordata; class Amphibia; order Gymnophiona; family Siphonopidae; genus Microcaecilia; species Microcaecilia unicolor. Next base: position 31,514,959 of record NC_044038.1, read on the forward strand.
ACCCGTATTATCGAAACAAGACGGACGTCCATCTTTCGTTTCAATAATACGGTCGGGGACGCCGAAATCATGAAATTTAGGTCAACCTTAGAGATGGTCGTCCCCAGTTTTCGGCGATAATGGAAAGCGAGGACACCCATCTCAGAAATGACCAAATCTAAGCCATTTGGTTGTGGGAGGAGCCAGCATTTGTAATGCACTGGTCCCACTAACTGAATGGAAAAAGCCCTTCCCTTACCGATCCGGAAAGGAATGGGCATGCATGAAGGAAATTGCATGCAAATGAGCTGCTCGCCGTTAGCTCATTTGCACACATTTCCTTCCTAAGGAGGGGAAGTGACAGCAGTTGAGGACATGTTTTGTTTTCCCGTTTTTAGACTCCTGAGACAGGCTCCTTAGCCGAAACATGGTGCCATGTCAAGTCTTTTATAGAATAAAGTCTTCTACTGTAACCACTCCATTGTCCTGTTTTGTTTTTGAAGTGTCATGTTGGCTACACTACTCCTTCTGCTCATTTATAAAAATGCACCCATAGCATAATCAGCGGACTGGGGTGGTCACTGGGGCCATGGCCCTACCAATATTTTGCCCAACACAGCATCAGCAGCTAGAGAGCTGGGGGAGGGGGTGAAACTGGAAATTAGTCTGATTAAACTCCCCCTCCCCTCCTCATTTCAATGTCCTTGCCCACAGCCAGGTGTAAGCGTGTTCACAGCAGATTTTGGGCACTTCCGCGGGATTTGTTTTGGTATCTCTCTATATAAAAGGCAACACCAACGTTCTATGAAGCCTCCAGCCCGAAGTGTGAAGGGGAGAGATATCCGGTTTCCCCATGAGTGTCTGCCCCGCCCTCTCTGTAACACAAACAGTCAGTGAAGGAAAACACAGCAAAGCAGTGAAGGACTCAGAGGGAGGAGGGGAGAGAGGGCAGAGAGGGCAGAGACACACACACTCCCACATGCACACAGAAGAAAACCTTGCTAGCCCCCGTTTCATTTGCATCAGAAACGGGGCTTTTTTACTAGTTTTATAATGATACACAGGCTACATACCATGTATTTTACAGGTGAGCATGCACATGGGTGAACTCTGGGTGGAGCACGGGCATGCTTCGACAGGCACACTTGGTGTCAAGTGATGCATATGGACATTTTAATGGTTTATGCAAAGTAAGAATATGTTGATGTATATTTAATTTAAATGTTTTATAGCAAATGCGGGTTTGCACAATAGTTTGACAGACTGTATGCACTTGCAGCTGTTAATTATGCACTTTAATGTTGATATTTTAGGAATTAGTATAGAGAATGTATGTGATGAGTGAATGAAATAGGGAATGAGATAAAGGGCTAAATATTAAAATATTAAAGTTTATTTATTCAGGAATATTATATGACTGGTAAAAATTAAATTGATAATCTATTGAAATTTGCACATGGTGTTACGTGTTGTAGTACTTGCTTATAATTTAGAGATTACTATAAACTGCGGGATTAATATTCAGACATTTTTGCTCACCACCAATGGCATTATTTCCTCATATTCAAATCCAGGACCTGTGTAGGCTTTTGCTTTGAATATCTGGTTATTTTTAAGCCAGCTAACAAATAGCCACTTAAGTCAATATTCAGCACTTAAGTGGCCATGGGGTAGGGCATAAAAATAGGACAGATTTTTATGTAGTCCCATTTATGCACTAAACCTGGCCACTTAAGTGCTGAATATCAGCACTTAACCAGCCAAGTGCTGACTCTGCCCCCGGAACACCCCCAACATAGCTGACTGAGTTCAGTGCTAGCCGCAATATTCAGCAGCACTTAAGGGTCCTTTTACAAAGCCGCAGTAAACAGCGGCCCGCGGTAGTGTGGGCGCGACTTTTGGTCATGCACTAGGCCACTTTTTACCGAGGCTGGGATAAAGGCAGGGGTTTTTTAATGGGCCGGGAAATGGGCCTGTGCTAATATTTAAACTAGCGCACGCCTATGTACGGCCTGAACCCTCACCACCAGCCATTGACTTAGCGGTAAGGGTTAACCATGCAGCGCGTGCCAACGTGCCCATGCTGCTAATTACCGCTGGGAACGCCCCCTGCGGTAGAAAATAGAAAAATATTTTCTACCGCGGGATTCAGTGCACACCAGATTCAAAATTACAGCCAGGCACACGCGCTACCCGGCAGTAGTGCTGATTAGGCGCACGCTACCTGCGCGTTAGCCCTCCCATGGCTTTGTAAAAGGGCCCCTTATCAAATGTCCACAGAGACACACCCCTGCAGAACAGAGGGGTAGCCTAATGGTTAAATCAGTGGGCTGTGAATCAGGGGATCTAGGTTCAAATCCCACTTCAGATGGGTTTTTTTTAATTATGAGCCCTCCAGTAACAGAAAAATACGTACTGTACCTGAATGTACACAACTTCAATAGCCTTCAGGCTTGCAGGTTTCTGTCCTTGGAGGGCTCACAATTATTTAAAAAAAAAAAAAAAAGCTGAAGTGGTATTTGAACCTGGGTCCCTTGGTTCTCAGTCCACCGCAGTAACCATTAGGCTACTCTTCGGACAGTATGCTATGCTGTTAAGAATGTCCATAAAACCTAAAGCTGTCATACAGCCTGGTAGTTTCACATTCAGGGAAGAGGGAGGGGGGCAGCAATCACTGGGAGATTAAGGAGGTGTCCTGCCTTAATCCTTCCAGCGGACAGCTTCTCAATCAGAGTACCTTTCTGTACCCTGGACATGACAAGTACTAGGCATAAATAACAATGTCCATCTTTTTTTAGACATGGACATCCCTTCCGTGACTGGAGTTGGATGTTCATGTTTTGGGCCTTCCCATACCATGCCCGGACCACATCCCCCTGCCATATGGGCTTTTTGCAGTGTTAGACGTCCATATCCTGCCTTTGTAAAAATGGGATTTGGATGTGCACGCAACAGAATAGAGCTTCTGAAATAACCACCATAGGGTATTGGTATAAGCAAATGCTGCATGTGTATATCCTGCGCAAGCCTTCTAATATTACGTTGAGTACTCTAAAAGCCAGGCGCGTTTGGAGTGCGTGAGTAGTGAAGCTTGGAATTCCTATTTTCACATAGGAATTTCTAATATTTTTCAAGCCCTGGTCAAAAGTTGAAGCAAAATAAACTTTCATTCTATTACATTTAAAAGAAACAAGTACTCAGTAGAAGTAGTCATGATGCTGAAAAACTCTACACCATCAAGGGCACTTTGATCCGGTCCTGGTTTATTTTATTTCCATTCCTCCATGCGCTCTGTGATTATTTCTCTTATGTTGTCCCCCGTAGGAGATTTAATTTAATGTGACTGGCTTAAAATGTTGCTCGTGGCTTGGGGACTGTCGGCAGCTCTGCCACATCCAATTCCATCATTAGCAAAGTACAATTTTAGCTCATTAATTTGCGCACAGGGCAGTTTCTATGGACATGTGGCCTAAGTATGGGGTCCTTTTTCAAAGCGGCGGTACTGCTGGCTAAAAGGAAAGTACCGTTGGCTACCGCAGCAGCCCAGAGGTAGTTCCCACCCCCAACGCGTGTCATATTCGGACCTAGAAAAATATTTTTATTTTTTTGTAGCGCCGGTGTGTACCCGGCAATAATCGGGCAGTGCCGCACGCTGCCCGATCACCACCATGTTAGCGCGGCAGCCCCTACCGCCACCTCAATGGGTGGCGGTAAGTGCCCCCCCCCCCCCCCATCAAAATGGCTGGGCGGCAAGTGCTTCACCTGCAGCACAGCCATTTCCTGAAAAAAACCAAAAAGACCTCCCTTTTACCCACTGCGGTAAAAGGGGGCCTTGGCACACGTCAAAAGCCTGCGGCAACGCCAGCGCAGGCCCCCTTTTGCTGCAGCTTCGTAAAAGGAGCCCATGTGAGCACACTTACAGAAGCCTAGTAAACTGATTTTTTCCAGCTCCTATTTATATAATATTTGGCATGCAAAGTCTACATTGTTAATTCATTTTTTTTTTTTTTAAAAGGACATGTTGCCTCTGCTCCATTCCAAACACTGTCGGCAGTGTTTAATCCCAGCCTCCGCCTGTTGCCTTTGCCCTGGGAATTCTCTCCAGCAGCAGGGCTTTTTCTGTGTAGCCCCCTGTTGATTGATGCCACCTTAAGCTACCTTCTGATCCTGATCTAGCTTGGTACTAGTCAGTCATTGCCATAACTCACAAGCAGCAGGGTTTGCAGCCTCTCCGCATCCAACAATGGCTGGCAGTTGGACTCATTCAGAGCCCATTAAAATGATTTTTCCAAGGCGGGTTCATGTGGACGGAATACTAATGGGCGCTTCAATGCAATGAAGGTATTTTTTTGTCCTAACCGCAAGGGCTTCTCTGGCAAGACACAGTTTTGACAATCTTGGTTTTCTGAGCCACTGTAAGTCAATATTTACTCTGGTTATTTTACAGGATGAGTACAATGTGTTCCTGACATTTAGACAAAGCAACTTCAGCACTTCTTTCATAACAAAGCTCTCTCCTAGGATGATACAAATGTGAAAAAAAAGTAAGAATGCAGATCTTTAAAAGAAGTAATGAATGCTCAATGTGCATCTCGAGGCAGACCGCTCTCCCCCCCCCACTTGCCACCTACCACCTAGTCTTAATAATAATGATTTCTAGAAACAAACATATTTAACCTTTGTACAGTTCCAGTCTTTTGAATCTTCAAATGTTTAGAACAAACTGCTATCTAATGAGATTTCCCACAGCCCATTTTTATTTTGCATTTTACAGTATGTTTCATTTTGTTTCACGCACCATTCTTTCTTTTTTTTTATTGTTCTTCATTGCATTTTTTTAACTTTTATTTTATCATTTTTGTACTGCTTTTAATTGATGTTTTGCTCATTGTTATTTCATTTATTTATATCTTTTATTGCATTTATTTACATTATTAGAGTTCGCCAAAACGTTCGCCAAAACACAGCCATGTCGAGTCCTTTGATTGTACACCTACAGCACGTTGGAAATAATAAATATGATTTTTATGATCACTCAGCTTTGGCTTCTTCATTTTTTGTTTCCTCACTCCTTTCTGCTGGTGTTTACGTATTCGAGAGGGCAGGAGTTTCTCTTTCTTTTGCTTTTTTGTACAGTGTGTTCCTGACATTTAGACATTTAAAGCAATTTCAAAACTTCTTAACAATCCTCTTTCCTAGGATGATGCAAATGTTAAAAAAAAAGTAGGAATGCAGAATTCTCCCTAAGCCTTAAGATCTTTAAAAGAAGTAATCAATGCTCAGTGCACCTCTCCAGGCAGACCGCCCTCCCTCCACCCTACCACCTAGATTAATGATAAGGATCTTGATGGATATACTTAACCTTTGTACAATTCCAGTCTTTGCATTTTCAAATGTTTACAGCAAACCACTGTCTAATGAGATTATTCACAGATCACTATGCTCCACATTTGACCTTCTAGGTCAAAATTTTACACCAGGTATGAATGCTGTTTAAAAATACCATCCTGGAAGCCCAGGCCAGTTATATTCCACGTAGTAAAAAAGGAGAAAGGATGGCCAACGACAGCTGGCATGGTTAAAAAATGAGGTGAAGAAGTTATTAGAGCTAAAAGAAAATGAATTCAGAAAATGGAAGAAGGATCCAACTTAAAATAACAAGAAGCAGCATAAGAAATGGCAAGTCAAATGCAAATCACTGATAAGGGGAAAGGGGAAGGGACTTGATATACCGTCTTTCTGTGGTTACCTTCGAAAGCTAATCAAAAACGTATTAAGTTAGTCCAATAAAAAGGTGTCATCTTATTTTCTTTTCTGTTTTAATTTATTCTATTTCTATTGATTATCTTTAAAAATGGACTAACACGGCTACCACATCTCTCTACTGTGGTTACAGTCAAAGTGGTCTCTAGTGGACTGGTCTAGGAATGAGCCATAGAATCTATTCAAAAGTTAAAACAGTTGCATATAGAAAGTGTGATAAAAGCGTCATTGAGGACAGCCTCACAGTCCACCAGAGAATCCATGTTGCAGTGAAACAATATACGTGCCCTGAGTGTGGTAAAGGCTTTAGGCTGAAGGCAGACCTCACAATACACAAGAAAAGCCACAACAGAGTGAAACCATTTACATGTTCTGAGTGTGGTAAAAGCTTTGATTGGAAAAAAAGCTTCACATGGCATCAGAAAATACACACAGGGATGAAACCATTTACATGCATTGAGGAGGTAAAAGCTTCAGTTACACTGGGACAGATAATTAGGGAATTTACACTCTTGCTATGAAGTATGGAAAAATAGCACTCTGGTATTTACATATATGAAATGAGACCCTCTTTTTACCTATAGATCTGAATTCAAAAACCAAATCTACTGAAAAACAATAGACACACGTCTCAGATGTTATAAAAAAATAGAAAGCTTGGCATCAGGTAGAATAATGGAAAAGTAACATCCCAGGAAATCAATAGGGCACCCTAGGGGACACTGCGGTGGGCTTCATAAAATGCTTCCAGGTACACATCTCACCATCGCTCCCTTACCCTGTCTGCTAAGCCACCCAAAACCCACTACCCCCAACTGTACCCTTAAGGGTGAAGGGGGCACCTATATGTGGGTACAGTGGGGTTCTGGAGGGTTCTGGAGGGTTCAGTTTCCTCCACAAGCGTACCAGGACTGATTCTACAGCAGTTTGAACTCTGTAATCCTCTATGATTGCTTTCCTGTGACTGAAATTTTTCTTATGGTCTGTATCCTAATGTCTTCATTTTGTGCATTTGGATGTTTTTTTTGCTCGAAAATGGACTGAAAAACAAAATGTCCAAATCGCAAAATGTTTTTCAAAACAGTATTTTCAAAAGAAATTTTTGTTGTTGAAAATTACCTTCTTTCCTGTTCAGAATTTGGACGTTTTGTGTAAAATCTCCAAATTCAAATGTCATATTGAAAATGCCTCTCTCTCTCTCTCTCTCTCTGTTAACACAATCACCCAGGTCCCGACAAACAGAAGCAGGAGAGAGGCAGACCATGGCGCCGGGCCCCCCTTTGGAGGCCAGGCATGGAGAATTTTGTCCCTCCCCCCCCCCCCCCTTGGTGGCCCTGTTCCTCTTTCCTTGTCTCTTAGTCTTTTTGCTTTTCCTAGACTCCACACTAGCACAGAGAGAAGGTGATGGCATACTTTGATGAAGAGGAAGGTGGTTCCAACTGCACCATTGGGAGAAACAGAGGATGTACAAATTGACACCTGTGAGGCAGTGGCTATCACACTGTCACCAGGCCAGCAGTAAGAAGGTGAAATAGTCCAGGGTACAGGGTTCCCATAAGTACATAAGTATTGCCAGACTGGGACAGACCAAAGGTCCATCAAGCCCAGCATCCTTCTTCCAACAGTGGCCAATCCAGGTCACAAATACCTGTCAAGATCCCAGAAAAGCTCAATACATTTTATTTATTTATTTATTTATTTATAGCATTTATACCCCGCTCTTTCCCACTCGATAGTAGGCTCAGTGCGGCTTACAATGTATAAGTACAGAGTGTCACAGGGATAACACAATTTGAGGGTACAAAGTATCAAAGAGGTAATACAATGTATTGGTAAAAAGTGTCACTTAGATAATACAGTTGTGTAGAGAAGGGTAAAAGGAAGAGATGTGGGGGAAGGATTGAGGTATGTTTAATGTTCGTGGTGTGGGTCAGAGTCATAACTTAAGTTGGGTTGTTTGGATAGGCTTGTTAAAAGAGGTATGTTTTCAGCAGCTTTCGGAAGCTTAGAAGTTCGGTTGTAGTTTGGATGAATCTTGTAGTTCGGATGAATATGATGCTTATCCCAGAAATACGCAGTGGATTTTCCCAATTTAATAATGGTCTATGGACTTTTCCTTTAGGAAGCCGTCCAGACCTTTTTAAAACCCCGCTAAGCTAACTGCCTTTACCACATTCTCTGGCAACAAATTCCAGAGTTTAATTACACATTGAGTGAAGAAAAAATTTCTCCAATTCGTATTACATTTACTACTTTGTAGCTTCATCGCATGCCCAGTAGTCCCAGTATTTTTGGAAAGAGTAAACGAACGATTCACGTCTACCCGTTCCACTCCACTCATTATTTTATAGACCTCTATCAAATCTCCCCTCAGCCGTCTCTTCTCCAAGCTGAAGAGCCCTAGACGCTTCAGCCTTTCCTCATAGGGATTCGACAGTCAAGCCTGTATTCCACCGCTCATACCCAAATTTTACAATGGCTATAACTGCATCATGGGAAACCGATCCATGGCTATCACCTTGCAGAAGTGCTGCCCTCTGAGAATTAGACTCAAAACCCACATCTCCCACAGACACAACCAACCACCTTCGACGAGTTACTTCACCCTCCACTCTCTCACGTACACGCCTAGAGCTAGATTTACGTGTGTCAATTTACATTTAATGCAGATTAATGTACAATAAAGCACGTTAAAACATTAACACACATTAGTAAAGCTAGCCCTTATATTGTAAATCCTTAAGGGAACAACTGCTGTACCTGAATCACCAATGAAAAGACTGGAGCTAAATTGATGGAAAAAAAAAACAATGTATGGACGTTTCCAAGTAAGCAGCAGAATAAAAGCAGGACTGGCACACGCTGTTACACAACCAAAACCTTAAAATATTCCCTTGTCATGACTCAGTACTTGTGATATTATTGGTAAAGCAGAAGTGCTTTCACTGAGGGCTGAACTGCGGCACAATCTGCTATGTCAGCCTCACAGCTGTTTTTCAGAGGATAAACAACCTGCGGTAATAAGGAAGACATCATGGGGACCTGTTTATTAAGCTGTGTTAAGGTTTTGCAGTTAACTCACGTTAACTGCAAAAGTTAAACCACAACAGCTGCAAAATTTCAGTAGCTGAGGGCATAGGAGCCAACTTTTCAAAATGATTGGGGGGGGGGGGGGGCTAAACTGAATGCAAATTGCCCCTCCCTGGACACACTCAAAGAGTTTGTTCAATACTGGGGGTTCTCAAGCACCCACAGAGCTGACTCCTACGGTTGAGGGGCATAGGCAGGCCTTAGAGTACAGTAGAGACCTCTGCCCTGTATTAACAGCATGGCTGCCTTCCTGTAACATAGGGCTCAACAAATCACAGGCACCAAGTTGCTATGGCCCCTAGCACCTAGAATGTTCTGCTCTTGCGGTGTTTTTGTTTTGTTCCTCCAACGCCATTGCCAAAACAGGTCCTTTACCTTTCATAGCACAACTCACCTCGTTTAAGCTATGCGGTGCAGGAACTCTAAAGCTGGTTGCGTGGTCTGAGTTCTCATGAGAGTTGAGACTGAGAGATTTGGGACCAGGCGACCAGCTTCACAGTTCCTGCACTGCACGTCTCAAACTTGAGCTGAGAAGCTTTAAGCAATGGAAGACCTATTTTGGCGGCAGCAAGGGCATAGCTACTATTGAGTTAGCCCGGAAAAATGCCCATGGCTGCCCAGTGGTAGGGACCACCTGCAGTTGAACTTTCTCTCCCTGCATGTCCAGCATCCCTCCTTTCCCCTGCCCCCCTCTCCCCCCCTCCACCACATATGGGTCCAGAATCTCTCTAGCTCCCCCACTCTCCCACATGCAATGAGTTGCTAAGAGTCGGTGATGAAAATAGGCTGCCTCTGGCAGGCTCTACCACAGGCTTACCTCTGTGACATCCTGCCCACAGGAAGTTGCATCAGAGAGGTGGGACACCACAGAGAAAAGGCTTTGGCAGGCTCTACCACAGGCTTACCTCTGTGACATCCTGCCCACAGGAAGTTGCATCAGAGAGGTGGGACACCACAGAGAAAAGGCTTTGGCAGGCTCTACCACAGGCTTACCTCTGTGACATCCTGCCCACAGGAAGTTGCATCAGAGAGGTGGGACACCACAGAGAAAAGGCTTTGGCAGGCTCTACCACAGGCTTACCTCTGTGACATCCTGCCCACAGGAAGTTGCATCAGAGAGGTGGGACACCACAGAGAAAAGGCTTTGGCAGGCTCTACCACAGGCTTACCTCTGTGACATCCTGCCCACAGGAAGTTGCATCAGAGAGGTGGGACACCATAGAGAAAAGGCTTTGGCAGGCTCTACCACAGGCTTACCTCTGTGACATCCTGCCCACAGGAAGTTGCATCAGAGAGGTGGGACACCACAGAGAAAAGGCTTTGGTGGGCCCAGCCAGAGATAGCCTGTTTTCATTGACATGTTTGAAGTACTGTAGAGAGAAGCCAAACTTATGTGCAAGGGGGATGATGGAGAGATGCTAGACCTATGGGGGGGGGGGGGGAATTATCTGATCAAGTAGGAACACAGAAATAACTTGCCTAGATAGCTACCTGGATGCCAACCCGATATCAACCAGACCCAAATAATGTCCAGCAACAGCAAATGTCCTTGATATTCAGATTCAGTGCCAGTGTCTGGATTAGACCCAGTATTGAACATCAGAGATCAAATCAGCCCATGACACTCAGTACTTTAAAAATATGCTGACCACCACGGGCTGAATGTTGACCCATGCATGTATACGTATATATTGAAAGAAATATATGCACAAGTATTTATAGATACAGATTTATATATAGGTACAAATACAATTACTCACCCCCGTTACGCCCAGATACCCTACGCACCAAATTTCAAGAATGTGCATTTTCAGAACAGGTAAAAGGAGCTGAACCTGTTCTGCTAATATCTTAGAAGAAAAGAATCATAAGACAAGTTGCTGAAAGGCAAGAAGAAATGACAATGTGAGAAGTCTGACAGGCACCGAAGGTCACAGCTTACGAGGAGTTACAAGGCGAAAATGTGGCAGAAAGATCATTTCATTTCCCCACCACAGAGACCTGTGAGATGCAGTTCCCTTTGATAAAGGTTTAGCATGTGGCAGAAGATCAGAGACCGGTTTAATAGAATACCGTCCTACGCTTCTCGGCTTTTCAGCACAGCCGTGCATTTTTGGCAGCATAACACAGCAACAAAGAGCAATCAATATATGCAGATGGACACATCTGAAGACATTACTTCAAAAGAACTGGAAAAAGAAGAAGGTGAAACCGTGAATGGCCCAATGGCGCATCAACAGTAATAAGTCCGAGGTTCAATACCTAAACCTGTCTTCTGTTTCTCCAGCCAGTGGAGGCTTCAAAAAGATATGGGACAGGAACACAGGATTCGGATGTAGCTCATGCATTTTTAGTAGTATCTCAGGGTGACTTACATTCAGGTAAAATTCTTTTATCCCGCCTATCAAACAGATGTCTGAGCAAATTACATGCTAAAAATTCATAGAGAATAAACAGAAGATAATACTATATCATAGACAACACATGACCAAAAAGGGAAGCAGGGTTGAACTACAATATAGACAGGATAGGAGGGATGGAAAAAGGGGAGGGGAAGTGCCTCAAAACGGTGCAGCGAACCCTATCCAGGCTCCATGGAATAAAGACAGAGAATCAGGCGTATGCATCTATGAAAAGGAAGGTCTTAAGTTCTGCTTTAAAAGTTGGAAGTGAAGATTGAAGACGAAGGGACTGTGGTAGTTTGTTCCAGTGTTCAGGGCCTTACAATCGTGAAGGGCAATTCTATAAATTGGTGTCTCAGTCTAGGTGCCCCAATGCCAGGCACTTAGCAAAATTCGATAATGGCATCTTGGTGCCAACATTCCATTATAGAATACTAGCATAAGATCAGTATTCTATAAACTATGTGTGTAACTGGGAGACATGTCCATGGCCCAAGCATACTCTGCTCATATGTATCCCCCCGCTTGCAGTTAGGCGCCATGGCACTTAGGTGCTACCTTATAGAACAGCACCTAGTGAACGTGGAGGGGCATAATCAAACGGTGATGCCCATCTCTAAGGACGTTCCGGAGAAGGGGCGGGGAAACCCGTATTATCAAAACAAGATGGACGTCCTTCTTTCATTTCGATAATACGGTCGGGGACGCCCAAATCTCAACATTTAGGTCGACCTTAGAGGTGGTCGTCCCCAGTTTTCGGCCATAATGGAAACCGAGGACGCCCATCTCAGAAATGACCAAATCCAAGCCATTTAGTCGTGGGAGGAGCCAGCATTCGTAGTGAACCAGTCCTCCTCACATGCCAGGACACCAACCGGGCACCCTAGGGGGCACTGCAGTGGACTTCACAAATTGCTCCCAGGTGCATAGCTCCTTTACCTTCGGTGCTGAGCCCCCCCAAACCCCCCCCCCCCAAAACCCACTCCCCACAACTGTACACCACTACCATAGCCCTTAGGGATGAAGGGGGCACCTACATGTAGGTACAGTGGGTTTCGGATGGCTTTTGGAGGGCTCACATTTACCGCCACAAGTGTAACAGGTGGGGGGAATGGGCATCGGTCCGCCTGCCTGAAGTGCACTGCACCCACTAAAAACTGCTCCAGGGACCTGCACATTGCTGTGATGGAGCTAGGTATGACATTTGAGGCTGGCATAGAGGCTGGAAAAATGTTTTTTAATTTTTTTTAGGTTGGGAGGGGATTAGTGACCACTGGGGGAGTAAGGGGAGGTCATCCCCGATTCCCTCCGGTGGTCATCTGGTCAGTTCGGGCACCTTTTCGAGGCTTGGTCGTGAAAAAAAGGGACCAAGTAAAGTCAACCAAATGCTCATGAGGGACGCCCTTCTTTTTTCCATTATTGGCCGAGGACACCCATCTCTTAACCACGCCCCTGTCCCGCCTTCCGTACACTGCCTACACGCCCCGTGAACTTTGGTTGTCCCCGCCACGGAATGCAGTTGAGGATGCAAAAAATCGGCTTTCGGCTCTCGATTTGTGTCGGAAGATGGGCGTCCTCCCCTTTTGAAAATAAGCTAGATAGGCGCTTGTTGGTTTGACGGTGCCTTGGATGCCCGAAAGTGGCTCATACCTCTAGGCACCAGTTTATAGAATGGCATCCTTAGCATGTACCTGAGGCAATGGAGAATTAGGTAATTTGCCCAAGATCACAAGGACACAGTGGGGATTTGAATCCTGGTTTTCCTGGTTCACAGCCCACTGCTCCTACAATTATCTAACTCAGTGTTTCCCAAGTCCGGTCCTGGAGTACCCCCTTGCCAGTCAGGTTTTCAGAATATCCACAATGAATATGCATGAAAGAGATCTGCATATACTTGAGGCCGTGTATGCAAATCAAGTTCATACATAGTCATTGGGGATATCCTGAAAACCTGACTGGCAAGGGAGACACATCCGAACAACCAAAGAACACCTACCCTTCCGCAAGCTGTTGAAAACCTATCCAAATGACCCAACTTAATTCACGAACCTAATCCACACCACTAGCATTATCCTTAAATTAAACCCTCCCCCACATCTCTTCCTCTTGTCCTACTCTATACAATTATGTTATTTCTGTGATACTTTGTATCAGACATTGTAACTCTGTACCATACTTTGTAAACCGCACTGAACCTGCTAACAACGGGAAAGAGCGGGGTATAAAAGCTACAAATAAATAAATACTCCAGGAATGGACTTGGGAAACACTGATCTAACCATTAGGTGAATCCACAGGATTTGTTCCAGTAATATGGGAGAGTAAAACTAGCACTTGCTAATGGTTTATATTATTTCAACTGGGCCTTAAGGTTTTACCTCTTTCTCTATGTCTCAAAGGATGAGGTACATCCAGGATCCCAGAAGAGATGCAAACACTACTACCCACCTGACTCAAGAGGCCAGGAACAAGGTGCGTAAGCTTTCTAAGTTTCTCACCCTGAGGATTTCGGCAGCAATGGTATAAGTATTGAAGAGAGTGGGTGCAGGTCTCAAGTGGCGAAAACTGCCAGTTGTCGTGAATGAAAGCTCATAATCCCAACGATACACAATGGAAAGAATTGAGCATTATTAAATGGTCTAGCATGTGAAACATCACCCACAAGAAATACACTATCTTTCCAATTCTTTGGACTGCTGATCCTGCAACCGATGCCCAATTTCAGCCTCTCAACACACTGAGCCCGCCTACAAGACAAGATGCTTTTGGGCTTTATTCAAAAAGAGACTTCACCATTCTGGATCTTTGAGATCAGCTCTTTACTGGATGCTGCCACATATGTTTGCCTTGTTGAAAAAAACATGATTAGGGATAAATACTCAGCCAGCGGCAGTCAGTGTTCTTTTGGCCAGTGCCAGCATTATGCCCAAATAGTCAATGCCGGGCCACATCCAGATTTATGTGGCCGGCTATCTGTTATCTGGTTTTAAGTGAGATGTTCAGCACTTAACCAACTAAGCAAAACCAGATAAAGATAGGACAGTGTTTTATGCGGTCCAAACTGTCTAGTTAAGTTAGGAGGTTAAGTGATGAATACTGGCACTTAACCATATAAGTTAGGGGTTCCAAACATTTTCAGTTCGGAGCACCCCCCCGGCCACATGGGTCTCCGCACCCTCCCAGCCACGTGGGTCTCCGTACACTCCCCCCCCAGCCACATGGGTCTCCACACACACCCCCTTTTCCTTTAGCCCCCTCCTCTCACACCAGGCCACCTTCTCTGAATCCAGCATCGCTCCTACCTTCCTTTCTGCAAGTCCAGGATCGCTGCCGCTTCATTCTCCTTAGCCTGCCGTCGCTGCAGTGCTTGCAACTTCCATTTTCGGGCCATCAGCGATTCACAAAGGCACTCCGAAGTCTTCCCTCTCTGCTGCATCCAGCCCTCTCTGATGCAACTTCTTGTTGCGAGGGCCGGACGTGGCAGAGGAAAGTCCCTGAAATGCCTGTGTGAATTGCAAACACCTGAAAATGTAAGCTGCAAGCACTGCAGTGGTGGCAGTGAAGAAGTAGGAAGCGGCAGATGCCGGACCTGTAGGAGGGGAAAGTAGGGCGCGATGTCCCCCAGCACCCCTGAGAGTTCGCTGCAGCACACCAAGGCATAAGTGTTGAGTCCACCCCCGAATCGCCCACAAACCCCCTAATTCTATAGAAGTCACCAAAAATTGCGTGCACAAATTTGGGTGCATGCCCAATTTGCGCAAATTTAATTGAATAACAAGTCAATTAGTACCAATAATTTGGCTTTTTAACAAGCAACTATTGGCACTAATTAGACTTAATTGTAACAAGTGCGTAAATTTAGGCATGGGATCCGTACGAGTAAAAAGGGCGTGGAAATGGGAGGGTCATGGGGAAAACGGGGGCATTCCAAGCATTTACACGCATTGTTATAGACTAACGGGAAGAGGCGTATACATTTGTACCACATTTCAGTCGGCGCACATAGCCGCGCCTAAGTCCTGTTCATAAGCACAATTCTATAAACCAAACCTAATTTTAAGCATGGCTTATAGAACAACTCTTTTGTCAGTGCCGATTTTTTAGTCGCCATATATAGAATCCAGCCCAAAATAGCCAATTTTCAGTTTAGCAATTAGTGCTGGTATTCAGCGACACCTCTTACTTTTTAAGTTAAAGCTATCTGTGAAGTCATGCACCACATCTCAAAATACTAACTATTGCTAGATGCTCCCAAGGAGTCCCCTAGCCATTGAGCAGCTTGACTGGCAAAGTACAACAGGAAGGTCACAGAAACAGATTCAGAAAATTACTCTCTGCTGATGAACAAATGGTATCCTGTAACTATGGGAACCTACAAAACTACTGGATTTCGCCTTTACAATCAACCACAAGCAAAATCTTTGACTAATGCATTTTTAAAGTGGGGCAATCTTCTAAGTACAGGACCAACCTATAAACAAGATTTTGCTGAATTTTTCAGTTCATGGATCACTTATGGGAAACTCACTCTCAAAATGTTTGGTACACACAATCGGAAACTAGATCCTGAAAATGGAAGATGATGTAACGACCACACTTTCCTGCTAACTCAAGTACCAGGAAGCAGGCACCTCTACAGGGTATCCTGAAGCCAGCTGGTACCCCAGGACATTCAGTGGGTGGGGCTAAATATTACCTAGCTATTCAGAAACTACTTAAACAGTTATTCATGTAGATAGACCACAGTAAGAGCAGTCCTTACTTTACATCAGGGGGTTTTCAATCCAGTCCTTGGGACACGCCATGCCAGCCAGGTTTTCAAGATATCCATAATGAATATGAAATCAGATAAGTTTACATGCACTGCCTTCACTGTATGCAGATCTGTCTCATGCATATCCACTGTGGTTATCCTGAAAACCTGACTGGCTTGGTGTGTCCCGAGGACTGGGTTGAGAACCCCTCGTTAAATGGATAACCTAATCGGTCTGATTTAAACGGTTGGGCTGGCTGAGAATCCACTTAAAGCAGTGGCATACCTAGGTGGGGTCACGGGGTCTGAGCCCTCCAAATTTGCTCTGCAACCCCCGCCAGCTGAAGACCATCCAGTGCTGGTCTGTGGCCATGCCGCCGCATTGCCTGCCCTGCTCTCTCTTCCCCTCACGTCGGGCACGCTCCTTTTAGTGAATTTGAGAGTTTCACTAAAAGGAGCGTGACGGACGTGAGGGGAAGAGAGAGCAAGGGCAGGCAATTTGGTGGAGCCGGAGACCAGCACTGGATGAAGTCTTCAGCTGGCGGGGGATGGGGAACCCAGCCAGCCAAGGTATTTGCAGCGGCAATGCTTCAGTTGCCAGGGGTGGACCCCCACCAGCCAAGATGTACAGCGGCAGCAGTGGGCGTTGGAGGGGGGGGCAGCGAGGCGGTAGAGGGAAGGCGGCGGTGGAGGGAAAGGTGGCGGCGGGGCAGTGACCAAAATGTGTCCCCCCCCCCCCCACCTTGTGCTCTGGACCCCTCCCACCTTCAGGTCTGGCTACCCCCCTGACTTAAAGATATCCAGAAATGTTTAAGTGGCAGCTGTCCTGCTGATTGTGGCCCCCCATATATTTTAAAATAGTCTGAACTCTGGTTTTAGGCGCTGCTATAATTCTTCCTCCAGCGGTTTCTAATGGATATTTCTGTCCAGCAGGGCTCCTACTTACGTAGAGTCATAGAAAAATGGGGTGGCAGACAGTGATTGACACAAACAGAAAGATGCAATATGATGAACACATCAGATCTGCAGACTCCTGTCGCTTTAAAATTAGTTTTATTAATGAGGAGAGATTGCTGAATATGCACCTGGTGTACATACTAGCAAACTTCAAGTCTTCATAAAATATTAAGCACTCTTTTCTGAACAGTGACTTGGCCTGCTTTGCCACCTCTGGGGCCTATACAAAGCACCGCCTCTAGGAGTCACTGTTAAAAAAAAAATATACAAGAAAATGCTAAAGGAAGCATTTTTCTTGAGTGTGATGCAATTATGCTTGGAATGATACAACACACATTCATTCTGCTACATCTGCAAAAATCCCCCAGCAGATGATCGGCTAATATCATGTCTATCAATTAGCTTTAATCATCAAAGCTCTCGCACCATTGACAAACCATGGCAGAAACGCCTTTGACTTCAATGCCCAATGCAGTGAATTTGAATGTTTTAAAAGAAATAGAATACATATCAAACTTAATCTTTCAATCCAATAAGCATCCAGAAAATATATAGTTACATCATGTAATCTAATTTCATAGGGAACATCAAGTACGACTGATCCATCATATTAGATAACAAACAGGCTAATTAAATTAGTTAGTCATTTTCTTAGAAACCAGAAACAAGTTTTTATTTACTACTGGCAGGCCGAGAAATCCCTTGGGACATTGTGCTGCCGGACTATGATTATCCCCTTACATTTTATCTGCAGTAATGAACGACGGAACCTGTCAGAGAGGAATAAGATGGCTGGAAGGAAGCACAAAGACCTTCTTTTATATAAAACAGTGCCTTCTTACATTTGGGGCACTCCTAAGAGGACAGTTTTCAAAGAGTTTGGTAATTATAGTCTATGAATACATTTACAGCATGAACCCGTACCACAAAGTTTTTCTGTGCAGTAGCTGTATGGGGAGATGTGGGGAACGCTCCTGACAGTTAACGCACAGGTGTGGTAATTTGGATACTAACACTATGCAGAAACTGCTAAATATTTTACCACAATCTAGTGGAAGAGTAACCTAGTGGTTAGAGCACCAGACTAGACATCCAGGGCTACTTGGCTCAAGTCCAATGGCTGATCCTGTGCACCACTTACAAATTAAATTACAAGTCTTACAGGAAAATACCTGCGTACCTGATTATTGCAATCTGCTTCTCACTGGTCTTCCGCTCAGCCATCTCTCTCCTCTCCAGTCTGTCCAAAATTCTGCAGCACGACCCATTTTCCGCCAAAATCGTTATACCCACACTAGCCCACTCCTCATGTCACTTTACTAGCTCTCTGTCCGCTTCCGCATTCAGTTTAAACTTCTCGTACTGACCTTTAAATGCATCCACTCTACAGCCCCCCATTACCTCTCCCACTCTCATCTCTCCCTACATTCCTCCCCATAAACTCCGCTCACTGGACAAATCTTTCTTGTCGTCCCCCTTCTCCTCCACTGCTAACTCCAGACTTCGTTCCTTTTCCCTCGCAGCACCTTATGCCTGGAATAGACTTCCTGAGCCTGTACGTCTAGCTCCATCTCTACCTGTTTTCAAATCTATGCTGAAAACCCACCTTTTCACCACTGCTTTTAGCTCCTAGCCACTACTCAATTGCCCTCCCCTTGTTCCTTCTCATCCAGTACTTCCCTCGTCTTTATTTGTCTTGACTGTCTGTATTTTTAGATTGTAAGCTCTATTGAGCAGGGACTGTCTCTCTGTGTCAGGTGTTCAGCGCTGCGTGCTTCTGGTAGCGATATACAAATGCTAATAATAATAATAACAACTCACCTTGAGCTACTACTGAAAAAGGTGTAAGGAAAGAAATAAAAGGGCTCCTCAGTATTCAAGGACCTTGTTTCTCATTTTCAGTGTGCACTTTCCCTTTAAATTTTGTCCATACGCATAATGTAGTGCTTCTCAATTTTTCCCCGGAGGCACACAGGGGCCCTTTTACTAAGCTGCGGTATGAAATCTGTCGATGACGCGTACAAGGCGGGATGGGACGCACGCAAGCTTAGAAATCAGCGCGCCTGCAATCTGCGCGTCTAGGAGGCGTGTTGTCGCTACCTCGTGTGCACAAGTGTTTTATGCAGGTCCCGGCGTGGAGTAGTGGAGTGGAGTAGTGGCCTAGTGGTTAGGGTGGTGGACTTTGGTCCTGGGGAACTGAGGAACTGAGTTCAATTCCTGGCACAGGCAGCTCCTTGTGACTCTGGGCAAGTCACTTAACCCTCCATTGCCCCATGTAAGCCACATTGAGCCTGCCATGAGTGGGAAAGCACGGGGTACAAATGTAACAAAAAAAAATATATATATATATATCGGCCAGGACCTGCAGAAGGCCCAGTGGCTAGCATATGCCAAATTGACCCACAATATTCAATGCCGGGGCCCAGACATGGCCCAGCATTGAACACTCAGAACTAATCCAGCCTATGGCAGTCAGAGCTTTATAAAACGCAGACCGCCATGAGCTGATTATCAACTGGTCTATTTTTCTTTTACCAAATTGTCAAAGTTCGTTCATGCAGAGCCACAAAAATACCAGACGAGCCCAGTGAATTTCTTTTTGAATTACAAAGTAAAGGAGCAAAAATGCTGCACCACAAGCTGCAATACTGAAGTTTGACAATTCTGGTAAAAGGCAGAGAACTGATCTGTATGTGATTTTACTATACCCCTGCGGCAGGCGGTGGCCGAAACACGGCCATGTCAGGTGTTTTTATATCAACAAATCGGTTTGCATGTTATCAGTGGCGTTCCTGGCCTGGATGGCAACCGGGGCGGAGCGCCGATGCGCCGCCCCCCCCCCCTCCCGGCAAAATGACCCCCCCCCCCGGGTGCACATCACTGGGGGGGTGCCGCGGCGCGCGCCTGCTCCGAGTTCGCTAAACTTCGCTTCGCTGCAGCTCCCTCTGCCCCGGAACAGGAAGTAACCTGTTCCGGGGCAGAGGGAGCTGCAGCGAACAAGCGACGAAGTTTAATGAACTCGGAGCAGGCACGTGCCAAGGCACCCCCCAGCGGCGTGCACCCGGGGCGGACCGCCCCCACCTTGGTACGCCACTGCATGTTATACTGCCGCTATTGTTCCACCTCTAATCCAGCTGCATTTCCAGGTTTAACGTTTTGCTGGAAGAATGCCTCTCCTTGTTTTACATAATACTCATATTTGACCAGGCAAAACAGTGGCACAACCACATAAAGATGGCATATTTAAACTATAAGCAAAATGCGACTCAACGAAGAACTATTCTCACAGAAAACAGCAGTGCTAATCAGCAAAACAAAGTGAGAAATACACACTTAACACGGATCTTCATGCAATGTCACTAGCAGTCAACAGACCGTATTATAATATTTCTTCGTACTTCTTGCTCTTTCTACGTTTTTGGTTTTTTTTTTTACTTTTTTTACTTCAGAATAAAAATGGAGATAAAAGGCCTCAGCAGTAAAAGGCTTCCTGCTGCTTCAACGATCAGCGCTCTGGCCGTCAACCAACATCTCCGTTCAATGTGAACCCAGCAGCACTTTTTAACTTAGACCAAAAAAAACCTCCTTTACTTTTTGTTCAATTATTTACTTCTGAAAAGATCATCTGTATTTATCAATGTTACCACTGGCATTGCACAATACACAGTATTGCCTTTAAGAACAATCATGCAGCAAGCGGAGAAAATTTACAATTGAAACTGCAACTTAGCTTAGTGAGAAATCTTTTAATGCTCAGGGCCTTTTTCCTCCATTTTTATTATGAAGTAAAAAATGTAGTAATAAGCAAGACATATTATAATACGATCCGTTGACCACTAGTGACGTTGCACAAAGATTTGTGTTGAAAGAGTATTTAAACTATATCCATAAAAATAATTCTTAAAAGGGTTTCTTTTTTTTTTGTGTGTGTCTAATTCTACGAAACATGAGAGTAAAAGAAAGAACTGTCTGGCTTATGTATCCAGAGTGGAAGAAGTTATGTCTCATTCAAATTTGACCAAACTGGAGCAAATATGCACTGCTTCTTTAAACTCATAAGATCTTTTCTTTTTTTCTATCACTTTTTCTTTAGCGTTTAAATTTTCCTGAAATGACTGTTAGCACTTCTGACATTTCCGTATGTGTGCCTTTTTTTAATCGAAAGAAAAGTCTGCTTTGCAAGTCTTGTAGGAGAAAAATAGACTTTTTTTTTTTTTGCATAATGCATTCATAGGTTTGCACTCTGAGTTAAAACAATGACGAGACAGATAATTACGACAACGGCAAAGGGAGACGCACTCCTTTTACAAAAGCTTTGCAGAGAAAAGGCAGTTGGAGAGGCTTTTTGTTGATGCTGGTAACCTATGACAGCAGCAGCTAATGAGAAAGAAAGAAAGATATCGCCTTGGTCTGCTTTGATAAGTGATGTGCTTTGAGTAACCCCATCTTCACTGTCTTCACCACAACACATTTCTTTTAGACCAGTTAGATAAATAATTTCCTGCCATATGACCTTGCCCTGCCTCTTTTTACACACTGGTGTCAAGAGATTCCAATCACACCACATTACTAAAGATTCTTACACCATGGTGATGGACGTTGAACTCTGCCCTCAAACTGATATCATGGGAAACATTCACTTTCTTTTAAGGACATCCTAAGTTTACTCCAGCACAATTCAGAGGCAGAGGAAGGTCTCTTCAGCAGAAAGCCCTAGTTATGCTCCCAAGAATGATGAGAGAAAAAGTTATATGGTCTATTTATTTTCCTCTCCCCCTCTCCCTCTCTCTCTCTCTCTATATATATATATATATATCAAGATTAACAATAAAGAAATTGAAGTTGTCAAAGATTTCATTTTTCTTGGCACCAAAATTAATCACGATGGTGAGTGCACCCCTGAGATCAAGAGATGGCTGACACTTAGAAGAAGTGCGTTGGTCAGCATGAATAACATCTGGAAGAGCAAGGAAATCAGCCTGGCAACCAAATGTAGATTGGTCAGTGCAATCATCATGGCTGCGAATCTTGGATACTGAGAAAGGCAGACAGGCGAAAAATTGATTCATTTGAATTATGGTGCCGGAGATGACTGTTACGCATCCCATGGACAGCCAAAATAACAAACCAAGCAATTGTAGAACATATCAAATCAAAAACCTCGCTTGAGGCCAAGGTAGCAAAACAAAAGCTCTCCTATTTTGGTCATATCATGCGAAGCAAGTTCCTCGAAAAAGACAGCATGCTTGGAATGGTTAGTGGCAAAAGAAAAAGAGGCCGCCCAAGAATTTGTTAGATAGGTACTATCAAGGAATGAACACAACAGACCTGAAAGTTGTGAGAGATCAGAAGGCATGGCGAACACTGATTCATAGAGTGACCGAGAGCCATACTCAACTGATTGGATAACGAAGGAAGGTAGGCAGCTAAAGAAATCTTTGGTCTTAAGTGGCAATGTTGTGGCTATTTTAGTGGTACTCTGAAAATGAAAATCATCTCGGTAATTATCTCGGTAACATTTAACTAGGAAGGAAAGGGTTGATTCTTTGGGATCCTGACAGGCACTTTTGACCTGGACTGAAGCTGAGTTTGATAGATCTTTCCTCTGAATCACTTCTATTTACATCACTAGGAAAAAATGCCCGTTTCTGAGCGGAATGAAATGGGCGCTAGCAAGGGGCCCCCTCCCTCCGTCCCTCGAAGCTACTTGCCTTGTTCGCTGTGGGCCGTTTCGGCCCTGGAGTGTCAATAGCTCCACCCTCGACGTCATGACGTTTTGACGCGTCATGACGTTTTGACGCGAGGGTGGTGCAGACACTCCAGGGCACACCGGATATCTCGGGCGCCTCAACTTCCGTGGAGGCTTCAGAACGTTGGGGTTGCCTTTTATATATATAGATAATCCAGTACATCACCTCTAGTAAAGCACATGACAAACAGAAGAAATTGGGAACGTAAAGCCTGCAGAGTATTTTATTTTGATTTCCAAAAATATTAGGATATCTTTAGAATAAAGTATTTCCCTCTTTTACTGTTGTTAAGCACCAAACCCCACCCTCAATGCACAAAAGCCGCTCTAGTTGTCAAGATATTTACAATAAACCGTCATCCCATACCTTTGTGTGCTGAATTTCTGAACACAGTTCACTTGCGGAAGTTCAAATCCTGCCCCGATTCTGAACTTCACATGCACCATAGTGCAGTTCTGCTGCCTAGGACAGTGGTTCACACACTTTCGGGGCAAGGAGAATAAACAGTCCTCCAGACGGACGCAAAATGGGAAACAAACCAATCTGAAAAGTTGCTGAACCAGGCCTGGACAGAGGGAGTCCATGAAGTGGAGGAGTAGCAATGTATGTAAATTATAATGCACGCAGTCAAAAAGGGGCATTACCATGGGCGTGGAATGGGTGGGTTGTAGGCGTTTCAAAAAACTATGTGCATTATTATGGAATACACCCGATCTGTGCCTAACTTAGGTGCAGGTATTTAGGCCTGGTTTAAAGGCAGGGCCGCCGAGAGACTGGGCCAGGCCCGGGACAAGGCCGTCCCCGGGGCCCTCCCCCACCCGAGGTCGCCGGGCCCCCCTCCACCCGCCACTGGGTCCTCTCTCCACCCCTGGGCCCTCTGCACTGACCTTAAGCGCCTCACCTTCGAAAGCGCAACAAACAGCGGCAGACCACTCCTTCCTTCCGTGTCCCGCCCTCACGGAAGTTACGTCAGGCGAGGGCGGGACACAGAAGGAAGGAGTGGTCTGCCACTGCTTGCTGCGCTTTCAAAGGTGAGGCGCTGAAGTTCAATGCCAGGGAGCGACGGAGGGCGGGCGGGCTGGACTGGGGCGGCGGCGCCAAGCCCCCCCCCCCCGGAGGCCTGGGCCATTTTGTCCCCCCCTCTCGGCGGCCCTGGTTTAAGGTGGCCTAAATAGAAGCGCCTAAATTTTAGTCACAAGAACAGCTTGTGAGCATATTCTACATTCTATAAACTACACTTAACTTTAGGCATAGTTTATAGAATCACATTAGCCACGTGGTCTTTCAGCACAGATTTTTAAGACATCATTTATAGAATTTGGTCCTAAGCCTCTAAGTGCCAACTTTAATCCTGATCTAAAACAGCCTTTACATTACAGAAGATAATTACAAACATCTTCACGATTGGTGCTGGTCACTTAAGCACTTGTCCATGCAAGCAAAAGATTACCAGCAAGCACCTGGCTGTTTTAGAAGCTATGCCTGTGTTTTCCTTCTTAGCAGCTGCTGCTGGGTATTATTTTATCCCAGACAATAAATAAACCGACCAAAATTACATCAACCAATTCTATGATTTTCTCCCAGGGAGGCGATTAAAAACTTACGCCATCTGTCTATGGTGCGAGAAGGATGTAATCCCAATGACAGTACAAACACTTACGGACATAAGGACAGTGCCGGGTGGACTTCTACAATCGGTGTCCTGAAAATGGCAAAGAACGATCAGGATCAAGTATACATATTTTATATCATTGTTGATAATTTACATCATTGTTGATCTCACTATGACTTGATAATGAGTGCGACTGTTGTGCAGACTGGATGGACCATTCAGGCTTTTGTCACCTGTCATCCATTATGTTACTGACAGAAAGTTGCCTTAACACATGGTCGGGAAAGGGCTGACTCACTGGACTGGACTAGACTAGCTGATTCTGATTGTAACAGTATGCATAACTGCGCTTAGAAGGTACTGGATTGGACAGTTCTGCCAGTGGCATAATCAAGGGGAGGGGGGCCTTGGGGCCCCCACTTTGGGCTCAGGTCTCCTCCAAATGTGCAACTCCCATTAAATGGCTGACAGGGATGTTTAAGCCCCGCCAGCCAAAGAAATTCGTTATCAAGCTGTTCCCCTCCTCCTCGCGCTGCTGCAACACATAGAGGGGCATAATCGAACAGAAACGCCTATCTCCATGGGCGTTTATCTCCGAGAACGGGTCCGTGAAGGGGCGGACCCAAGCGTATTTTCGAAAAAATTAGACGTCCATGTTTTATTCGCCAAGTTGTGAGCTGGGCGTTTTTGCTTTTCAGCGATAATGGACAATGAAATCGCCCAGCTCAAAAACGAATAAATCCAAGGCATTTGTTCGTGGGAGGGGCCAGGAGTCGTAGTGCACTGGTCCCCCTAACATGCCAGGACACCAACCAGGCACCCTAGGGGGCACTTTTACAAAAACAGAACAAAAGGTAAAAGAGCTCCCAGGTGCATAGCACCCTTCCCTTGTGTGTAGAGCCCCCCAAATCCTCCTCAAAACCCACTGCCCACAAGTCTACACCATTACTATAGCCCTAAGGAGTGAAGGGGGGCACCTACATGTGGGTACAGTGGGTTCGGGGGGGGGGTTGGACGACTAAGCATTAAGCAGCACAATTGTAACAGGTAGGGGGGGATGGGCCTGGGTCCACCTGCCTGAAGTCCACTGCACCCCCTAACAACTGCTCCAGGGACCTGCATACTGCTGCCAGGGAGGTGGGTATGACATTTGAGGGTCAAAATAAAAAGTTGTGAAACATCATTTTTTGAGGTGGGAGGGGGTTTATGACCACTGGGGGAGTCAGGGGAGGTCATCCCCGATTCCCTCCAGTGGTCATCTGGTCATTTAGGGCACTTTTTGGGGCCTTATTCGTGAAAAAACAGGGTCCAGGAAAAGTGCCCTAAATTCTAGCTAAAAACGCATACTTTTGTCCCATTATCTGTGAAATGCGCCCATCTCTGTTCGGCAGATAACCACGCCCCAGTTCCGCCTTCGCCACACCTCTGACACGCCCCCATCAACTTTGTCCGCATCCGCGACGGAGTGCAGTTGAAAACGTCCAAAATCGGCTTTCGATTATACCGCTTTATTCGTTTTTGTGAGATAAACGCCCATCTCCCGATTTAGGTCGGAACTTGGGCGTTTTTCTCGTTCGATTATAAGCTGGATAAGAAGTCAGCAGCGTACCTCCAGCTGCCGATGCCAAAACTCCTCCTTGCACATGCTCAGTTCATGCAAGGACATGGTCTGGCTGGTGGGGCTTCAGGTTTAAGGCTTCAGTCATATAAAATATACTTCTAAGTGGTTAACAAAGCATTTAATAGGGAAATAAAATATAATTAAAATACAAGCAAGGCAAACAGGGAAGACAAACCCAAGCAAAACAAAAACACATACAATAGGGACACACAGAAGGGATAAGAATTAAACTAAATTACAGAGCCATCAAACATATAAACGGCGAGTGACCGACTCACTCGCAAATGCGCAGTAGAGACTTCCCTCTCTGTCCCGCCCCCGCGTCAATACGTGATGACGAGGGCGGGACAGAGAGGGAAACTGCGCCGCCGAGGTTGATACCGCCCCCCCCCCCCGCCCGCCCGAGGTCGCCGCTACCGTCCCCCCCCCCCACACCCGGCCCGGGCCCTCTCTCCGCTACTAAACTTACACATCCATTCGCCGGAACGCAGCACGCACATCAGCTGAGCTGCCGTCGGCCTTCCTTCCCTGCCTGTGTCCCGACCTCGCTGACGTTACGTCACAGGACGGCGGGACACAGGCAGAGAAGGAAGGGCCGACGGCAGCTCAGCTGATGTGCATGCTACGTTCCGGCGATTGGATGTGTAAGTTTAGTAGCAAAGAGAAGGCCCGGGCCGGGTGGAGGAATGGCGGCGACTCCGGGGGTGGGGGGGGGGGAACGGTAGCGGTGGCGACCTCGTGGGGAGGGAGAAAGGGAGGGGGAAGGAAAACCCCAATACCAGCCCGTTTTTACGGGCTCAACGGCTAGTAAACACATAAAGGGAAAGTGGGTATAGGTAAAAACAGAGGTGAACTGCAACAAGCGACTATAGAAATGTGGAAAGAATAAAGCATGAGTCAGGTTATAGAGAATACTTGTTTAAAGAGGTAAGTCTTCAGAGCAATTTTAAATTTCTGAGAGGATAATTCAGCCCTAAGAGTGGCTAGTTCCAAATGGACGGGGTTAGTGCAGCAGGCTTTGATCCTGGTAACCTGGGTTCAATTCCCACTGCAGCTCCTAGTGACCTTGGGCAAGTTACTTAACCCTCCACTGCCCCAGGTACAAAAGCTTAGACTGTGAGCCCTCTAGGAACAGAGAAAGTACCTGCAAATAATATAATGTGTACAGTGTTGCGTACATCTAGTAGCGCTATGGAAATGATTAATAGTAGTTGTAGTAACACTAAAACAGGAATGACAAAATAAAGGTACAGTAAGAAGATACTGACTGGAGGAACAGAGGGTTTGAGAAGGAACATCTGAAATAAGAAGACTGAAGATAAAGGAAGGTGAGCCAGTATTAATAACTTGATGATGTACAATAATTAAAGATTTAAAAGCCATGCAGGAGGATCCAGGAAGCCAATGCTCAGGGATGAGAAGACAGGATCCATAATCAAACTTTTTCTTGATAAGGAGTAATTTAACAGCAGTATTCTGAATTAATTGAAGTCTACAGATTAAGGTACATGGTAAACCATGGTATAGGGAATTACAGTAATCTATTTTAGATATAATTAGCCAGAAGCTGTTCCCAAGAGAGAAAAAGTATGCGGTAATTGAGAAGGAAGCTCTAGCTGTCAAGCGGGCCCTTGATACATTCCAATATTATTTGTTGAGGCAACATTTCCTGCTGTCATCAACCATCAGCCCCTTCAGTGGATGGCTCAACCTAAAGGCTCAAATGCGCGTATCATGCGCTGGTTCCTTAGCCTCCAGACCTTTAGCTATCGGGTGAAACGTCAGGTGGACCGAGAACATGCTAATGCAGACTTTTGTCTCAGGAGGTGGACCCTGATATGGCAAGCACTCAACCGGGCAGGGTTGAGCTGAGGGGGAGGATATGTGAGGTGGTATACAGAACACTGCCCCTCACCCTTAAGAAGGATCCCTCAGGTAGTCTAATCCACCTTAAAACCACTAGTCCCACCCAGAGAGGAAGTGAGACAGGTGGGGTGGAGCCAAAAGGACAGGAACCAGGAAATATAAAAGGCAGGGCCAGAATGGGGTTAAGCAGGTCTAGGGAAGGAAGAACTGAAGCTCCAGCAGTCACCTTTAAGACATACATTTAACTACAACGACCTGTCTGGGGTAAGTCAACCTTTTGATTTGAAGACTTGGAAGCCTTATTCTGAGGTCTGGAAACTTAGAGAGAGAAGCTTACAGGCTGTGTTTGGGTCATGGCAGTCACATGCCACAGGCTGTGGTTTAGGCCCCGTCAGCCACAGGCCCATGCTGAGACTTTTCACAGAATTAAGGAGACTTTACTTGGCCCTGTGAAGTAACAGGCTTCAGGACTAAGTGAATAAAGTGCTTGCCTTATTTTACAACTTTGGCCTGACCTCAACCCTCACTCACAGTATCAGAGCATGGATAAAGACAAACTGAGCTGGAACATACAAGTGGAGGAGTGGCCTAGTGGTTAGGGTGGTGGACTTTGGTCCTGAGGAACTGCGTTCGATTCCCACTTCAGGCACAGGCAGCTCCTTGGGACTCTGGGCAAGTCACTTAACCCTCCATTGCCCCATGTAAGCCGCATTGAGCCTGCCATGAGTGGGAAAGCACGGGGTACAAATGTAACAAAAAAATAGGACCTTACAAAACGAAATCCCCGTGAGGCATGGAACATAGTCTTGACTGTAGCAGAAATTTGTGCTTTAAAACTCAACTGATATTTGATTAGGGCTCCTAGTTTTCTGATAGCATCTAAAAAAATGATTGGAGAATCCTGAAGCAAAAGGGAAACTGTAGGTTTAGATGAACAGCCAGTAATCCACATAGTGAACGTTTTTGACGAATTCAATTTCAGGTGATGTCTAGTAAGCCAGGAGACCATGACATCAAAGGGAAGTAAGATCAACTGATAAACAATCAACATAAAAAACTAAAAGAATGTCATTTGCATAGAAGAAACTGCTAATTCTTGAGTCTTGGGACTAAGGCGGGAAGAGAGTTTTGAAAAAGACTAAAGAGTACGGGAGCAAGAACAGATGCTTGAGGGACACCACAGGAGATGGGCAAGGAATGGGAGAACGTAAAATTGGAAAATAACATAAAAGGCTCTACCTTCTAAGAAGGATGCAAACCACTATAAAGTAAAACCTCCCAGCCTGCGATCAGCAACATGTGTTCGAAGTAAATGACGATCGACTGCATCACTGAGAACAGGTTCAGGGACATGGCAAAGTCTAGAAAACTATCAACCTCACTGAGTAGTGAAATCATAATGGATTCTGTATTGTGACCAGTCTAAAACAACCTTCGCAACTAGTTTGGATAAGTAAGAATGATGTGATACCGATTGATCCAACACAGAGATACAGTGGTGGAAATAAGTATTTGATCCCTTGCTGATTTTGTAAGTTTGCCCACTGACAAAGACATGAGCAGCCCATAATTGAAGGGTAGGTTATTGGTAACAGTGAGAGATAGCACATCACAAATTAAATCCGGAAAATCACATTGTGGAATGTATATGAATTTATTTGCATTCTGCAGAGGGAAATAAGTATTTGATCCCCCACCAACCAGTAAGAGATCTGGCCCCTACAGACCAGGTAGATGCTCCAAATCAACTCGTTACCTGCATGACAGACAGCTGTCGGCAATGGTCACCTGTATGAAAGACACCTGTCCACAGACTCAGTGAATCAGTCAGACTCTAAACTCTACAAAATGGCCAAGAGCAAGGAGCTGTCTAAGGATGTCAGGGACAAGATCATACACCTGCACAAGGCTGGAATGGGCTACAAAACCATCAGTAAGACGCTGGGCGAGAAGGAGACAACTGTTGGTGCCATAGTAAGAAAATGGAAGAAGTACAAAATGACTGTCAATCGACAAAGATCTGGGGCTCCACGCAAAATCTCACCTCGTGGGGTATCCTTGATCATGAGGAAGGTTAGAAATCAGCCTACAACTACAAGGGGGGAACTTGTCAATGATCTCAAGGCAGCTGGGACCACTGTCACCACGAAAACCATTGGTAACACATTACGACATAACGGATTGCAATCCTGCAGTGCCCGCAAGGTCCCCCTGCTCCGGAAGGCACATGTGACGGCCCGTCTGAAGTTTGCCAGTGAACACCTGGATGATGCCGAGAGTGATTGGGAGAAGGTGCTGTGGTCAGATGAGACAAAAATTGAGCTCTTTGGCATGAACTCAACTCGCCGTGTTTGGAGGAAGAGAAATGCTGCCTATGACCCAAAGAACACTGTCCCCACTGTCAAGCATGGAGGTGGAAATGTTATGTTTTGGGGGTGTTTCTCTGCTAAGGGCACAGGACTACTTCACCGCATCAATGGGAGAATGGATGGGGCCATGTACCGTACAATTCTGAGTGACAACCTCCTTCCCTCCACCAGGGCCTTAAAAATGGGTCGTGGCTGGGTCTTCCAGCACGACAATGACCCAAAACATACAGCCAAGGCAACAAAGGAGTGGCTCAGGAAGAAGCACATTAGGGTCATGGAGTGGCCTAGCCAGTCACCAGACCTTAATCCCATTGAAAACTTATGGAGGGAGCTGAAGCTGCGAGTTGCCAAGCGACAGCCCAGAACTCTTAATGATTTAGAGATAATCTGCAAAGAGGAGTGGACCAAAATTCCTCCTGACATGTGTGCAAACCTCATCATCAACTACAGAAGACGTCTGACCGCTGTGCTTGCCAAGGGTTTTGCCACCAAGTATTAGGTCTTGTTTGCCAGAGGGATTAAATACTTATTTCCCTCTGCAGAATGCAAATAAATTCATATACTTTCCACAATGTGATTTTCCGGATTTAATTTGTGATGTGCTATCTCTCACTGTTACCAATAACCTACCCTTCAATTATGGGCTGCTCATGTCTTTGTCAGTGGGCAAACTTACAAAATCAGCAAGGGATCAAATACTTATTTCCACCACTGTATATCCAAAGATTTCTTGACAATAGGATGAATGGCTTGCTTCCATGAATGGGGAATTTGACTGGAAGTTGGGTTTTACTGAGGCAATTGGAAGAAGGCCACGTTGTCCAGGGATGTAGCCTGCAGTCTATTTTGGGATGGACTGGGGGGCACGCATTCCCTGCCCCCTCCACCATGTTAACTTTCATACGTTTGCTGGTGACGATGCTGAAGCCCTGCCAATCAAAGAAATCTGCTGCCCACAGCATGCCTCCAGCCACCAATGCCAGTATTCCTCGAACATGCTCAGTTCAAGTATGCTCAGTTTGGGACTTCTCACTCATGCTCTGGAGTCGGCAATTGGAGGCACACCGCCAACTTCCGCATTACAGAATCAGCACAAGGAGGTGGGCAGCAGCTCGGCCACTATATTTCTTTGGCTGGAAGGCCTTCGGCATTCCCACCAGCAATGGTATGTTTAACGTGCATGTGCACCGGGGGGAGGGGAGGAGGAGAGGAGGAATGCGTTGCCAACTCTGCTGCACAGTTATACTACCAATAACTGTCCTTCACTTTGTCTAGAAAGTTTCAATAAACTGCTTCAGATTTGAAGACCCTTCTCTGCACCCCTTTGACCTCTTCCTGCACCCCTTGAGTATGGGCACCACTGCTTAAGAACTTCTGATCTGATAAAAAAATTACCACTTAATTTTACCAACATGTTAAAATTGTGATGAATATCTCTGTGCCATTGGTACGGGTACATATCATATCTTTTTCTCTTGACCATTTTAACTCTAAATATTACAAGAACACAAAATGAGATCCATTGACTATTCTGTCACACTGTAAAATAAGCATATTTTCCCCACACAGGATTTCAAATACATTATTAGGCAAAAATGTACAGTTATCTGCCACAAAAATGCATGTTAAAGATTTTGCTTCAGTGCCTGTTTGGGCTCTTTGCAATTACCATCATCCCTTTAATTGACATATAAGGACAAACCAGAGCTATTAACAAAGTATAAAAAAAAATGGTTTCTTCCTTTCACACTTAAGAGAACTGCAGCCATCCAATAAGGTGTCAAAGCTTCCGACCAGTGTATCACAGTTGATAGTAATTCCTCTTATAATTAGGGCTTCTATTTTTAGGTGCTTATTTTCCAGTTCATTAGTGGTCATTTGATAAATTGGTGTTTATTGGAGTATTTGCAGCGTGCTATTGATTTGATTTATTTTTTTTTAATTTTAATTTTTATTATTTAAATTTTCCAATATATCACCACATAAAGTGAATATGCAATCGGCATTATTTAACATTAGGAAACAAAAATGATAAGCATATATCTTTACAGCGCATTTGTCCACAAGTTAAAGAAATTTGATTCCAAGATTAAGGAAATTAAAAAAGAAAAAAAGATACAAAAATTAATAATCAATAGATGCTTCCTCTGGTTCAGACCCCAGCCTGCTAAATTAGGGAAGGTTTACTATATTCACATCAACTCTTGCATCAATAAACTCTTTCAACTGTTTTGGATCTACAAACTGAAAATGTTTACCCTCAAGCACCACATTACTTGATTTGATTTATTGTTGGGTCTCTTTTCTAGATAGGTAGGGTATGGTGGTAAGGGGGTTTTGAAAAAGACTAAAGCATAGGGGAGCGAGAATAGATGCTTGATACACAACAGGAACTTTCTCTGTCCAGATGAATCAAGTACGCACATTTCTGCAGCAAAAGCATCACCAGCACAGAAAAAAAAAACCAAGAAAAACATAGTGCAGAATCCAAGGTGGGCATGAGGAAACGTGAGAAAAGATTAAGAGAAGCAACGCGTTTTTGAAATTTCTCCAATAACCCCCAGATTCTGTACAGGTCGCCCCAAATGGCGTGTAAACTAATTAGTTAATGAGCCGTTAACCATCAATTATGGATGTTAATTGGCAATAACTTGGACTTACACGTGAATCTGCCACTGCTCTATTTTGTAACGCTGCGCGCCCCAAGTGTCTTAGGCGTAACCCAAAAGAGGGTGTGGCCATGGGAGGGGCATGGATGGGGCGGGGCATTCCAAAACTTTCAGCACAGTGTTACAGAATTTGGGGGATGTTGCCCAAGTTGCCCGCCAGGATTTGCACCCAGTTTCAGCAAGCGTAAGCCCTCAAACCCAAAGTTGGGCGCAGGAATCTGCACTAAGGGGTCCTTTACAAAGCCGCAATCAAAAGTGGCCAGCGGTAGTATTACCACGTGGGATTGTCGAGTGCTGAAGCCACTTTTTACCACAGCCATAAAAAGCCTTTTTTTTGGCATCCTTAATGGCTGTGTGCTAAATTCATGGCAGTAATCAGGCAGCTTATGGCAATGGAAGTGTGCTGCCCAATTACCGCAGACCACGTCTACTCTCTGCCCACTGCACTAGAGAATAATTTCTATTTTCCAGGGCGGGAAATGGCGCATGCTGAAGCCAGAACTACCGCAGGTCATCTGCCCCCTGAGCATTATTCTATTCAGGACACTCAGCCTGGAACACCTTCTGTAGAATAGCTCTTAGATGAACTTAATTGGTTAACAAGCGAATCAGCACCAATAACTGCCACAAAACAAGCAATTATTGACATTAATTGGCATTAATTAGAATTTATGCACAGAACTAAGTGTATTCTGTAATGTGATGTGATGCACGTAAATACTAAGTTGCAGAGTTGAAAAGGGGGCGTGGTCATAGGCGGGGAATGGGTGGGTCATGGGCGTTTCTAAATTCTATGCTCGTTGTTATAGAATAACTGCCCACAGCTAAATTTAGTTGTGCGGATGGGCACTCGGCGTATTCTGTAATCCACACAGAAATGTAGTTGTACTTTAGAGACTACGCCTAGGTGTATATTTTTTTCAGTGCCGATTTTTCAGGTGTCATAGTCTAATCCATTATGTACTTATAATGTATTTTCTTCTAAACGATTTAAACACTATTATAAAATAAAATATTATATAGGCTTATAAAATATACAGAAACATAGACAGATATACTGATGCATAGAAAAATAATCCTGGAAAAGGTTAACTGGAACACAATTTTATTGTGAGTACAAGCAAAACACCAAAAAAAATAGCAAACTTAGGGGTGTTTTACAAAGGCGCGTTAGATGCTACGTGCATGCAACACACACCAAAACAAGAGTACCATCAGGCTACAGCACCCCCCCTGGTGGTAATTTCAGATTTGGCGTGCGCCCATACTGCCTGGATGATTTATTTATTTCCTCCCACGTGCATCATTTCCAGCAGTAATCGGCACTTGGCGCGTGCTGACCAGTCACCGGGCGTTCAGCACGTGAACCCTTACCGCTAGATCAATGGGTGGTGTCAAGGGCTCAGGCCAGTTTTGGGCGCACACTGGTTTCAGTTTTAACACAGGCCCTTTTTCCGTCCAATTAAAAAAAAACCCCTTTTTGCCGACACGGTAAAAATTGGCCCGCCAAGGGCCCAATACAGCTTAGTAAAAGGACACTCAGGGCTTCTTCGCATTCAGCGCACGCTAATCGGTAGTGCTGCTTCGTAAAAGGGGTCCTAAGTCTGGCCACAAGGAGAGGGAGAAAGGCAGGGCATGAGTTCATTCTTTTTCCCTTTCTCCCATCCCTGATTCTTTCCTCCGCTACGGGTTGGGGGTTTGCAGGCTTGGCAAAAGGGCAGTAGCTCCCTCCCGCTGAACTCTGGGTGAAAACATGAAGCTAGCATTGCATGCACAACTTAACTGAATCAGCGCCGACAATTGGTACTTAACTACCAATTAGCAGCACTAATTGGCTTTAATTAGAATTTACGTAGACAACTTTCTAGGCCTATTCTATAACGTGCTGTGTGCAAATTCTAATGTGCCCAGCTGAAAAGGGGGCATGGCCATGAGGGTAGAATGGGCGGGTCATGGGCGTTTCAGAAAACTATATGCACTATTATGGAATACACCCGATCTTTTAGGCACAGGTATTTAGGCCTGGTTTTAAGTGCCTCAATTGGTGCGCCTAAATTTTAGGTGCAAGAATGGCCACTAAGCATATTCTGTAAACTAAACCTAACTTTAGGTGCAGTTTATAGAATTGTGCTAAGC
Source organism: Microcaecilia unicolor (assembly GCF_901765095.1). NCBI lineage: Eukaryota > Metazoa > Chordata > Amphibia > Gymnophiona > Siphonopidae > Microcaecilia > Microcaecilia unicolor. The sequence continues at coordinate 31,549,926 of NC_044038.1, forward strand.
ATCTGGTTTTTCAGAGCCAATTTTAAAGTGCCATTTAAAGAATTTGGCCCTAATAGTTAGTGCAAGATTACCAAGTGAGCCCTTACTGCCTACAAAATGGCAGTAAGTACTCAAGCGTTTGTTTGTTTGTTTGTTTTTTAAATGGTTGCGCACGAATTACAAAATTGGAAAATCAGCCATTTTATAGCTGCAGCAAAAATAGCCTTAGCGCATGGAAAAAATCCACGCAAGAGTGCGCTAAGACCACATTTTGCCACACCTTAATAAAAGGGCCGCTCAATGAGCTACACCAGACCTTCCTGGAGAATTCTACATTGGCCAAAGAACGAGGGAAAACCTGTAGGACAGTAACAACCCTGAGCCTGCTGCACTTAGCCGAGTCTGCAAATTACCTGGTGCTTGCTTCTGTCTAACCTGATTTAATGACCCCCGTTTCATCAATCCAGCACTAATCAGACGGCTCCAAAATCCTCTAGTCACACATGGCCAGCATCCGTTTTTCAAATGTGTTTGCTCAGACATAGAAAAGCAAAAATCTTTTGGAAAACTAGGGCACATATTTACAAGCCCAAAGCGCTTCAGAAAATATATGTACTGTTACTTTTCAAGTTCAGTGAAGTATGGAGGATGTCAAAGGACCCCCGAAATGCAAGCGTCATTAAAAGACTGTCGTATCTCCGTTTGAACAGGAGAACCAACAGACAACTGGATTGTCAAGTTAAGGCGCTTTTGCATTTTGTTCAGTTTGACAGTTGTATATAATGTGATGTGAAGCCAGGAACATAATAGTATGCCATTTTATTTAAATTGTCTAGGAGTGAAGTTACAGGGACAAGCTTTATGCACTCAGTAGTTGGAGGAGGTTTTTACAGAACTGTCTTTTTTGTACCTATTTGGAGTTCTTCACCGTTTTCTTTTTCCTCTTCCTGTTTGAAAATAAGAAACCAATGATAATACCTGGGGCTTCCAAATGAAGCAACACTATTAAGCACTTACTGGTGATCGGGAGGCTGCTGGGAGCTTTGAGGTTTCATTTTGTTTAAATTTAGTGTGTGTTATTGTCCCTGTGCCTTTCCTCTTATTGTTATAAAATTACCCTCCATATGGGGAAATGTTTCTCGAATTCACCTCTCCTGTGCAGTGGGTCAGCAGCATCAGCTGAGATTTCAAGGAGCAGAGTATAATGTGCCCCACCAGACTGAAACAACAGTAAGGACTTTATTTCTTTATGGGGCCCTTTTACTATGTCCGTAAGCGCCTACAAACGTCCAACGTGCGCCAATTCTGAGTTACCGCCCGGCTATCGCGTGACTCTTGCGGTAATTTCATTTTTGGCGTGCGTCCGCTATGTACGTCTGAAAAATATTTTTATTTTCTGGCGCACGTCAGCTACGCGCGCCAAGTGGCATTTGGCTCGCAGAGGTCATTACTGCCCAGTTACCGCATGAGACCTTACCACTAGGTCAATGGCTGGCGGTAAGGTCTCAGACCCAAAATGGACACACGGTAATTTTCATTTTGCCGCACGTCCATTTTCGGCAAAAAAAGGACTTTTGTACAGGTACGCTGAAAAATGATTCTGCGAGCACCCAAAACCCACGCCTACACTATCACATGCCATTTTTCAGCGCACCTTAGTAAAAGGACCCCTGTGCTTGGATGAGAATGGCAGAAATCTGAGAAGCCCTGGACTGATCTGGGCACCAGAGGATTGGACTGCATTTTCCCTACTGCCTCATTTGCATATACTCTGTGTGTTACTCAAACCCTTAGATTATAAGTATTTCTGACAGTAATCCAGACCAGCGTGGACAATATTGACTAATGCAAACTTCCTCCATGAATCCATAATGTGCCTGGTGCTCTAATTTATGTGTCTGTTTGTTCACCTTGAGTGGAAAGGATACCATGGATCATGACCTTGTAGGGCAGGACCATATAATAGAACTAAGGTTTTATGTTAGGAGGTTAATAAACAAGGCAAGTGTCTTGTGGCACCATACCATAGGAGGTCTTAAACCAGCCTTAAGCTACCAAAGACTGAGGGCCTGCCCCTGGGCCCCAACCTTCACCCTGGGTCAATGTGTAGGTTCTTCCTGTTGGCAGAGGACTCATAATCTGCTATGATGAATGGGTAGAACCTGTGTTATATTTATTTATTTATATTTATTGCTTTTTCTGTGTTTAACCCAAATGTCCTGAAGTTGAGTTTTCACATTACAGAATGGGTTTATTGAGAGTGTGCGTTGTCAAGAAAGAGATTGTTTAGCATTATATGCAAAGATCTGGTATTAAACTTCCCTATCAAAAAAAGTGGGAATCAGTGCTATTGTCTACATATGAATCATCACAATGGGCAAAAATATTTAAATACTTATTGAAAATCTCAGTTGCCACACCCCTGGTGGAAAAATGGATATAAGATGTAATATCAGTGGTACTTCACCCCTCATAGATTGTCACAAATATTTAACACTGGATCAAAAGCTTGCTGGTGTCAATGCGGGGGGGTCCAGGTACTTTTTGGCATATATGGCGAACATGTCCTAAACTTCAAAACTTTTGGACTGCTCTTCATTCTCAACTTCTTCACTGCACTCCAGGGCTTCCCACTATGAAACGGGATACCTACTTGTTGAATGTACGGATGCCAGGAATCAAGAAAGAGCGTCACTAATTTTTGTCTCACGTTTACACAGCTGATCGGATATTAGTGGCAAAGTACTGGAAGCAAACCACACTTCCCTCAGTGGCTCAGGTTTTCAAAAAAGTGGATTATTGTACTCTTATGTCTAAGCTCATAGCTAAAAAAAACGTGGACATCTTTTGCAGTTCTCAAAAATATGGACACCTTATATGCAATGGCAAGATATTTCAATATGAAGGACCTAGTTATTATAATAGTTAATCACCGCTATTGATGTCCTTGCACTGCTGTACTAGCAGGGTCGGTGAGGGGGAGGGGATTTGAAAAAACAAAAAACAAATTTATCATTTACAACATGTTTGTTGTTTGCATTCTAAATAAAATATATATTTTTAAAAAGTTATGCGCGTTGTTATAGAATATGCCTGGACCAGAGCGGATCTCTAGGCTCGCTATACAGAAACTGGGGGTATATGACAGGAAATGTGAAACTATAATACAGCTGTCCAAAAGCATAAATCAGAAAAAGAAGTAAAAAGTCAAAATGCACACCAGTTTTTTTTTAATCTCTTGAAATGTTTAGACATGTACTTAGAAATCTCCTTATGCTACTGCTGATAATGATCTGCCAAGCAGTGTCCTAATTTGGATTTGAATTTAAGTCGTCTTTTCAGCAGCAGCTCAAGGCATGTTACATTCCGGTACAATATATCAATAGTGAGAGAAGCTGAATTAAAATAAAAACAGTAGCCTTTTCCCCTCAGGCATTAAATAAAATGAGAGCAAAAGTGGGGAATCTGAAGTCTTATTGACAAATTTCTTTTTATTTTACATTTGTACCCCGTGCTTTCCCACTCATGGCAGGCTCAATGTGGCAATGGAGGGTTAAGTGACTTGCCCAGAGTCACAAGGAGCTGCCTGTGCCTGAAGTGGGAATAGAACTCAGTTCCCCAGGACCAAAGTCCACCACCCTAACCACTAGGCCACTCCTCCACTATTGCTACTATTCGAGATTCTACATGGAATGTTGCTATTCCACTAGCAACGTTCCATGTAGAAGTCGGCCCTTGCAGATCACCAATGTGGCCGTGCAGGCTTCTGCTTCTGTGAGACTGACGTCCTGCACGTATGTGCAGGACGTCAGACTCACAGAAACAGAAGCCTGCGCAGCCTTCTACATGGAATGTTGCTAGTGGAATAGCAACATTCCATGTAGAATCTCCAATAGTATCTATTGTATTTTTGTTACATTTGTACCCCGCGCTTTCCCACTCATGGCAGGCTCAATGCGGCTTACATGGGGCAATGGAGGGTTAAGTGACTTGCCCAGAGTTACAAGGAGCTGCCTGTGTCTGCAGTGGGAATCAAACCCAGTTCCCCAGGACCAAAGTCCACCACGCTAACCACTAGGCCACTCCTCCTCTGTGGAGTAGCATAGTGGTATTATGGTCGGAGCACAGCTTCAGCAGCATTCCTGCATGGGGGGGGGCAGCAAAAACCCATCTGGGCAACACCCCAGAAATCCCTCCATGCCTGTCCCTCCTTCCTGAGTATGAAAATATAATAGCAAAACCCACATGAGACATCCAGTCTCTCATTATCTGTGAAACTCCACCAAGCCAGGAAATAAGTACATAAGCATCGCCATGGCTGGGACAGACCAAGGGTCCATCGAGCCCAGCACCCTGTCACCGACAGTGGCCAAAAGAACAAGCAATTTGTCCCGCCCATCCTAGAAATGGCGTATTATTCCCTCGTCCATTCAGTAACATTTTACGGCCTTGTCCTCCAGGAAGCCGTCCAACCTTTTCTCTTTTGAAGTCCGCTAAGTTAACCGCCTTAACCACTTTTTCCGGCAGCAAATTCCAGAGTTTAACTACCCGTTGGGTAATATTTGTAGTACTGCTACTGTTGCTTTAACAGCTATCCAAATTCTAAAAACAAAAATCCTACACCACTTTCAGCAACGGGGCCATGTGAGAACAAATGTGAAATACAGGTTAATAAAGTTGAAACAAATACAAAAGACAGGCTGCATACACCACTAGCAACATGTATAGGGCTACATTTCACTGCACATGCCATTAAAGCAAAAAAAAAAAAAAGTTTCCCTTTTAAACGAACAATAATAATAATAATAATCCTGTGATACTGCATGACACCTGACATCCATGACAATACATGCTACCTCCAGAGAGGTGGTGGGAAGCTGAGGGAGAGGATAAATGGGAGCAAAGGAGGGGAATTTGAGTGTTCCCAATGCAATGAACTGCACAGTACCGCAACACCGGGAGGCTGAAACAGTACAACACAGCAGACTTTAGAACAAGGCATTCCTCTAATCAGCCGTGGCTCTCCCTCACATACGTCCACAACTTTCGGTTCCCCAACCATTTCCACCAACCACCTGCACATGCAGTGGTCTTCACTTTTACTACTCAGGCCCAGATACATTAAAGACATTGGTAATTCCCGTTCCCTACTGATTCCATAGCGAATCGGTAGGGAACGGGAATGCATCAACGATAGGGAATGCAAATGAGCTACTCGTTGTAGCTCACTTGCATTCTCTAGTCCTTCGGTACCTGAGTCGGAGAATCGGGACGTCCCTTTAGATTAGGCTCCTCTTCCTGGTCTCTTCAGCCAATCAAAGCGGGCTTAGCTGGCTGTTGTCAGCGAAACGCGCTCTGATTGGCTGAAGAGACCAGGAAGAGGAGCCTAATCTAAAGGGACGTCCCGATTCTCCGGCAACCAGGAAAACATAAAAGTTTTGCTGTGAAGGGGCGGCGAAGACAAAATAGAAGGGGGGAAAAAACCCCAGCGCCGGCAGAACTGCAAAAAAAAGACGTCTCTCAGAAGCGCAGGGAGAGTACGTCCTTAAAGGACATGCGCTCCCTGCTTTTTTTTTTTTTTTACCTTTTTTGGGGGCCCTTTTCCTTTCCGATTCCCTCACAGGAGCCCTAACAAGAGGTCAGACATCTCGTTAGGGTTCCTACGGTAAGGGAATCGGAAAAACGGTAGTGCATCTCATTATAATGGGCTGCAACGGTAGTGCAGCTCATTATAATAGCTTTTCAATCATTTGCATTCCGGTTTCGTTGCCTGCTACCGTGGCAGGGAAAATGCCCTTAGTGCATGCCCGGGGTGAACTACTTGCGTTTTAAACTGGCTGGAACCAGTTTAAAACGCAAGTTGTGGGCTCGTTAGGTTTTGTGCTTCTGGGCCTCACTCCAATAAGCAGCAGTGTTTGAACAAAAATCCCTTGAACACTTCTGCTTGGTAAGCTTAACAGAGCGCTCCAAGCACCCACTAAAGTCAGCAGTACCCATAACGTTCAGGTGTTCTGAAAGAGATCCACTGCGTGGTTTGTTTAATTAAATATGGAACAACCACAGGAAAAATGGCCTGTGAGAAATGAAAGCTCCAACTGCATTTGGACATTTCTAGCTGAATTATAAGTCACTTTTCTCCTTCAGGTCAGTAATTCACATTCAGCTATTCCCAGGAATGGCAGCAAACTTTCCTCTGGATGTTTTCAAGTAGTGCAGGTGCTTTCAATGTTTATACTGTGGTTAGATTTATTTTATGTCATTTAAAGATTTTTTTTTCCTAATCACAGTTGAAGTGGGCATGGAGGGACACCCCCCCCCCCCAAAAAAAAAAAAAAACTTGTAGCTGCTAATGCTGAATCAGTTCACCTTCCTCCACTGCCTATATGACGTCCCTGTCCCTGCCCCCTAATGTAAGTAGGCAACCTACACTGCTGGATTTTGTTTTAATACTGTCCAAGTTTCAGAACATGTAGATCAGGGCTGGGCAACCACAGTTCTCAGGGGCCACAACCCAGTGGGGTTTTCAAGATTTCCACAAAGAATATGCATGAGTTCTATCTACAGAACATGAAAATCAATCTCATAAATATTCACTGTGGAACTCTTGAAACCCCAACTGGGTTGTGCTCCTTGAGGACTGTGGTTGACAAAAAATAAACTGCTATAACATAACACACACACACACAAAAAAAACAACCCAACAAAACACCTCAGTAAAGAGAAGTTACAAAAGGGTACATGTGCCACTCACACAAACAGGTCCACCAGAACAGGACATAATAGACTCAATTCTATAAATGGCTCCCAAATTTGAGCACTGAGAATAATCAACGCTAATCACTATTCTATAAACAGTGCTCAGAGCTGGGTGACGTTTACAGAACAGCATTTGGCACTGAGATCAGCGTCCAATTTGGGGCGCTGTAAATTCTCACACCTAAATTACGTGCGGATCTCCCTTATTCTGTAAAACGGAGCATAAATTCCAGGATCGCCCCTGATCCACCTAGGCCCCTTCCATGGCCACACCCCTTTTTTGGATCCATGTGTAAAATTTAAAACGCAGATCCCGGCACCTAAAGATGTGTGCACAAATTTTAATTAATGCCAATTAACACTAATTGATTATTACCACCCAGTTATCTGCGCTAACTGGCTCATTAATCAATCAATCAAATTGAACACACAAATTGGGTACACATTCATAAGTGTGCGTGCAATTTTGAGCGCCATATATAGAATTAGGGTGAATACTTTCTATGCATTAAAATGAAGTGTTGTAACAAGCGATAAGAAACTATTTTCTGATAAGCCCATATATACTAATCATGTCTCCACTGATCAAAAATATCTCCCAGATAAAGGCTATAAACGAAATAAAGCTTGTATAAGTGCTTATGAGAAATAAAAACAAGCCAAATACTTCTTCTACTTTTCTGCAGCTATTTTCACAACTAACATCAAAAGAAAATAGACTCTGGGCATTTTAGTGAACTCACAGTGTCAACCAAAGAGTAACTTGACTGAAATTTATAAAGCACCTACAGACATTTGGAAATGCACTCAACAGAGAAATAAAAGATCAACAAACAAGTTGCAGGTATTTCAATTGTGCTAATTTATTTATGAGTAGCTTTTGCTAACTAAGGGCCAGATGCACTAAACTTAACGAGCCAGCAACGTGGCTTTTAAACTGGTTCTAGCCAGTTTAGCGTGCAAGTAGTAAACCGGGACATGCACAAAAGGGTTCCCCGAGCCATTTTCCTGTCACGGTAGCAGCTAACGAAAGCGTAATGCAAATGAGCTAATTACTATTGTAATGTGAATGCGATGCAATGCACTATCGTTTCCGACGTGTTTTTCTTATGTGCCCGAAATGACCACCGCTGGAAAGAATCAGGGATTGGGACGTGTGAGGACGCCCAAATCAAAACTATTTGGACGTCCCTTTCGATTATGCCCCTCCAGGTCTCTCCCAGCCAATCAAAAGGGACATCCAAATAGTTTTGATTTGGGCGTCCTCACACATCCCAATCCCCGATTCTCTCCGGCGGTGGTCATTTCGGGCACGTAAGAAAAACACGTCCAAAAAGGACGCCCATCACAAAATTTGAAGAAAAAAACGTCCAAGTGCTCGTCAGAGACGTCCTTTTTTTTTTTTTTGAGCGTGACGTGTATGAAGTCGTCTTTGGGACGCGCAGAGCAGCCAGCATAACGATTGGCTGCTCTGCGCATGCTCGGCTGGCTGACTAGCTTCCCCTCCTTAGGAAGGAAATCGCGTGCAAATGAGCTAACAGCGAGCAGCTCATTTGCATGCGATTTCCTTCATGCATGCCCATTTTTTACCGATTCGTTAAGGGATCGGTAAGGGAAGGGCTCTTTCCGTGGAGTTAGTGCATCTGGCTGTAAGCTCCCTTCATCCAGTTAATGCACTGATCTGATGAAAGACACATGGCTCCTAACCACAATGAGAAAGAACTAAGATGTGTTTAAAAAATGTTATTAAAATGAATGTGTGAAACAAACTGAAAAAAAGGGGGCCCAAAACTGGGGAAAACCCCAAACAAGCAGAAAAAAAAATTTCTTGCCCTATGCACAATCACTAGTTTCTATCCATCCAAGTGGATTAACAGGGCACTTGCACAAATGGTCAGTATGAAAGGCAAACCCATCCCCAAACCATTTTGGTACATGCGGGGGTATCTGCTTGTGCAGAACTAGTTTCTTTCTTAGCTGACCCTTTTTTTCTAAGCATGCAAATGTTCTTAGTTGAAAGCCAGCAAATTGTTTTGCTTAAGTGTTTGGAGGAAGCCCCTTTTCAGAAAGCGATTCATAATTTGTCTACATTTTCAAATGCTATATGCAACCCAGGAGAGTAATATTCACTTTTGTGCTTCCACTTAAAACACAGGCAAAATAAAGCTATTTCAGCTCCAATAAATATAACCATAGCCAATCGCCATTTATTCATCTTGCGCGTTTCATCTCTACTTAACTATTTTGCTAGTTTTCTCTGAGGTCATAAATACTGCCTGTCAGACAGCTGTACATATTTACAATGTTCTTTAATAATCTAGTGTCTCGGACTTCTGAAATAATTTCCTGTTATTTACACAAAAAGTTCACCTATAATTAAACAGGAGCTTTCAAACTGAAGTGCAATTAGAGATAACGCCCACAGAAACTGGGATGTAGGTTACAGTGGCTTAGCCAAGGGTGGGCTTGGGTGGGCCTGGAGCTCAGGCCCACCAGTAGCAGCACACCTATGATGTGGCCGGCAGAGATTCCCACGCTGAAAACTCCCAATAACTGTCCCTCCTGTATACCAAGAAGCAGCGACTGATACATACTGCTTACACCGGCCCCACAGCCTTCCCTGTGACGTATTCCCGCCTATGCGGAAACAGGAAGCTGCATCAGTGGGAAGGATGTGGGGTCTACATGAGCAGTGTGTATTAGTTGCTCCTCACTGAAAATCTGAAATGTAAAAGATGTGCGGGAGAGGAGGGATATTTGAGAAACCATACGGCATGCAGGCGAGAGGAAAGACCAATCAAATCACTTATGGGATGGGGTGGGGTTCTTCTGCCCACCCATCTTAGACCCCAGGCCCACCCAAAATTGGGTGTCTGGCTACGCCCCCTGGTAGGTTAGTGTTACGTGAAAGTGATTATTACAATGGGTGGAAGTGATAGCAAGTGAGGCATCTGCTTTTGATTCAAAATCGATTCGGTCTCCGCGGAGGACTTCAGACAATCAGGAAAACGCTAAGCGTTTGCCCCTTCCAGTGTGCCACCTCTGGACCCTGCACTCGCCAGCAGAATAGGGATGCCTACAAAGCACAACCCCCTCATTAAACGACACAGCCCAAATCTGTGGTGTCCTGTTGGAAAACCTCGCTGCAAGATAAGCGCCCTACGGCGAGGGCTGAAAACGCACAGGCGCGTTCAAAACCGAAGGGGACCCCTGGAGGTGCAAATTTCATTTTCGCTGCTCAAGAACTTCGAAAATAGCAAGAAAGCGGGCTGAAGTCCCCCCGCCTATTGCAGCTGGAGGGGGTGGGTGGGAGCCTGATGGTGGCAGAGGTGGCCGCTGCTGCTGCATTCTGCACCTCTTGTCACTTTCACACGCCGGAACAAGCACGCGAGACGTGAGTGACAAGTCGATATGAGCCGCACGTTCCCACAGCACCGAGAGCCAGTGCAACAGCAGCAAAAACGGCCCAGATGCGCACACTACACACTGTCTGCAGTAGACACACGGGCTGCTGCTTTAGGAGATTAAAGTGTCTCGGCAAAAAAGGTAACTATCAGAAACGCTTTGTGAAAAAAGCCAAATCACACCAAGTGCCTCTTGTCTTTCCTCCCTGCAATAGATCAGATCCGTCGCCCTTCTTCCCTCCCTCCCCTCTCTTGCAATTTGAGCAATTAATGCAGGTTTGTTGTTTTTTTTTAAACCCAGCAACGGTGTCGTTATCAAAGTTTCGAAGGACTTTAGGTTGACGGTGCTGGAGAAATGACGGAACCTCAGTTTACGCCTGCAACACATGCAGAGTCCTGACAAAGCGCATCAGCCCTGCCGAAGTTTTTTGTGCGTTTGCTGATGCTACCGAGCGCAATTCGGGTTTCTAAGCACATCCAACGGGGGTCTGCGTAAGGGGGGGGGGGGGGTTACAGCATGAGCATGCAAGGGAAGGGACTTCTCTCCGGCATAACACTGCATCTTCCTTAACCATCGCATGAGGGCAAGTGCAAGAGCGAAGGAATGAAACCATCTGCAGGTCCATTCCGGCTCCAGTCATAAATGAATCATAGCAAAAAAAAAAAAAAAAAGCAGCGATCGGGAGCTTACCAGAATCTGGTTCTGAAGTGCATCAGCCGCCGCCGTTCTCCGCTGCTGCCGTAGCCGGGGATCGCCGCTGTTGCTGCTGCTGCCCCGGTCCCTCTTCTCCAGGCTGCCCGTGTCCCCGTTCTCGTCGCCGCCGGCGTCGAAGCTGCTGAAATTCCACACGAGCAGCGTCTGGATGAACAGCACGGTGAGCGCGGCCAGGAGCGCCGGCCGGGAGCGCCGAACCAGCCTGCGAGCGCACAGAGCGGCCCCCATCGTCTCCTCCGCCGCCAGCCCCGGAGACAGCACAGACGGCAGTATATGTGAGAGAGAGAGGCAGGCGCGCGCACGACCGCCGCCGATCGCCGTTTTTCAGACTGGCAGCGCTGGAAACGTCACCAGAAATAGGAGGGAGGGAGGGAGCGGCGGCGGGGGAGGCCATGCTGCCTGGGGTGGTGGGGAGAGGGCAGGAAGGCAGCCCCCCCCCCCTGCCTCGTCCCAGCCTCGGAGAGGAGGAGGAGAGAGTGGGGGAGGGGCAGCTAGGTGGGATTGGGGGGAGAGACGCTTTCCCCCTGTCTAATCAAAATTCAACCAATAATTTGAGAAAGGGAAAACTAAGACACTGCTGGGGCTGTAGAGCGAAAAATAAATAAGGCAGAAAAATCCACAGTATTTCCCATTCGTGTTTTAAATGAACAAGAGAGACGCTGAAGCAAGATCCCTTGTATCAGTCCAGCGTTGCTGCTTTCCTTCGGATGCTTACGAGAACAGTGCCATCTTCTGAGGGAAAAGAGTTGCAGGTTTTTGCAAGGATTGCTTTTTGCTCTTTTTGGTATGCATGAGATAGTGCAGCCAGAATCCGGGGAAGGGGCTTTGTTGTGTAATGTGAATTCTTCTTTCACTGTCCTGTGTGGCTGCTTTTGTTAATCCACAAAATGCGTAGTAGAAAATGATTTAATTTAATATAGGCGTTTATACTCTTAACCAAAGTGAGTTCAAATAATGGCCAACACAGTGGCAGCTGATACTCTTCTATTGGACTCTAACCCAATAGATTTTGTAACAAGTATTTCAGAGTTTGATGTACCCTTTATCAAGTCAGGAAGAATTAAAGTTGCACTTAGTAGCTGACTGCCTCCGAATGTTTTGAAATAATTCAAGTGGTTTAAGTGTCTCTATTGTTCTCTGAATTAGTCCTATTTCCTGGCCTGTAACTCCTGAAGAATGATGAATGTTACTAAGGTAAATTAAACAGCAGTAAAGGCTGACCCCCTTTAAGAAGAAAAACAATTTTTAAAAACATTTTTAAACATCTTATTGGTGTTTTGTTTACAATTAACTGCTCTTTTTCTAATTCATTTTTTGCAAATTGAGTTAAGCAATTATGGAAATATTCTATTTTTTTAATTAAAAAAAAATTATATTCCGTGCTATCTTAAAAAAAAAATCATCCGGGGGGGGGGGGGGGGCACAATGTCATTAATAGTCCGCATTATTTGTAAAGACCATTTTTTCCTGTCATTTCTGGCTAAAAACAGCATGAAATGACATGGAAAATGGTATTGACATTTCCAATGTGGTTTCAAATGAATGTACATCCCAAAGGCACCTTTTACAAAGCTGCACTAGTATTAGCATGGTTCTGCTTGCGAAGATGCCCATGGGAATAGCGTGCCGCTAATTGGTAGCACAGATTTGTAAAAGGAGCCCAAAGGGGGTCTTTTACTAAAACTTAGCTTGAGTTATCTACTGCAGAGCCCATTTTATTCCTGTGGACCCTGCTGCAGATAACTCGAGCTAAGCTTTAGTAAAAGACCCTTCAAGTGTTTTAACTTCTGAATTAAGAAGCTTCAGAATCTTCTGCTTGGCCAATGGCAGAATCAAGTTTGAAAAATTAGTCTTATCTTTCTAAATCTAAAGTGGAATCTGTGAAATGCCCCTCTCTGACAGATTCACAGTCTAGACCCTGGGTGTATTTCTGAGGGGAGTCTTGTGAAGGATTGACTGACAAAAGAATAGTCTTACAGCACCCAGGGCACAGTCTGCCTTTGTCAGGGGCATGGTCTGGTGGTTGGCAACTCATTTTTAACTCCCTTTCAGTGTTTCACCGAATCACTATGTTCTCCTGGCTTAGGCAGAAAGGAGACCAGAGGTTCATGAAGTTCTCTGTTTCAAATGTCAAAGTTATTTCTCAGCCAGAACCTTCTACAATAAGCAATGGATTTTTCAGAAGCTCTTCAATATATATAACCCAATAGAAAGCCTCCGTTAGTAGAAATCTTTGTACTGCAGACCTCAGCGGTGCCCCTTGCTGGTATAATACTTTTCACCAACAAGACTTATGCACCCACCTCCTCATCGATCACGCAGAAACAATTTTATTACAAAAACATTTGAAAAATGAATCTTTCTTAACTTTTTCAACAATTCTGCTATTTAGAATCCTGAATTATAAACACTTTAACTCAATTGTTTTACTCCAAATATGAGTCACAATACTTATCTTAAAGATGAATTTCTTGTCAGCTGGGGGCTTAGCTCCAACATAGACTATGTTTCGCTTTCCAGCTGTATGAAGGAACACTCCCCTATAACGACAAAATATAGGTTATACTTTAAACCCATTCCATCACCACTTCTGTAATCTCTACTATAATAAAAAGCACCTCCAAAGTTCTGAAACTGACTCCGTGGCTTCACTGAAGTGAAGGGTTCGTCAGATTCGTAAGTCTGTCACCATCTGTCTCTGTCCCGCCCTTGCATCCAAACGTGATGACGTCGAGGGCGGAACGGTACGACAGCAGCACAAAGCAAGTTCGCGCAACTCGCATGCCCACACCGACAGCCTTCCCAAACAACAAATTCACACCCACGGCAGCCTTCGACAAGAACAAGCACAGACGTGAGCAGGGCATCACCCTGGACCTGGGGTTCTCCTCCTTCGCGGTGCCCGTACTCCAACACCTGGGTGCCAGCGGAAACCACACGCTGCAGTTCACGCTGGTGGACTGTCCGGCCCAGAAAACGCCGAGGGGGCCGAGACTGAATTGTCCCTTGCTCCCGCTCCACTCCAGCACACGGGGCGGAAGAGGCGTGCAGCAACCATGACCTTGCTCGGCTACTACACCGGCTTCCGCTACTGGTTGGCACTGGTTGGTCAAGCAAATGAAAGCAAGAAGCGTTCCTCGGTGGCGGGAAGCCTGCTTTTTGCTTGCAGTGGTAAACTGACCGGGTGGAGGCGGTGAACGGGTTAGGCAGGCTTTGGGGGGACGGGAGTAGGGCTGTCTCTGTCCCTTTAAAGGCCCAGACACTGCGCGCCAGCTGATCAGCGTGCGCCAATCAGCGGGCGTCGGGGGGGGGGACTCACGCCAGCACCACAGCCGCAAGCCCGAGGAGCAGCAACAGCAGCACCGCTGCCGCCAGCCCCCGACGGGCGAACATGGCATTGGTAGGCGAGTGAGGCATAGAGTGGCGACGGAGGCATGGAGGAGGGAAGGAGCCGGGGACGCCAACACATTCATGGAGAGCAAAGTGGCTGTGCGGAGTGAGGAGGAGGAGGAGCGGCGGTGGCGACGGCACTCCTTCAGCCTTAAAACCTGTGAGCAAAATGGTACAGCTACAAACCCTTAATTTCTCCGGGCTATTGATTTTGTTTGCTGCTGCCCCTATATCGGACCTATCTTCAAGCCTTATCCCCTTTCTGCCACCTGCCCCACATACTAAGTTGGCCACACACACACACACACTCACTCTGTCACAGTCTATCTCTCTCTCACACACACACAGTCTCACACACACATATACACTCTGTCACACACACACACACACACATTCACTCTCTCTCTCACACACAGTCACTGACAAACACACTCTGTCAAACATACAAACTCAAAGGAAAACCTTGCTAGTGCCTGTTTCATTTCTTACAGAAACGGGCCTTTTTTACTAGTTATATCATAATCCCCACTATAGGTGAGGTACATTTCCCAAAAGAATTGTAAGTCAAGAATTACCTATGTCACCGCCACCACCACCACCAACAACTTTGACCCCCCCCCCCCCCTGCCGATGACCCTCTCGACCCCCCTCCCACCGCCAACCGTCCCCTGCCGTCGCCTACCTTTGCTGGTGGGGAACCCCCAACCTCCGCCAGCCAAGGTCCTCTTCTTCCCGTGATATCTCTTCCTGATCTAGCAATGTAATGACAGTGCAATTAAATCCTTCTCTGCAGTCATTTTTTTTTCTTAAGAAAAATAACCTTATTTTGGGTGGTCCTTCCTTGTATGCAAGCCATGTGTCCTCTTTCTTAGGGGCCCTTTTACTAAGCTGTGGTAAAAGTTTTTGGCATGTGTGAAATTGGCATGCGCTGGGCCATTTTTCTTTACCATGGCAGGTAAAAAGACCTTTTTTAAAATGGGGCAGTAAATAGCCGTACACTAATATTCAAAGTATCGGGCGACTATTTACTGCCTGAGCCCTTAACACTACAAGGGTTCATGCGCTACTCATGTAGTAATCAGGTAGCACATGGCAATGTGGCTGCATTGCCAATTACCGCCGGGAAGCCCCCCCCCCCCCCCCCCCCCCCCCCCCCCACAGTAGAAAATAGAAAATTATTTTCTATCATGGAAAACTGTGTGCGCCACCTTCAGAACTACCGCCGGCGCCCGCACTACCCCGACAGTGGGGTCAATTCAGTGCACGCTACCCGTGTGATCGCCCTACTACAGCTTATAGTACAAGGGCCCCATAGTACAGTGTCCTATTCCTGACATTTTTGTAATTTTCCTAAAATTTGGATTTCCTAATTCAGCATGATTACTTACAAATGAACCCTGTACGCTCATGATTTCATTTCAGTCACACAGACGTTCAGATATTTGAAATGAACCTTTTCCGGAGACAGGAAGGTGGTAGAACTAGAGGACATGAATTGAGGTTGAAGGGGGGGCAGACTCAGGACTAATGTCAGAATTTTTTCACGGAGAAGGTGGTGGATACATGGAATGCCTTCCCGCAGAAAGTGGTGGAGATGAAAACGGTAATGGAATTCAAACATGCGTGGGATAAACACAAAGGAATCCTGTTTAGAAGGAATGGATCTATGGAATCTTAGCGGAGATCGGGTGGCGATGCTGGTAATTGGAGAGTAAAACCAGTGCTGGGCGGACTCCTATGCCGCCCTGATCGTGGCTGAATAGATATGGATGGGCTGGAGTGTACATTTTAAGGGGCTTTGACGTTAGCTTCAAAACAGTGCTGGGCAGACTTTTACGGTCTGTGCCCTGAGAATGACAAGGACAAATCAAACTCAGGTATACATATAAAGTATCACATACCATGTAAAATGAGTTTATCTTGTTGGGCAGACTGGAAAACTCTTTTTATTGGAAAAAACTAAAAACAAATAACATACAAATCAAAAACAAGCCCCTAGCTATACACGGTCCTCCTATCTATGTACACACCCTCCCCTCCTCAATAGTACAGTGGAAACTGTGTATTAGAAAAACCAAAGAAAAAAAACCGGACATGCAAATCAAACCCCAGGCTCCTAGCTAGACATGGTCTGCCTATCTATGTACACCCCCTCCTCAATAATACAATGGATCAACCCCCCCCCCCCGACCCCCCACAACCCCTTCAGACAACTGGCACACAATCCCCTGGGAAGCATGTCCCCTCATGGTGGCTTAAGCCTCACGTGTCTCCACCACCTCGAAGTCACCCCCACCCCTTTTTCCACCCTTTCCCACTTCGCCGCTTCCTGCACCGCCCTTACCACATCCCAGCTGACTACCTCTGCCGGCCGGACCTCCTGGTACAGGGACACCCTGCAGCGCGCCATCCAGAGGCAGTACCGCAATATCACTGAAATCAGAAAGCGTGTTACCGGATCCCCGCGTCCCCCTCCACCCTCTGGGCCGTACACCCAGTCCGCATAGCTGTAGTTGCGGAAACTGGGGATCTGCAACAACGAGGAAACCCGGTCAGAGACCTGGACTGTAAATGGGCACCTCACCAGGAAATGCTCCATCGTCTCTTCAGTTCCAGCACATTCCTCCCGTGGGCACCCTCTATCCCGCACATTGCGATATTTCAAATTTCCTCGGACGTACAGTCTACCGTGAAAGGACAGCCACGCCAGGTCTTTATACTTCACCGGGATGCGGTTCGAAGCAATCAACCGTAACCCCTGCTGCATCCGTGGGGCCAGCGCGTCCCTCAGCGCCAGAGGAGCTGAGAACACCTGCGCCCGTACTCTGTCCATCCAGACCCCCCGTTGTCCTGCCTTCACCTCCCCCACCGTCAGCCCCCACACCCTCACCAATTTCACTAGGGTCTTGCAATAACTCACCCCCCCCGGGGCCCCCCTTCGCAGTGCCACTACCCTCCCCCCCTCCCGCCATAGGTCCCAATATCTTGGCCACCACTGCAGGACACTCCTAGCCCACCCCGGTGGCTCCCGCCCTACCGCCCTCCCCAGATTGAACTGCAGGAACAAAGCGCTGAAAAACAGGACTGGGTTTATCATGCCCACCCCCCCCTCCCTCCTAGGCAGATAGGTAACATTCCGCTTTACCGGATTCGTCCTGTTGCCCCAGAGCAGCCGGAAGAACACCCCATACAAGGCCGTGTACCGGCTCTCCGGCAGCAAGCAGATGTAACTGACGAACAGAAACAAAGGAACTAAGTGTGCCTTGATGAGCTGTACCCGCTCCCCCATGGTCATTTTCCACCCCTTCCATCTATCCACCCTCCCCTTCACTTCTTGGAGACACCTATCCCAGTTGTAGAGCCTATAATCCCCCTTCTCGAAATATATTCCCAAGACCCGTATACGTTCCACAGCTGTAGGAAACCTACCTCCCAACTCAAATTGCAGCCCCTGATCCCCAACCCACAGGCTATTGGACTTTTGAAAATTGACCTGCGACGCTGTTGCCTGCGAGTATTCCTGGATCAGGTTCTGCAATCTACCTCCCTCCCTCTGGTCCGCTACCCACACTGTAACGTCATCTGCATACGCCACGACCCTTAACTGGTTATTGTCCCCCACCTCCACCCCTTCCAGCCCCTCCGCCCCCCCCTTCTCCAGCCGTCTTATAAAAGGGTCGATGGCGTATGCATACAACAGCGGGCTGAGTGGGCACCCCTGTCGGACCCCTGCCCCTACCTCAAACCCCTGCCCTCTCCACCCGTTAACCAGGGGAAAACACCCCGCATGCCGATAGAGTAGCTGTAATTGCTCTATCCAGCCCTTCGGAAACCCATAGCGCTCCAGAATGCTCCATAGGACACCCCACTGCACTCTATCAAACGCTTTTTCCTGGTCGAGTGTTACCAACAGCCTACCATGCCCTCCCACTCTACTGCGTTCTACCCCCTCCCGCACCCACGCTGCAGCTTCCAAGACCCCTCTCCCTTTAACCCCACATGCTTGCGAGGCTGCTAGCAAATCCCCAGACACCTGCCTCATTCTCTGGAATAGCATTCGCGCGAAAATTTTTCGATCCGTATTAAGCAGTGCTATAGGCCGCCAGTTGGCCAGCATCGCCGGGTCCTTCCCCTTACTTAGTAGGATAAGAGCCGCCTCTGTCAAGGAACTAGGCAAGGAACCCTCCAACTGGGCTGCCCCCCATACCCTCACCAGGATCGGCACCAGCTGCTCCTTAAAGGCCTGGTAGAACTCAGTTGTTAGCCCATCCGGCCCCGGCGAGGTCTTCCTGTGGAGCGCCCCGATGGCTTCCTCCACCTCCTGTTCTGTCCACGGGTTCAAGAGGGCCTGAAGCTGGGGTCCCCCGTGACCTATCCCCGGGGTTCCTTCCACATAACACTCCATCTGCTCCATATCAATCTGCTGGGCTGAAAGGAACGCCGCAAAGTGGTCCCTCACTGCCCCCAGAATCCCCTCCCTGGTGTCCTGCAGGACCCCCTGTGCATCCTGCACCCCCTCCATCACCCTGCGCGCCCTCCGCTCCCGGCAGCATGCGAAGGGGTCCGGGCTACACATTTTCCCGAAGTCCCGCTCATACACCAAGGAGGTGTAGCGGTTGTACTGTACCTGCTCCAGGAGTGCTTGGAGATCATGTATTTCTTCCTCCCTCCCCCCTTGTGAAATCAATGTGTCCCTCTTTTTCTTTATCGCCATGCCCAACTTTGTCCTTTCCCTCCCCTCCCTTCTCGCCTGTCTGAGAAAGAATCCCCGCGTTCGTCTTTTCACTGTATCCCACCACTCCCCCAATGACTGAAATGCCCCCTGCACTGACACCTGATCTTCCAAAAACCGGCGGTACTCCTCCCGCACCTGCTCGCTACCTAACCACTTTAAATTTAGTCGCCATAGCCCCCTCCCTGGCCTCTGCGCTGCCGCCCCCCCCACCTGAAGGAGGACCATGTGGTGGTCTGAAAAGTCCACGTCCACGGTTCGTGGACCCCCCAGACAAACCCCCTTCTTTACCAGGAATCTATCGATTCTACTTTTACACTGCCCTCGATAGAACGTGAACCCCTCCTGTTCCTCACAGAAGGCCACATGCGCGTCTACCAGCTCCGCCTCCCGCATGATCCCTGCCAGCCTCACCCCGTCATAGCCCACCTGTACCGATCGTCCCCCACTATCCTTTTTCCGCAATATGGTGTTAAAATCTCCCCCCCCAGACTACTTGGCGCGAAGTGTATAGGTAGGGCTTGATCTTCCCAAAGAGGAGCACCCTTTCCTTCTTGCTTTGGGGCCCATACACATTCACCACCCTCAGTGCTCTATCCTCCCAAATCGCATCCACAACAAGACATCTCCCCACCCCCAGCTCCACCACTCGCTGAATATTCACCCGGTGGGACTTAAATAAGATCCCCACCCCACCATACCTCTCCCCCGCCAACCCCCACACCGAGGGACCCCACTTCCAGGCCCGCCTCGCCCGCCTGATCACCTCAATGGACCGCAGCCGAGTCTCCTGGAGCAGGAAGCAATCTGCTTGGACCCTCGCGAACCAGTCATACGCTAAACCCTGCTTCTTCGGAGAGGCGATGCTGGCCACATTCAGCGTGGCAAATGTCAACACTAAGCCTGCCATCCTCATTGCGAGTCACGGGTCTGCTCACTCCCAACTTCTTTCCTTATCTCCTGGGATACCCCCTTCTTACCCTGAAGCAGGTCCTCTGCTATGCGGTCTACATCATCCCCTGCCAGATCCCCCTCCCCCCCCTGCAGCCGTCCTGTCTGCACCTTACCCCCACCTCCCCCTTTCTTCCTTCCTTTCTTCTTTGCTCTATCCGGACCCACCCCCTGATCCCTCCCTCTCCCCTCTTCTCCCCCACCCCCTACCTCCTCCACCGAGTCCTCCACCTCCCCCAAGTCCTCCAAGTCCTCCAGATCCTCCTCTAGCTCCACTCTGTCCCCCAAGCCTGCACTTGGGCCTTCACCACCTGCCCGGCCCCCTCAGCTTCCTCTTACTCCCCTTTCCCCTCCCTCCCTCCCTTCTCTCTTCCTCCTCCCTCACACCTCCCCCTCCCCCAGAGCCTTCCCGCCCTTCTTCCTACCACCAGTACCCTCCTCCAGTGCTTCCTCATATTTCCGTTTGCCCTCTCCAATCCCCCCTGCCGCCCCCTCCTCCTCCATTAACTCCACCTCTTCTCCTTCCCCCTGTTCTTCCTCCTCCCTCCCAACCTCCCTATCCTCCTCCTCCTCCTCCAACACCTGAAATCTGTTCCCCCCCCTCTTCCCCTGCAGCGATCCCTCCCTGCCCACCCCTCGTTTCCCCCCCCTCCGAAACTTCCCTTTCCTCTGTGGCACTTGTACCCACTCCCCCTCTCCCCCCTGCTCCACTCCTGACCCAGCCCCCTGCCGCCCCCCCTCCTGCATCCCCTCCTTCTCCCCCCCCTTACCCCTCCCTGCCTATCACCCCCTGCCCTATCCCCTCCTCCATTACCCCCCCCCCCCCGTCCCTTCCCCCACATATCCCACTCATTATGGGCCGCCCTAGGGCAGTTCCGATATGCATGGCCTAACCCGCCGCAGAGGTTGCACCTGATCGCGGTGCAGTCCTCTGTGGCGTGCTGATCCCCGCATCTTCCACACTTTACCACTGGGCATGACATGCTGAAGTGCCTAAACGAACCACATCTGAAACACTGCCGCGGCTGCCCCTTGTAAAAGCACAGTATCCTGTCGCGACCGATAAAGGCAGCCGAAGGAATGTGCTGGACCACATGGCTCTCCTGTCTCAATTTGACCAGGGCTCCCCAACCTCCTGCCCAAACCCTGCTTGGATCCGGTAACTTTGTAAGTGGGGATCTCAGCTCCGCGTACCTCTGTAGCCAGTAGGCTAAGTCTGCCCCAGAGATAGACTCATTTCTCACGAGCAGGGTGACCTGCACCAGGTCCGGCTTGCTGATTGGAATGGCCCTGAGGTCCCGCCACTCCCCCTTTCCCCTCACCCCCTCGTACCTTTCCCAGAATATTTCCATCCCCCTCTGGGTCATGAAGCTCAAGTCATATTCTGGGATGTTGATGGGGTGTATACACGCGTAAAAGTCCTCGGGTATAAACCCCATCCCCATCACCAGCCTCAAGACCCGATCCCTGGAGGGCATTGCCCCCTCCCCTATCCATTTGAGCTGTACCACATTTCGCCGCTTAGGCAGCTGTCCACCCCCTGTCCCCGCTCCCCCCCAACCCCTCCCTGGGCCCTCAAAACCACCCGATCTCCCCCCCTCCCTCCTTCCCCCTCCCTGGACTACTGCTGCAAAGGACTTGGACCCCAGCCCCCACCGCCCCCCCTCCACACTTGTTCCAGCCCTTCCCTCTGCCTCCCCCCCCTTCTGTCCCTCTGCCCCTCCCCTCATCCCTCTCCCTTCCTCAATATCCACAGCCCCCTCCCCCTCCCGCTGTCCCCCATCCCCTTCCCTCTCAGACAAACATCCAGCAACGTCCATAGTCAGTTCTGCGGCTTGGGCTGCCTCCAACTGATTGTCCGGCCCATCTCCACTTCCTGGAACGTCCCTGCTCGTCCCTGCCACTGCAGGCTCCAGCCTCTGGGCTAATCGCCTCCTCTCCTCTGTCTCCTGGCGATACTCTGGCACCTGCCCAGTCAGGTCTGCAGCTGGCGATACCAGACTCCCTGCTCGCTCCGCCCCCGAACTCCCTCCAACCTCCGGCACCAGGGGCGAAGCCTCCGGAACTCCGCCGCTCCCCTTGGCTCCTTGCTCCCAGCCATCCTGCTGGCAGGTCCGCTCCACCACCCGCTGCACATCTGTTAGACTTGCCATGTCCACTTCTGTAGTCAACGAAAGTCTCTCAACAATCGGGTTACTTCCCCCTTGCTTCTGGTGCAGTCCCTCCTGCGTTCTCCCAATGGCTGGCGCTTCCCGGGGGCATGGCTTGTCTGTTCCTGATTCCGCCACAGGCTGGCTGTTAGCACCCCCCGATTTCACCTCTTGTAATGGACAGCTGGTCAAATGAGCTCCCAGCTGCTGCCCACTCCTATTCCTCTCTCTCTGACCCCTCTCCTGTAAACCGCCAGCTACTCCATGCTCAGGGAAGACCTCCCCTGCTCCCGGACTTCGTGGGCGAGGCTTCTCCAGATGCCATGCTGCTTCGGTTTCCACTTCAGTCATTGCAGACCCGGCCAAAAATACCGGAGTCTGCCTCTGCTGACCCTTTTCCAACAGGGCCTCCTTCATGGCAACTGTCTCTGCTGTTTGCACAACTGCAGGTAAGCCCTCTGAGACTTCGACCACCACCTCTGTAGAAAACAGGCTGCTACCTGCGTCTCCCTCTGCTGCCTCCATTATCTGGAGTTTTGAAAAGTTACTGAGTTCTGTCCTCCCCTCCACAGGTAGGATCTCTACTCCAGCCCCCACCTCAGAGCCATGTCCTGCCGCTGCCTCCTTATCCTCTGGCTGCTGGGTAAGTGCTCTGGACTGTGTTGCCAACTGTCTCATGTATTTTAAAGTGGGGTCACCTCTGAACCCAGACAACTCTTTGATTCTAATGCTGCTGAAGACACTGAAGCTTGCTGCAACTGTAGTGTTCCTGAACCCCCAGACTGTGGTATAGAAGCCATCCTTTCTCGGTTAACATAGAGCTCCCTCAAAGGATTCACAGAGCCCTTTTTTAAACAGTTCAACAAGTGTTCTTTTTTCCCCAACAACTTCGATATCCGGGCTTCCTCTTTAACATACATTTGTCTGTGCTCCGCTGGGGCAAATTTACACATAGTTCTTGCCATTTTCAGACGTTTTCCTAGCTCCACTACTTCTTTTTCCACCAGCTTAATTCGTCTTACAATATTTACCACACTACTTGCTGGATCATCAGGGTCATAGCTCACTTCAAGGAACTCCTCATCTGACGATCCACTCTCCTCACTCTCACTCTCAGCTGCCTCCAGCAAAGGCTTCTGGCAAACTTCCATCGCCTCTTCCTTCTCCCTTCCTTGGAAGCGCCCTTCTGGGGCCTGTACTATCTTCCTCCCCCCTCCACTGTCTTCTCGCTTACCTTCCGCAAGCTGGGCCATGGAGGGGGAAATGCTCTGGTGGCCTCCACTGGGCTGCTTCTCCCTTCGGTCCACTGGACTCCTTTCCCTTCTCCCGGTAGTCAAACCAGGGAGAGAGCCACTCCTTTCGGCCTTCTGGTCCCGGGCCCCAGGAGGCCCCATAGCCTGGGACTTTCCTGAGGCCTTCTCCCCAGGGACCCTCCTCATCTTTGGGGAGGGAGCTAGGTCTCACTCCCTTTCCACTGGAAGTCAGCAGAGCTCTCTAAAACACCTCCTTCCTCCTCAGCAGACTGGATGGACCGTTCAGGTCTTTATCTGCAGTCATTTACTATGTTACTTTGTTACTCTTTGGGGTTCTACATGGAATGTTGCTACTAATTGGGATTCCAGAATCTTGTAACTCTTTAGAATTCCAGAATCTTCAGAACTTTTAGTACAAGAACAGTGTTGGGCAGACTTCTACGCTCTGTGCCCTGAGAATGGCAATTACAAATCAAATTCGGGTATAAAGTATCACATACCATGTAAAATGAGTTTATCTTGTTGTGCAGACTGGATGGACCGGTCAGGTCTTTATATGCCGTCATTTACTGTGTTACTATGTAAAGCAGGGTCAGCTCAAGGGACTTTGGCACCTGAGCCAACTTTTGGATCAGTGCCCCCCCTGCACTCTGGTAGCGCTCCCTCTCATCCCTGCCCCCCTCCTCGATGGTGATAAAAGGGCACCAAAATTTCAAATCTCAGTCTGGCAACTTTCCCTCCTCTTCCCACCCCTGCCTGCAGTGGAGAGGGAAAAGAGAGGGAGATATACCAGACTAGGATTTTGGCACCCTTTTCCACTGATGCCCAGAGCCAGTGCCGTCACCCCAGCCTTAGGTTGAGCCAGCTCTGCACTAGACAACTTTTGGAAGAGCCAAGATGGCAGATGGAGGGCAGTATGCTCTGAAGCTGATAGCATTTGTCGATAGGTTTTCCCTTTTTCTTTGAGTTACTGGATAAGGAAATTAAAACGGCTGAACTGGACTTTCTCTGCTGAGTCCGTGGTTGGAGCTTGGATGAATACAAGGGCATAGACTACCACAAACAAAACAGAAATTTAAAACAGCAATACTACTCATTTCTATAGCGCTACTAGACGGACACAGCGCTGTACACATTATATGTAGACAGATTCTCTGTCCCTAGAGGGCTCACAATCTAAGGGGTCCTTTTACTAAGGTGCACTGAAAAATGGCCTGCGGTAGTGTAGACACATGTTTGGGCGCGCGCAGAATCATTTTTCAGCGCACCTGCAAAAAATGCCTTTTTAAAAGTTTTGCTGAAAATGGACATGCGGCAAAATGAAAATTGCCGCGCATCCATTTTGGGTCTGAGACCCAGCCATTGACCTAGCGGTAAAGTCTCATGCGGTAACTGGGCGGTAATGACTTATGTGAGTCAAATGCCGCTCGGTGCGTGCCCAACACGCGTATCAGGGAAAAAAAACTATTTTTTGGACAGGAGCCAAAAATGAAATTACCACAAGAGATTTTTTGGCGTGCATTGGGCATGTGTAGACGCTTAAGTGGCTTAGTAAGAGGACCCCTGTGACTTGCCCAAGATCACAAGGAGCCACAGTGGGAATTGAACCCAGGTTGTCATGATCAAAGCCTGCTGCTCTAACCATTAGGCCACTCCTCTGCTCCAAAACAGTAATAATATCTAAACAAAAATAAAAGATATCTGGTGGGGGGGGGGGGGGGTTGTCTTAATTTCTTTTTCATATTACTTTGCAGGTGACACTTGGGTCACTTCTATTATGGTGGACTTTTGATTTTGGTGATGGAACACTTGGGGTTCCTTTTATTACGTTACAGTAAGCACTAGCATGTTATTTACAGCAGCTTAAACGGGTTTATCGCAGGATTGCTGAGGTGTCCCGTGGTAAGTTCTGAACGTGCGTGCTAAAAAAATATTTTAAAAATTTTCTGGGAGGAGGCATGTCTGGTGGCAGAGAATGGGTGTGTCTTCACTAATCAACACATATACATTGGTGAATGCTAACTAATTAGCGCGGGATTACTGCATGAGCCCTTATTGCCTACAAAATAGGTGGCAGTAAGGGCTCACATGCTAATTTGTGCCTTGTACTAATGGCAAAAATATCATCCACATAAGAAAGAATCAATTTGCCTTTCCCTGCTATAATACTACCTAGTGACAGCATGAAAATGTTAAACAGCATAGAGGGGCATAATCGAACAAAAACGTCTATCTCCATGGGCGTTTATCTCCGAGAACAGGTCCGTGAAGGGGCGGACCGAACCGTATTTTTGCAAAAAATAGACATCCATGTTTTATTCGACAATTTGTGAGCTGGGCGTTTTTGTTTTTCAGCGATAATGGAAAATGAAAGCGCCCAGCTCAAAAACGAATAAATCCAAGGCATTTGTTCGTGGGAGGGGCCAGGATTCGTAGTGCACTGGTCCCCCTCACATGCCAGGACACCAACCGGGCACCCTAGGGGGCACTTTTACAAAAAAAAAAATAAAAAGGTAAAAGAGCTCCCAGGTGCATAGCACCCTTCCCTTGTGTGTTGAGCCCCCCAAATCCCCCTCACAACCCACTGCCCACAAGTCTACACCATTACTATAGCCCTAAGGGGTTAAGGGGGCACCTACATGTGGGTACAGTGCGTTTGGGGGGGTTGGACGACAAATAAGCATTAAGCAGCACAATTGTAACAGGTAGGGGGGGATGGGCCTGGGTCCACCTGCCTGAAGTCCACTACACCCCCTAACAACTGCTCCAGGGACCTGCATACTGCTGCCAGGGAGCTGGGTATGACATTTGATGGTGAAAATAAAAAGTTGTGAAACATCATTTTTTTTGTGGTGGGAGGGGGTTAGTGACCACTGGGGGAGTCAGGGGAGGTCATCCCCGATTCCCTCCGATGGTCATCTGGTCATTTAGGGCACTTTTTTGGGACCTGTTCATGTGAAAAAAGGGTCCAACAAAAGTGTCCTAAATGTTCGCTAAAAACGCCTTTATTTTTTCAATTATCGCCCTAACGCGTACATCTCTCCTCGGCCGATAACCACACCCCAGTTCCACCTTCGCCACACCTCTGACATGCCCCCATCAACTTTGTCCACATCCGCGATGGAGTGCAGTTGAAAACGTCCAAAATTGGCTTTCGATTATACCGATTTATTCGTTTTTGTGAGATAAATGTCTATCTCCCAATTTGGGTCGAAATCTAGGCGTTTTTCTCTTTTGATTATAAGGTGGATAGGCAATCCTTGGGGGACCGCGCAAACAGCATAGGCAATCCTTAGGGGACCGCGCAAACAGGGCTCCCTGACTGAGTAAAAACACCTTCCTTTTTCACTACATAAGATATTTCTTCCACGAAACCTTTAATCCAACCCAAAACTGTTCCAGATATATCTAGATTACTCAATCTCTATAATAAAATACTGTGATGGACAGTATCGTAAGCTGCCGACAAGTCAAACTGGAGGAGGAAAGCAGAGCCACCTTGGCTTTTATTTGCTTTGGAGACTAACGTAATTAAAAGAGACTCTGTACTGTGTACACAATGAAAAACAAATTACAATGCAAGTAAAATAGAAAACTTCTATCGTGATAGACTCTATTAGTTTAGTAAACAGTGGTATATTAGCTATAGGTCTATAGTTTGATGGATCTGACAATTTAAGATTATTTGATTTTGGAATAAGAGTGAGAACTATTTTTCCCCATCTCAAAGGAAAGAGAGCAGCACTCAACATGCTGTATATCAACAATATAAGCCAATGAATCAGCAGTAAAGGGGCACTTTGAAAGAGCTTAACTGGACAACCATCAAATGAACGTTGAGATTTTAATTGCTTAAGAAGGCAGAACTTGACTGTATCTATTGCAACAACTTGGAAAAAAGACCAACTTCTGTCTGATGCTTGTCTTTGGTAGATGGCATATGTTTAACCTAATGGTTAATGCAGTGAGCTGAGGAACTGGGTTTGATAGCTATAGTTTATTAGAATTTGCTGTGCTACTAACCTGCAGATCACAGCGATATACAAAATCAAAAAAGCATAGAAAAGGAAAAGAACAACAATATATTGATAGGAAAGGAATTCATTCAAACAACATATTAAAGAGTGAAAATAAAGTAGAGTAGAAAGAGGGAAACAGTACTTAATGTGTAGTTAAACTCTGGAATTTGTTGCCAGAGAATGTGGTAAAAGCAGTTAGCTTAGCGGGGTTTAAAAAAGATTTGGCTAGCTTCCTAAAAGAAAAGTCCATAAGCCATTATTAAAATGGACTTGGGAAAATCCCCTGCTTATTTCTGGGATAAGCAGCATAAAATGTACTGTTTTCGGATCTTGCCAGGTACTTGTGACCTGGATTGTCGGTGCCGTTTGGCATTTTAAAATAACTAAGTTCTGTGCACAAATCCAGAATACGACTGGATTTGCATTCACAACTCAAGTTCCTCTATATAGAATCTGGGGGATAAAGTATATAGCACTGCATATGTCTAGCAGTGCTATAGTAATAAGTACATAAGTAATGCCATACTGGGAAAAGACCAAAGGTCCATCAAGCCAAGCATCCTGTCCCCGACAGCAGCCAATCCAGGTCAAGGGCACCTGGCAAGCTACCCAAACGTGCAAACATTTTATACAAGTTATTCCCAAAATTGTGGATTTTTCCTAAGTCCATTTAGTAGCGGTCTATGGACTTGTCCTTTAGGAAACCATCCAACCCCTTTTTAAACTCTGCCAAGCTAACCACCTTCACTACGTTCTCCGGCAACGAATTCCAGAGTTTAATTACGCGTTGGGTAAAGAAATATTTTCTCCTATTTGTTTTAAATTTACTACACTGTAGTTTCATCACATGCCCCCTAGTCCTAGTGTTTTTGGAAAGTGTAAACAGACGCTTCACATCTACCTGTTCCACTCCACTCGTTATTTTATATACCTCTATCATGTCTCCCCTCAGCCGTCTCTTCTCCAAGCTGAAAAGCCCTAGCCTCCTTAGTCTTTCTTCATAGGGAAGTAGCAGTAATAGTAAAATCTGGTTGTCCTTGAGAGAAAGAATTGTGAATTGCAGAAAAATAATCTGCTAATGAGTGAGCACTGGGAGTATCAGTATAATCTGAGGTAGTCAGTAAATTGTAATCTGGAATAAGGCTTTCTGATTAAGACAGGAGTTTCCAATTAGTTTAGAATAATAAGTTTTTCTTGCATTACAAATGTCTAGTTTATAAAGCTTGAACTTACGCTTCCACGCTATTTTGTCCTCCGTGGCTCTCGATCAATAGCGTTTCCTCTCTAACCTGCAACAATCTTGTTTGCAGGAAAGCAGATGGGGTGTATACCAAGGGCAAGAATTTGATTTGAAATGAAATGTGCCTAGAAAAGACAATTTCCAACTGGAACTGAATGACATCCTAGTTTCTTTGGTGTCAACCAGTCTGGTCATTTTCAATGTTTGGCACATTCATGGTACTCAAAGGGCTCCATCACTGCTTTAAATCATTGGCTGCTGACTCGGGGTGCTGTGCTGCAAAGCTGATTGTTTTGGAAGTCTTTTCTTGTAGACAAAGACAATAAATCACTCTTAATTATATGAGCTTTTGAAAATTTTGTGAAAGCTCTTCTTCAGGGGACCATTTTGGGTTGTATGAGTAAACTGCCAGGCCAAAAAAACATAATTAACAAAAAGGGGGAGGGGGTGTTCAGCAGCTGCTTGCCTTTTTATGACTGAAGCAATACAGTTTTATCTTGTTTAAGACGCCACCATTCGGGTTTCCCATGTTCATATGTAACAATGCTGTAAGACTATGAAATATTACTCTGCCCGGTGAGTGATTGCATGGTGTACGTCGAAACCAGAGTCAGGAAATCAATCTGGGACTTGAAAAGTATGAGAATGAAAGTAAGAGGTGTTTTACAGTTTTGTCAGGGGACACCTGCTAGGCCACTTCCCGCAAGGTCTGTTGGTGGTTTGACAACTAAATTACAACTTCGTCATGGGAACAGTCCTCATCTTTCTACACCACGCACTAAATCATGTGAACTGCAGAGGTGAAGCTTGCTTCAGTGAGCCGGCCTGAACAAAAGACAGTTGTTAAAAAAAAAACAAAACCCTGATGCAGAGTTGAGAATTCCCCAACCTTGAACTTGTTCAGAAAACTTGCTGTGCTCTCCAATATTCTGAGCATGCTAATAGGTTTAGAGTGCTACAGTTGATAGGCCACATGATCAATTTTACCAATCAGAGCAGGACTCTACGGCTGTGTTCCTCCCCAAATCTACAGACCAAAGGCCTAAGCAATTACATTTAGGAGGTCATTTTAGAACAGTGGCAGGGCATCTACATGTATACACAGCAGCATTTACACATTTCAGTTTTACAAAACTGCCATTCATGTTTCATCTACACATCCTGTGATAAGTAAGAGGTGGTCCTATCCTGGGCAGGGCCCTAGATGGCGCTGTTCCCCTAAAAGTGTCCAGAATGTCCGGGTGTGTCGCTAGGACCAGGGGCGTAGCCACGGGTGGGCCTGGGTGGGCCTAGGCCCACCCAGTTTGGGTTCAGGCCCACCCAGCAGAGCACCTTTGTTGGAACGGCAGCAGAGGGAGCAGGCTGGCTGAGCTCCCCCGATCCTGCATCTCCCTCCCTCTGTCCCACCACAGCGCTTCCCAGACGCTACCTACCTACCACCGCCACGATCCTCCCGTTTCAGCAGCAGCGCGGACCAGCGGTAGCGATTCATGCTGCTGCTGCTTCGTGCTAACCCGGAAGCGTCTCCTCTGCAGCGTCCCGCCCCCATTATTACAACTTCCTGTTTCTGCTGGGGCAGGACGCGGGCGCTCGGCAGAGGAGACGCTTCCGGGTTAGCACGAAGCAGCAGTAGCATGAATGGCTACATGAATCGCTACCGCTGCTGCTGAAACGGGAGGTACATGCTGGATCGTGGTGGTGGTAGGTAGGCAGCGTCTGGGAAGCGCTGCAGTGGGACAGAGGGAGGGAGATGCAGGATCGGAGCTCAGCCTTTTAAGAGTGGTGCCCCATTGAAGAGTGGGAGAGTTGGGGGGAGGTCTCCATAAGATAGATGCTGCATGGGGGGGGGGGGCATGAAGTGGAGAGGGGCAAGAGAGAGAGAATTGTGGGACATAGGGTAGAGAGGGGTAAGAAAGTTAAAAATCTTGCATGGGGAGGGCAGAGGGACAAGAGAAGGAGAAATGTTGGACATAGGGGGGGTAGTGGGGAGGGAGAGATGGTAAATGTTGGACAGGGGGTGGTGAGGAGGAGAAGATAGATGGTGAAAAATTGGACATGATGGTGGAGGGCAGGAAGAGATTTGTAGGGGGAAGCGAGAGATGTTGGATGGGGCACAAGGGAGGGGGAGAGGCAGAAATGTTGAACATGGCACAGCAGTGGAAGGGAGGAAGAGAGAAAATGCTGCATGGGGGGAGGGGGGAAGAGAAGTGTTGGACCCATGGCACAAGAGAGGGAGAAATGGTAGAACATGGGAGAGAGGGAGATATATTGGACCTGGGGGTGAATGAGAGGGAGAGAAAAACACAGGAGGTGGAGAGGGAAGAAAGGAGGAGATGTTGGATTCAGGAGCAGAAGGGTGATGGAGAGATGCCAGACAGTGGGAGTGAGGGAAGAGAGAGGGAGAAATGTTGGCACATGGGGGAGAGGGCAGGAGGGAAGAGAGATGTAAGGCTACAAGAGTGGGGTGGGGAGAAAGAGGGAGCAGATGCTAGGCTACAAGGGTGGAGGGAAGGAAGATGGTGGAACCATGTGGGAGAGGCCAGGAAGGAGAGGAAGAGGGTGGCAAGGAAATAAATAAAAAGATAGTGATTACAAAGGATAGAAATATGGTAATAAAAGGGAATGGAGGGCTGAGGAAGGAGTGAGATGGGGAAATGGAAAAGCTAGTGGGTGAGAGAAAAAGATGAAAATCTGATAGGTAGCTGTAAACTAAAAAGGAGGAGAACAGTGAGAGGGTGAAATTTGAGTTGACAGCAAGGCAGAAAGAAGAAAAAAGAGAGGAAAGAGCTAAAAATAAGAAGTCAATATGTCAGAAGCAGGTGTAGTGAAGGTAAAAGAAGACAAATGGACAGCAGCCGCTCGAAAGAGAATTAGAAGACGACAGACAGGAAAACAGAAAAGAAACTGCAACCAACATGATGGAAAAATACAATGTCCAGACCAGAAAGGTAGAAAAAAGCAATGTATTTTGAATGTTTTAAATGGAATATGTTGGCTTTGGGAAATCTACATAGCAAATGTGTTTGTATCGTGTTCAGGAGAAAGGAAATGCATTTCTGTTTTTATTTCTCCAGTGTTGAAGTACATGCTAAGTTTAACGTTTTGGGGTTCCGAGTTCAATTTTTGTCTAAATATTTTTATTTCTGATACGTGATCCCATGTTCTGTATTTGGTGAGGGTCTGTTGGTGTGACAGTAATGGCAGGTTGGGAAATCGGAGGGCAGGCAGGGAGGAGAGGGGATCAGGGAGGGGGCCCTAGCATGTCTAACACCAGTTCTGACCCTTGCTGTATAGCTGGTAGGGATCCCAAGCCTCCCCAGCTGAGGACTTCCTCCAAAGACGGCCAGAACTTCCTTCTACCAAGCTCTGCAGTCGGTGACAGCATGCTTGAGTCACCGACAGCTAAGCACGCATAGGGTGCTGGCATCAGTGGCTTACGGATGTTGCTGCTGCCTGCCAAGTTTGGTAAAAGGGAGTTCTGGCCACCTTGACAGAAAGTCTTCAGCTGACAGAGTTTGAGGATCCTTATTAGCTAATGTATTTATATTTTGCGGTAGGGCAGAGAAAATATTGTGCCCACCCATTTTGGGCTCAGGCCCATCCAAAATTGGCTGTCTGGCTATACCACTGGCTAGGACCGGGGAGAGTCCTGGGATGGCTACAGGTGCAGGCGGTTATGGGCTGGGTCTGGTTTAGCTATTAACCACTTTATACCCCACCTGAGTTGTAACAGAAAAGAGACTAGCTGAAGAAAGAGAATCTCCCTGGAAAGAACTGGCTAAACCCTATGGACTTGTGGTGGACTGTGTGCTCAAGGAAGAAAAGCAGACTAGGGTAAGAAGTCCCTAAAGCATTAGTCCAAAAATACTAGGACTAGGGGCTATGCGATGAAACTACAAAGTAGTAAATTTAATATGAATTTGAGAAAATTTTTCTTCACTTAATGTGTAATTAAACACTGGAATTCATTGCCAGAGAATGTGTTAAAGGCAATTAGCTTCGCAGGGTTTAAAAAGGGTCTGGACCGGAGTTGCCAGGTGGGCTGGTCTCCCACCCAACTGGGCTGGTTTTTAAGCCAGGATGCAGGAAATTATCGAAGGTTGCGGGCTGCGGGAAATTGGGCTTCTTTTTCACTGCAGCTGTGCAGGGTGTGGGCTCTTTTTTCGGGGCTTCTATTGGTCCAATTTGGTCCAATAGAAGCTTTTCCGGGGCGGGGTTTATGACGCCAGAGGTGTCATTGGGGGTGGGGAAATGACATCAGAGGTGATGTCAGGGGGCGGGGGCGGTGACATTGGAGGTGGGGTTTGACATTGGGCGGGTTTTGGGCTGGTTTAAGGCTGATTTTGGGTGGGGAAAATTTTTCCCATCTGGCAACCTTGGTCTGGACTACTTCCTAAAGGAAAAGTCCATAGACCATTATTAAATTGACTTGAGAAAATCCACTGCTTATTTCTGGGATAAGCATCATAAAATGTATTGAGCTTTTCTGGGATCTTGCCGGGTATTTGTGACCTGGATTGACCACTGTTGGAAACAGGATACGGGGCTTGATGGACCTCCCAGTGTGGCAATACTTATGTAACTTATGTAAGTGTATTGTTAAGGGTTACTTGATTCACATGTGCTTTGCACTCTACAGAGGAATGTAAGCTGAATTTATCACTGGCCAGTGGAGGTTGATTGTAGCCACTGTGGTAGAAATTCTGTTAGTTGCCGAACATGGAAGGAGGTGTGACATGTATGAGTGAAGGTGTAGCCCACTGTGAAAGGTAGCCACAGGTCTGTACTGTCAATAATGCAGCCAAACTTACTGCCACCTTTTATGTTTCAATTTTTATTGATGACATTTCAAAGAAAGAAAGAAACAAACAAACAAACAAACATAAACATCAATCTGACTATACAGTGTTGTAACTAATAACTTGTGTCCAAACAAGGCAGTAATTGCAGCTATGCTACTTGCATTCCTGTACCTGGAGTAAATACAGTTGCAGATGGCATGAATTCACTTACCACTTTCTATTTATTTAGATTTTGCTGACACCCTTTTCAGTAGTAGCTCAAGGTGAGTTAGTTACATTCAGGTACAGTGGATATTTCTCTGTGTCCCAGGAGGGCTCACAATCTAAGTTTGTACCTGAGGAAATGGAGGGTTGTGACTTGCCCAAGACGGTGGCGTTCCTAGGGTGGCTGACACCTGGGGCGGTTCACCGATGCGCGCCCCCTCCCCCCCCCCGGTGCAGCATGACACCCCTCCCCCCCCGGTACATTTTTACCTGCTGGGGGGTGCTGCGCACCTGTCGGCTTCGCTCGTTCCATGCTCCCTCTGCCCCGGAACAGGAAGTAACCTTTTTCCAGGGCAGAGGGAGCACGGAACGAGCAGAGCCGATAGGTGCTTGGCACCGCCCCCCCACCTTGGTACGCCACTGGCCCAAGATCACAAGGAGCAGCAGTGGGATTTGAACTGGCCACCTCTGGATTGTAAGACCAGTGCTCTAACCACTAGGCCACTCCTCCACTCCATTTGTAGGTGAGAGTGTGTGGTAAGGCACTGTACACTTAAGGGAAAATTTCTATAAATGGTGCTCAAATTTCAGCACCAAAATAAATCTCACCGAATAGTGTTCTACAACGAGCGTTCTGGGATTGGGGCCCTTTATAGAATAACATGTAGTGCTAGGATTCACACCCAACTTTGGGCGTGAGAAGTTACACCAACTGAGGTGCATACTAAAAGGGAGAGAATTCCAGTTTAGAGCTGCAGGATAGAGCTGGTGTCAATGCTCTCATTTAGATCAATAAAGCACAAACTTAGAATGTGAGCCCTCCTGGGACAGAGAAATATCCAGTGTACCTGAATGTAACTCACCTTGAGCTACTACTGAAAAATGTGTGAGCAAAATCTAAGTAAACAAATAAATATTTGAGATTCTACATGGAATGTTGGTACTATTTGAGATTCTGTTGCTACTATTTGAGATTCTACTCAGAATGTTGCTAGTGGAGGAGTGGCCTAGTGGTTAGAGCACTGGTTTTACAATCCAGAGGTGGCCGGTTCAAATCCTTGTGATCTTGGGCAAGTCACTTAACCCTCCGTTGCTTCAGGTCCAAACTTAGATTGTGAGCCCTCCCGCGACAGAGAAATATCCAGAGTACCTGAATGCAACTCACCTTGAGCTATTACTGAAAAAGGTGTGAGCAAAATCTAAATAAATAAATAATACATGCAGACTGTGGGGTGTACTATAATCTGCATGCATAACCGTGTGCCATGGCTAACTCTGGCTATATGAATGCCCACCTGCAAACTACATTATATGGCACATATCTGAATGCTTACAGAACAGTGCTTAGCCAGTATGTGCGTAAATGACTAAGGACTCCTTTTACTAATGGATTTAGCACACGTTAACGATTACCGTGCACTAAATGCCATGCAGCCCATTATATTCCTATGGGCTTCTTAGCATTTAGCACAGTCAGTACCTGCTTTTTCCATCTGCAACACCTCCGCTCAGTCCAACATCTCTTTGACCAGGATGCATTGTGCATCCTTACACATTTGTCATCACACGTATAGACTATTCTAATGCACTCTTCCCCCACTTTCTGTCTCTGTTGAAAACGCCCTCATCCTCCCCGTCTCTTCAGCCCGCAATCTCGGAGTCATTTTTGACTCCTCCCTCTCCTTCTCTGCCCATATCCAGCAGACAGCTAAGACCTGTCGCTTCTTCCTCTATAATATTAGCAAAATTCGCCCATTCCTCTCTGAACAGACCACCCGAACCCTCGTCCACTCACTCGTTACCTCTCGTCTTGACTATTGCAACCTTCTCCTCGCTGGCCTCCCGCTTAGCCACCTATCCCCCCTTCAATCTGTCCAAAATTCCGCCGCACGTCTTATCTACCGCATGAACCGATACTCTCATGTCACCCCTCTCCTCAAGTCGCTTCACTGGCTCCCGATCCGCTACCGTATACAGTTCAAGCTTCTCCTATTGACCTTCAAGTGCACTCAATCTGCAGCCCCCCATTACCTCTCTACCCTCCTCTCCCCATATGTTCCCACCCGTAACCTCCGCTCTCAGGACAAATCACTCCTTTCTGTACCCTTCTCCACCACCGCTAACTCCAGACTCCGCCCCTTCTGCCTCGCATCACCTTATGCCTGGAACAGACTTCCTGAGCCCATACGCCATGCGCCCTCCCTGCCCATTTTCAAGTCCTTACTCAAGGCCCATCTCTTCTCCCTTGCTTTTGGTGCCTAACCACCTTCCCATTCCTGATACCTACACTGACTACATAGTTTTTACCTTTAGATTGTAAGCTCTCTTGAGCAGGGACTGTCCTTCCCCATGTTTAAACTTGTACAGCGCTGCGTAACCCTGGCAGCGCTATAGAAATGCTAAGTAGTAGTAGTAGTAGAGGAAAATCAAGCGACTGCAACTCATTCAAAATATTGCCATAAAACTACTTAAAAGGAGCCTATAAATTTGACCGGATTACGCCCTTGCTACAGCTTGAGCACTGGCTTCCATTAGAACAACAGATCACTAAAATTCTGTTGTTGGTCTATAAAATCTTCCACTCCTGCTGCTAACAATATGAACTGAGACTACTCTCCCTAAATTTAAAGCTGTGGTTAAGGCCCATCTGTTTCGCATAGCGTTTAACAGATGAACTCAGATTTACATTGGTTCAGAAGCTGATCTAGATGGAGCCTGCTGGGCTACAGCAGAACTGTCAGTTTGTCTTATCTATTTGTTTGCTTTCTTATTTAGTTTTACATATGTCCTTGTTCATAAACCTGCTTATGTGTTTTACCTGCACAAGGCATTTTGTGTGTTATGCTTTTATTTTCTACACCACTTTGATGGTCTGACCCTAAGTGGGATATCAACTAAATCTAACTTTGAGCCCTTGATGTGCTAATCATTAGCACATGCTGAATCCATTAACACACCTTAGTAAAAGGAGCCCTAAATTACTGGCCTTTACATTGTGATAAACACAGGTCATGCCATACCTTGAAGAGACCACCAGAGGGTGCTCTCACAGTGAAAAGCCTGTAAAATGCTATAAAGGGGCCACTAGAGACAGCTCCAGCAAGGGCCAGGAACGTAGGGGCTGGGGAAGGCCCTAGCAGAGAATTCCTCTTTAAGAAGAAAGCACCCAGGAAAAGGCTCTGGACCCTTCCAAAACTAAGAGAAGAGGCCCAGAAGAAGTGTGGTGAGCTATTACCAGCCCTATGAGAACGCACGGGAAAAGAGAAATCTGAAGAAGGAAGTACGCAGACCACCTAGTAACCTGAGAGACCAGTCAGAATAGGCTATAAATCCCACAGCACAGACACCTTTAAAAAAAAAAAAAACTAAGCCAACCGGACCTGAGGAGAGGATCTTTACCAGATGCCTGTAAAGTTGTGGTGAAAGTGGAAAGTCCTGTTCAGGGGTGGAGGATGTTTTACTGAGACCCCAATTCTTCCTAAAGAGTGCTCAGGTGAGGCCTTTGATGACTTACTGATATGAAGAAATCATTCCCCCACAAAGTGACTATCATCAAAATGCTATAGGAAGCTAATTTAGATATTGGTGGAGTCTAATTTGCAAATTACCTTCAGCCTGATATCCAGTGTCTTAAAGAGAATGAAGCCTGATGACCAGATCTGTTTTGTAATCCTTGAATAACCTTCCCAGAAAAGTTGGGAGTGAAAAACCAGAGGTGGACAACAGTCACCCTGAGGTGGAAGAAGGGTCCTAACATTGACTTTGATAGCGTTAGCATTTTAGAAGAGAATGCTGTCTCTAAGTTTTGTTTTGGGGGGGGGGGGGGGGGTTAATGAGACATACAGTAGCTCTGCTCATGAGTCAGGCTGTGAGCCATAGTAGGGTTATCGTAGCTCTCCAGGTGGCACTTATTAAAGAGTTAACATACAGTAAATAGGCTACAGTCAAGCCTAGGGAGAAACATATAAGTACATAAGTAATGCCACACTGGGAAAAGACCAAGGGTCCATCGAGCCCAGCATCCTGTCCACGACAGTGGCCAATCCAGGCCAAGGGCACCTGGCAAGCTTCCCAAATGTACAAACATTTTATACATGTTATTCCTGGAATTGTGGATTTTCCCAGAAAACTCATATTAAAATCTCACCTGTCCAGGTAAAGTTTCTAGTAAAAGAACAGATTAGTTAGATTGGGCCCTTAGCTAGAAGGTGCTCATTATATCATACATGCTTGTCACCTTACTTTAGATAGCTTCTGATTGAATTACCCCATTACTGTTTACTGTGCTTCCATAAAACATTGGAATCAAAACTGTTCCATCCAGGACCCATTCTTAAGCAAAAACAGTCATAAGATTCAAAATAATATAAATTGACTTTACTGTCAAAACTGGAAACTGTTTTTCACAGGTTTGATGCAGAAGGTGTGATGCTTTATGTAAATTCTGCACAAACTGCTGTCTTCTTTTTTTCTACCCTTAATGCTTGAATTTCTTGCCCAGGTGTCCCCAGTTGAACCTGTATCCAGACCCACCCTCTGGAAATCTCTGCTGTAGTGCAAAGGCTCCCAATCCTGCTTTGGGCCAGCTAGTCAGGTTTTCAGGATATCCACAATGAATATGCATGAGATAAATATGCATCCCACAGAGTCAGTGTATGCAGACCTATCTCATGCATATTCATTGTTGACATCCTGAAGACTTGACTGGAAGGGGTACCCCCAGAATAGGTTTGGGAACCTCTACTAGAGGAGTAGCCTAGTGGTTAGTGCAGTGGACTTTGATCCTGGGGAACTGAGTTCAATTCCCACTGCAGCTCCTTGTGACTCTGGGCAAGTCACTTAACCCTCCATTGCCCCTGATACAAAATAAGTACCTGAATATATGTGAACCGCTTGAATGTAGTTGCAAAAACCTCAGAAAGGCGGTATATCGTCCCATTTCCCTTTCCCTATTTGAGATTCTACATGGAATGTTGCTACTATTGGAGATTCTAGATGGAATGTTGCTACTCTTTGAGATTCTATTGCTACTATTTGAGATTCTACATGGAATGTTAATGTTGCTATTCCACTAGCAACATTCCATGTAGAAGCCTGCCCTTGCAGATTACCAATGGAGCCGCGCAGGCTTCTGTTTCTGTGAGTCTGACGTCCTGCACAAATGTGCAGGACGTCAGACTCACAGAAACAGAAGCCTGCGCAGCCGCATTGGTGATCTGCAAGGGCAGGCTTCTACATAGAATGTTGCTAGTGGAGGAGTAGCCTAGTGGTTAGTGCAGTGGATTTTGATCCTGGGGAACTGAGTTTAATGCTACTTCTACGTTACCATGTATGTAGGTATACCGTTATCTGTTCCACGTATGCATTACCAATTGTAATTCTGTTACCCGGAAATGGCAACCCCATTACGGCAAATGTAAGCCACATTGAGCCTGCAAATTAGTGGGAAAATGTGGGATACAAATGCTACAAATAATAATTCCCACTGCATCTCCTTGTGACTCTGGGCAAGACACTTAACCCTCCATTGCCCCTGGTTCAAAATAAATACCTGAATATATGTAAACCACTTTGAATGTAGTTGCAAAAACCTCAGAAAGGCAGTATATCAAGTCCCATTTCCCTTTCCCTACTATAGAGAGAACTTTTTTGCTTTTGCTGAAGCAAAGTTATAAATCGTCCCGCTTCATAAGTACATAAGTATTGCCATACTGGGACAGAGCAAAGGCCCGTCAAGCCCAGCATCTTGTTTCCAACAGTGGCCAATGCAGGTCACAAATACCTGGCAAGATCCCAAAACAGTACAATACATTTTATGCTGCTCATTCTAGAAACAGGCAGTGGATTTCCCCCAAGTCCATTTTAATAATGGTCTATGGACTTTTCCTTTAGGAAGCCGGCCAGACCTTTTTAAAACCCTGCTAAGCTAACCACCTTTACCACATTCTCTGGCAACAAATTCCAGAGTTTAATTACATGTTGAGAGAAGAAAATTTTTCTCTAATTTGTAGCTTCATTGCATGCCCCCCCCTAGTCCTAGTATTTTTGGAAAGAGTAAACAGACGCTTCATGTCTACCCATTCCACTCCACTCATTATCTTATTCTTAATGGAAACTTCAGATTTCAAATACTTTCTTGTTCCATTATCAGTCTTAATTTTTCATCAACTTTATGATGCCTTAATCCCACCAGTATTCATTTGGTCTTTTAGGACACCTTTTTGTGACTTAGTTGTGATTGAAACATGTCTAGACCTTGGGCCTGGAAGTATTTGCTTTGTTCCATTACGGCAGAAATGCATCTAAGATTTGGGAATGCCCAAATCTCACCCCCTTGAATTTGCATGCACTGCATATGAACTACGTAGAAAACCATGGTACAAATGTGTTTCAAAAATAGCGATTTGGAAGTTTTGACAAAAAAAAAAAAAAGTCCACGTACTGCTTTTTGGAAGTTTTTGTGTTTCGAAAATGAGCCCTTAATACTACAAATAAAAAAAGGCATCTTTTAGTAGGAGGGAATGATGAGCTCGTGTTATACAGTGTTAACAGCTGACTTAAATATGTTAAGTCTTTATCATTGCTCAGCCAGCATAGTCCATCCATTTAACATGCAAACCAGATTAACTGATCATTTCCAGTGGTATAATTGGTCCTAATTTGAACATTTAGCATTTGAAGAATGTCCTTGCCACTCTGCAGTTCCTTTCCATTCCTCATTCCCTCTTATGTTGTTCACTTTTTACTTTATGTAGTGCACATATGGAGAAAATAAAATACAAATAAAGCATAATTATCTTAAGTGTTCTCCAGAAAGATTTTTCAATCTTGCTTGCCAATAGTATAACAGTGATGATAATCTTATTCAAATGTCTTTTTAAAAATAGGCACAGCAAGCACAAAGTAGGGATGAATGAGGATTTCCACAAACCATCAGGAGGAGATCTTGAGGAACATTGCTGAAGATTTATTGTGGACCATAAAACTAAGGACCTGACACGGGCCCCGTGTTTCGGTGGGTATACTGCCTGCCTCAGAGGTCAAGTACCACCAGTGTCAAGGAAAAAAAGTCACCAGTGCTGTTGGTGCCAATAAACAGGTCGGCTTTAGATGGTCCAGGTCTTAATCTAGAAACACTAGCCATTGAGCCCGTTAAAACGGGCTAGTGGGTCGCCACTGCCCCCTCCCCCCCGAGTTTGCCGCTGCCAGTACCCCCCCCCCCCCCGAGTTGCCGCCGCCACCCCTCCACCCGGCCCGTCTCTTCGCTATTCATCTTACATCCCACCCCCTTGAATTTGCATTCACTGCATATGAACTACATAGAAAACCATGGTACACGTAACGTCTGCGAGGGCGGGACACAGGCAGGGAAGGAAGGCCAACGGCAGCTCAGCTGATCTGCCTGCTGCGGAGATGTAAGTTGAATAGCGAAGAGACGTGCCGGATGGAGGGGTGGCGGCAGCGGCAACTCCGGGGGGCGGGGGGGGGAACCAGTAGCGGCAACCTTGGGGGGGGGGAGCAGTGGCAACCTCGGCAGTTTCCCTCTCTGTCCCGCCCCCCCATCATCATGTATTGACGCGGGGGCGGGACAGAGAGGGAAGTCTCTACTGCGCATTTGCGAGTGAGTACGGTCACTCGCCGTTTATATGTTTGATGTTTCCCTGTTACTGAGGGGCACTACAGTTTAGCTACCAATGCTGAGAGCTGTGATGATTCAAAGAAGACATAAAGCACTCCAGGGTGAGAACGCATTTACATGGACGGACAAACGTTGCACCCATCTGCAAGACTTGCGGTCAAAGCAAAAGAAACGGCCTTCTTTCCTTCTGGGTCACTTGAGAAACATCAAGGTACGTATGACTCTTATAATTCACAAACAGCAAACCTTTAAACTTCAAATGATTTCAAGAGCCTTTCCCTATCGGAGCCCAAAGCTAGTTGCAGCAAAAGGGTAACAGGTACTATCACATCTAACCTTTCAAGGAAATTGGTTAAGTCCAAACTCTCCATACAAACACCAGATGGCCGGGCTTAAGAAGAACTTTCCTTTCCCAAAGAAATGTCATAAATTTTGGAGATTAGAGAAGTGGAGGCTTCTTGGAGCATCAGGATCTGAAGGTGGTACTTCTTAAAGATATCATAAACAGTAATTGAAAAAGCCTTAGGAAAATTTATTAGACATAAATTCTGACGTCTAACAACATTTTCTAATATTTCTGCCTCCCCTCATAAATTTCGTCTTTCATCC
Organism: Microcaecilia unicolor; assembly: GCF_901765095.1. Lineage (NCBI taxonomy): Eukaryota > Metazoa > Chordata > Amphibia > Gymnophiona > Siphonopidae > Microcaecilia > Microcaecilia unicolor. The sequence goes on from NC_044038.1 coordinate 31,591,769, forward strand.
AGGTCTCAACTCTGAGACTCCAAAGTCTGGAGCCCAGCATCATACATCCCAATTGTATTTTCTAATGTATGTATTCTTGTTTTTATGATAGAGGACTCACCAACTATTTCTAAGTGTAAGGATTGCTTCTGCAAATGGGTGCCCAGCACGGCCTGAAGACAAGAAATTGCATCCCAAATGTTCTGTAGATTAAAGACCTGAGGTTATGGCACAGGGGCAAATTCAATCCCGTTATCTGCCAAAAATCCCCCCAAAACTCTTAGTGTGTGTCTGGTGAACAAATTGCCCTGCTTCCTCCAAGCTTGTTACCTCAGTCTGTACAGGGTATCTGGATACTGACGCCAGAGATTGAAGTTCCTGCAGTGCTCCTGCGGCCATCTCTTCACTTCCTAGTTGGACTTGCTGCACATCCTGTGCTCTCCCCTGTGTCACAGTCGGCCAACTTCGGGGGTGGAGTGAGGGTGGGGGTGGTTGTGCTGGAGAACCCTGCTCCTTTGAAGACAAGCTGCCTACTTCAAAGAAAGGCAGGCTGAATCTCTGCCATCTTCCAGACCTGGACCAGACACCACAGAGGTGTCAACCAGTGCTATAATGCGCTCAACAGGAAACACCCAGAACTTAGATTTTTGCATAACTAGTGGGCTAACGGTATCTCATGGAGCTCCTTTAGCAAGCTGCCATCTTCCTCAAGCTTCACACCCTGGGGAATTTTTCAAAATAATGTCTTTTTGATATGTTTTACAAAAAAGTGAGGGCGCCCTGTTGTTCAGGGTTAGTCTATCTACCTATTTGTCTATTTGTTTATCCATCCATATATATAAGGGCAAACAGCATAAGTGTAGGACTAAAGCTGAAGAGGAGGCAGGAGGCAGTGAGCTCTGGGATGGAAGGGAAGCCAGACCTTGCTACCCGAATACCTGGTAGAAGTGGTGGGGTGATGGGGAGCCCAGGACCCAGCACCTAAACATATGTAGGAGCTAACAAGCAGGTGATATGAAGTTTGAAGAGGGAAAGAGCAGATCAGAAAAAGGGAGTGAAAAATACAAGGAAGAAGGAAGTACAGAGTACGAGGGTGGAGGGAGGAAAGAGCTGTTGAAGGGGAATGTAGGAGACAAAAAGAATACAAGGAAGGGGGCACATGACAAGTTCAAGGAGGAAAGGGAGAATGCAAAGAAGAGGTAGAAATGGGAACGTGGAAGACAATGAAAGAAGAAGGACCAGGGAAAGAGTATACTCTCTGCAGCTCACTCCTCTGACCCAGGCTCATACACGCACCCCAGGTCATATATGCTTCAGCAGATTTTATCCTTTCTCATATATTTATTTATTTATTTGTTACATTTGTATCCCACATTTTCCCACCTATTTGCAGGCTCAATGTGATATTGTGGTTGGATAAGGTTCATGTGTTTCAGGTACAAAGGGGGTTGAGAAGGGGTAAGGTTATATAGTGGGGTTATATACAACCCCTACAATGCATTAAATCACATTAGAACAGGTTAGCAAATGAAGTTAATAGATTATAAACCTTTTGGAGGTACCACAGACACCCCTCACCAAATATACCCCCTCCCATATCCCCTGCCACCCTTATGAGACATATTTTATCATGCCTTATCACCGTGTTACATGTAGACGTCCTGAAGTTCGCCAATAGATGACCATTGTGTCACACTCTCCAACTTTTTTTTCAAATGAGACTGCAATCTGAACTGGTGTCCTTTTACGTGATAACTTTTAGGTGAGGTTTTGGACAATTCTCTTTGTTTGTAGCCATTCATCCATAATTCTTCTGAAAGTGAATAAAAGACACGTCCATTGTTAGAAGTGTTCATGAATTGTGAAACAAGTGCGTGATTTCCAAGGACAAAATAACAGCTTAACATTTGATCTAGACAGTGCAGGCTATGTTGCATTTACTAAATCTAAACGCACTTTTTCTTCAGCGGTCATATCTGGAATGCCCCCAAGAGCATTATTTAAGATCCATGCATCAAGTTCCAGAAAGGTGCACTGTATGATCAGAGATGGTCTCCATGATTGTCCATGGTTTCTGAAATATTCATTGCAAGATTAAATATGTGTCAGCTTCTCCAAAATCATACATCATTTGCAAAGATACCATTATCATATGAATGAGGTTGCATGTACGAAGTAACTAAGGGGTCCTTTTACTAAGCTGTGCTAAAGTGTGGCCTGTGCTATGACTAGCACGTGGGTTTCCCGCATGCTGAGGCTGTAAAATGGCTGCATTTTCCATTTTTGCAATAATGGCTGTGCACTAATTTTGCCATTAGCCCGTGAGGCCTTAACTACACCTATTTTCTAGGTGGTAGGGGCTCACAAGCTAGCCAAGCGCTAATTGGTTAGTGCGCGGTGATGTAGCTGTGCTAATCGATTAGTGCTGGGCACAGCTACTCTCCACCCCCAGCGCTAACAAAATAAAAAGTATGTTTTAGTGCATGAGAAGTGCACACAGATGCCAAAACTACTATGGGATGCCTGAGAACTCCCCGTTGTACTGTTTTAAAAAAAAAAAATCATCTTTATTAAGGTTATTTAACATTACAATCAGGCTTATTTTCAAAAGAGATCGCCGGCGATCTTCCGACACAAATCGGGAGATCGCCGGCGATCTCTCAAAAGCGGCGAAATCGGTATAATCGAAAGCTGCTTTTTTTGTCAGCATCGCCGCTTTCCCGTCGCTGAGCCGGCGAAAGTTCAAGGGGGCGTGTCGGCGGCATAGCGAAGGTGGGACATGGGCGGGCATGGGAGTGGCTACCAGATGGCCGGCTTTCGCGGATAATGGAATAAAAAAGCAGCGTTAATCAGTATTTCGCCGGTTTTACTTAGTCCTTTTATTTTCACAACCAAGCCTCAAAAAGGTGCCCCAACTCACCAGATGACTACCGGAGGGAATGGGGGATGACCTCCCCGTACTCCCCCAGTGATCACCAACCCCCTCCCACACTAAAAAAATAAAAATAAAAACCTTTTTTGCCAGCCTGTATGCCAGCCTCAAATGTCATACCCAGCTCCCTGACAGCAGTATGCAGGTCCCTGGAACAGTTTTTGTTGGTTGCAGTGGACTTCAGGCAGGCAGACCCAGGCCCACCCCCCCCCCCCTACCTGTTACACTTGTGGTGGTAAGTGTTGAGCCCTCCAAACCCCCCAAAACCCACTGTACCCACATGTAGGTGCCCCCCTTCACCCATAAGGGCTATGGTAGTGGGGTAGAATTGTGGGGAGTGGGTTTTGGGAGGGCTCAGCACCCAAGGTAAGGGAGCTATGCACCTGGGAGGTATTTGTATATATTTTTTAAATTTTTAGAAGTGCCCCCTAGGGTGCCCGGTTGGTGTCCTGTCATGTCAGGGGAACCAGTGCACTACAAATGCTGGCTCCTCCCACGACCAAATGCCTTGGATTTCACTGGGTTTGAGATCGCCGGCATTTTTTTCCATTATCGCCGAAAAACAAAACCAACCATCTCAAACCCGGCAAACTCTGGCATTTGGCCGGGCCAAACCGTATTATTGAAAGAAAAGATGGCCGGCCATCTTTTTTGATAATACGGTTTGGCCAGCTGTTTGCGGCGCCACCAAAATAGATCGCCGGCGCCATTCGATTATTCCCCTCAATAATACAAAAGCATTTAGAGCCAATTTATGTTATTAACATGTTATGTATGCATATAATAAGGAACAAAACGCTTCAAACATGAAGCATATAACAATATAAGAAATGAGCAGATGAGAGGAAACATTCTTATGGAACACTGAAGATTGCTGAGTGTTTAGATAAATAATGATCAAACTTAAGCCACTTATGCTTACATTTCCAAGTTAAATGAACTTTAAAGAAATGACTTCATCTTTCTTAAACAATAGTACATTTGCCACTGCACGATGCTCAGAGGCACTTACTGCTGGAGATAATGAACTTTGACCCAGATCAACACAGATAACATGCTTAATAGCATTTAAATTAGGTGATTTCCTATTCCCTCTGATGCTCAAAGAAGAGCGCCCTAAACAAGGGTGCCCTTACCGCCAGGAACCTTATGCCACTCAGAACTGGCGTTAGGTGTCTCAAGACGCCAAGAAGCGGGAAGAACAGGAAAAAGCGCAGGGCTTGCAAGATTGCCGAATTTATGACGTAAAATTAAATATTAGGGGCTGAAAAGAGGGAGAGGAGGAATCCGTCTGAAAAAAACCTGGAGCAGCTGCTTTTGTGATACAAGTGCTACTTTTAAAACAGAAAACGCGACTTAAATGTACATTTACTTGTGATCTGGACCAGACTTGTATGTGCAAAAAAATCCAGTTGCTGGGATTGCAGTCTGGCAAGTAACTGGTTCTCTGACGCAGGCAGTGACAGAGGCAACTGGCAGCTCTTCCTCCTCCCCCTCTGGTTGACTGAGCATACGCACAAGAGCTGTGATTAACGCACAACTCTTGAGCGAATGCGCCAGGCACAATCCTCCCCCTGAACTCCCTAATGCTCAATGGTAACAGCGTGCCTATATTTGCATATCAATAGCATTGAGAGTTAGGGAGTTGTTCTGCTGTGGTGTTCCGGTGCTATTTCTCCGGCAATGTTCCGTACAGAGCCGGAATTTAGAGCATCGGGGCCTAAGTTAGCCATTGAGGAGGGATATAGATCACTGTATAGCTCACTTGACTATATGACATGGAAACAAGGTGTGTGTCAGCAGGTAAAGATTTTAGAGCCGACCTTGTCTGCTGAGTTTCATTCCTGTTACAATCATAGCCCTCACTTGATTCTCAACTCTGTTTTCTCTTCTTCACAATAAAGGATCCTCTCTGCTTGTCCCAGGATTCATGAATGCTCTCACTGTTTTTGTCTGCATCCCCCCTCCCCCTATCTACCAATGTTTCTCTGCAAAAATATTTCCTAATGTTACTCTGGAATGTATTTTAGTGGGATGATTGATTTTATTTTTGCAAAACTTCTATTGTGAGATGTACAAGTAACAAACCTACTTATTTCGATACTTGGAGTCTCTAGAGGATAACCTACTTACTTTTTATGCCTTTTCCACAACAGGATCCCAGAGGACACCTAAGCTGTGTTTAGCAGCTTAAAGAGCGCTGGATTTTCCATAGCAGGACAATCAAATTCTTAAGTGGTTTTTAGCTTAGTCCCTGTGACCACTTCCTCTCACATGTCAATCGGATTTTCAGGCTATCCTTAATACACAGAAACGAGCTATATCTGCATACAGTGGGTCTAAGAACAGGTTCATATATCTTGTGTCTATTTATTATGAGGATCCTGAAAGTGAGAATGGTTGAAGACATAATGAGAACGGCTGCCTTAAGTTTTCTAGTTCAATGTTCCAAAACCAATTGGATTATTAATTTGAAAAGCAGCTCACTATACTGTGTGGGGGGGGGGGGGGGGGGAGGCAATTATAAAACATGGAAACATGCAAAACTGAGAGGCAAAATACTATCGCTATATATATAAAAGAAGACAGAATGGTTTATTGATTAGTAGAAGTGATTGAAGGAGAGGACTGGACAGGGCCTTAACTAGGAGCTGGGGCAGAGGACTGCAAATTCTCTTGCCTGCCCTGGACACTACAAATGGCTGGAAAGAGGCTTTCTTCTACGGAGTCTCTGCAATAGAAACATAGAAATATGACGGCAGTTAAAGGCCATATGACCCATCCAGTCTGCCCATCCTCTGTAACCCCTAATTCTTCCTGGTCCTAAGCGATCCCACATGCTTATCCCATGCCTTTTAAAATTCTGGAACAGTCCTCGACTCCACCACCTCCACTGGGAGGCCATTCCACGCCTCCACCACCCTTTCTGTGAAACAATACTTCCTCAGGTTGCTCCTAAGCCTATTCCTTCTTAACTTTGTCATATGCCCCCTCATTCCAGAGCTCTCCTTCATTTGGAAAAGGCTCTCTTCCTGTACATAAATGCCCTTGAGATGTTCAAGTGTACAGTGCTGCGTACGTCTAGTAGCGCTATAGAAATGATAAGTAGCAGTAGTAGTTTTTGCATGGAATCTTGCTACTCTTTGAATTCTACACAGAATCTTGCTACTCTTTGGGATTCCGGAATCTTGCTACTCTGTAGCGCTTTAGAAATGATAAGTAGTAGTAGTAATTGCCAATTATTGGTGCCGATCGTGTGCATAAGCGCTACCTTACTATTCTATAAACTATTGTCAACTGATACATTGATGCAATTGCATTATGCAGATACTCGAGCCACTGCCTTTGCTTCTGCTGGAACTATATTATGGAATAAATTGTCTGGTCAGCTCCGCCAGTGTGTTAGCAGGACACATTTTAGGAAGTTTTTGAAAACTCAATTACTTGTGTCCGCATTTTTATAATTACATGAAGAGAGAACTTTTTATAAGCAGTCTGCATATATTTATGTTGTGTGGAAAATGTGTACGTTTCTTTGTACACCACCTAGTTATAGCTTATTGAATTGTCCTTCAAATTTGTCCTCTATTTTCAGCCAAACATATGAGCCTAAGTTTCAGCTGAAAATTCACCTAAATTTAGGTGTATAAAAATTGTGCTCCTACAGTTTGGCCTGACTTTTATTTATAAATGATCTGGTCAATATTCAGCTGGCAGCAGCTAACATTTTATTAAATATGGACTGCCACGGGCAAAATTAGGCCCTGATATTCAATGCCGGGCCAAATCTGGGCACTGGCATTGAATATCTGGGGAAACGCTGGATCTTATGTGGGTGTTGGCAGATATTCAGCAGGTGCTCTTATCCCTTTGAGTCCTTCCTCCCTCCCCTCGATCCCTCCTCCCTCTGAAGACAAGAAGCCCCTAACCAGGCCCCCAAGGTCTAACGTTGGTATCCCTCGCTTCTGCTCCTCATGGCTCCAGCCTCAAAATGGCCACAGTGACCCCTAGCAGCAGCCTCAAGGTAAAAGAGAGTACATATGAGACTGCTGCTAGAGGTGATGGCAGTCATTTTGAGGCTGGAGCTGCGACAGATAGGAGCGCGTGGGCATCGCCACTGTTCCCTGTAAGCTGAGCAGGAATCCCCCACCTACAGTCCTGCCAGTGAGTGGTGCTGTTTCACTATCACATTTTCAACAGTGAGGAACAGGCAAGCTCTATAGGACTCCAGGGAACCTGCCTGTTCCAAGTGATTGAAAACACAATATTGAACCCCCCCCCCCCCCCCGGCAGCAATCCAGTTGGAGGACCCCTGCTCAGCTTAGAAGGAACAGTGGGCATCACTCCTGCCCTTAAGACCACCCCTATTGCCACCTACTTTTTATACTCCTAAATTTAGGAGTTTGGTGAAATTTTTGAGTATGAGTTACATGCTTAGCACTAGTAAATATTTTAAAGAGTCCAATTTAATATAGTATAAATCCTTTGAATATGAAGCCTAGAATGTTTTGGGGGTCTGGTATAACACGGTCAAAAACCTTACCGTCGGATCAAAGTCAGAATAATGAATAAACCGTAAGAATATAAGAATACCTTTGAGGAGATGCCACTGATAAGTTTTCATGGGTTGTTGAAAGAAATCTTGTGAACTAGTGATTATTAGAATTTCAGAATATTGTTTGCTATTTCATGAGAATTAAAGGGTCTGATATTCAAAATCATAAAGACAGTCTTTATCCTGATAAATAAATGCCTTACCCAAAATCTGTTGAAATTTAGCAGCGCTATCTAGATAATGCTGCTGAATATCCTTACAGACCACCTCGATACTATCTGGGGCTGGGGCAGTGCGTGAGCAAAGAGGGAAGTTATCCAGCTAGTGGTGATATCTGGAAAAAGTTGCAAAAGACAACTTGATGCACTAAATTTATCCAGAGAACTATCCGGATAGCAGCTTGAATATTGTTTTCACGGATAGTAGCAGCGCGTCCTATTTTTCACAGATATTCAGCGCTGTTCACTATTGGGATAGTGATGCCGAGTATTCGTGAATAATTTAAACATTGCAGCCAGTGTTTAAGTCAAACACCGACCTCAAAGTTTAAATATTGACAGGAGTTTTTAAAGGAGCAAGAGAAAACTCTCAAAAATATGGGTTATGATTACAAATTGTGATGACGGTGAGTTGGGCAATAAATTAGTCCTCACAGACCAAAGATCACAGATTTTGGTGAACAGGACAGCAGCCAACTCAATGACAAGTATTAAACATAAAAAGTTAATTTCTCAATTGTGTCGCCTTCGTTACCGCGAAGGAGGAAAAGACCTCAGAGGTCCCGAGTCAAATCTCAACCGCTTTCTTAGAACCTTGTTTTCCTTCATAGGTCATAAACCTCCTTATGACTTTACATTAATTTTTAATCATTAATTTCTAATGTAGATTTCTTTTTATAAAAACACTATCTCAGCGCTCACTAATTATTACATGAATGGCACTTAGCTTAAAGAGCTCAACCCGTTTCAACTCATGGCTTTACAAATTAAATAAACATTTCTTCAGTAAAGCCATAAGGAGGTTTTTGACCTATGAAGGAAAACATAGGTTCTAAGGGAGCGGTTGAGATTTGACTCAGGACCTCTGAGGACTTTTCCTTCTTTGCAGTAACAAAGGTGACACAAGTGAGAAATTAATCTTTTAGTTTAATACTTTGCCTTTGAGTTGGTTTCTTCGTGAGCACATTATTTTGCAAAATATCCCTGGATTATATAACGCAGTTTATATTGTATAATGAAGAGGATAGCAAAACAGCTGTCACCAATCACTTACATTATTGCACTTCTGCCCTGAATCTCTTTTACACGATAGAATGTTTGACTCTAGAATGTTTAATTTGGGCATCCATGAGATATAATATCGCCTCAGAGGGATAAAAAGTAGCTTCCTTCCAAAAATGTGTTCATTTTTTATCACAAAAATAAATTGTTATTCTAAGTAGGCCAGGTCCTGCATCTGATGAGCATACTTTGAAAGTGACTGCAGTTTCTTAAACGAAGAACCAATTCGTCTCTGATATCTTTTCTTTCAGAAGACAATGAAAGGGAAGGAAGCAAAAGATATCCTATGGCTCTAATGTGATCCAAGGTCATGCATGTGTTGACAAGAGCACATTTAATCTTCCCTTCGAAGGGAATATACGGAAGATTTTCAAAGAGATATGAAGAATTATTCCATTTTTTTGCCCCAGTTTGATATGAAGAGAGGCTTAGGAGAATCAAACTGAATGTGTGTGTGTGTTTCATTCTTTAACTGAGCAGAGAGGTGTGGTAGCTGTGTTAGTCCACTTTTAAAGATAATCAATAGAAATAAAACAAAATAAAACATGAAAAAGAAAATAAGATGATACCTTTTTTATTGGACATAACTTAGTACATTTCTTGATTAGCTTTCGAAGGTTGCCCTTCTTCGTCAGATTGGAAATAAGCAAATCTTGGTAGATGACAGTATATATAAGTGAGACATCAAAGCATTTCAGTGACAATCTGACAGGGTGGGGGTGGAATGACTGGAATGACAGGACCTAGCTGCACCAAGCTTTCTGATGAGCAGTGTTGCCAGATGGGAAAAATTTTCCACGCCCAAAAACAGCCCAAAAACCGCACAAAGTCATTTGCATATGAATGACATCATTAATACATATTAGTGAGGCCATTTGCATACAAATGACATCATTAAGCCTGCCTCCGTGGGGCTTCTATTGGCTGCGGCCGCGGGAAAACCAGCCAACCCGCGGCCATGAAAAACTGCGGTCGGCGAAAAAATCGCAGCAGGGCAAAAAAAAAAGCCGCCCAAAATCCCGCAACTCGGACACAGCGTGAAAAAGCCGCAGCGGGTCATGGAAAGGAGACCAATTGGGCGAGAAACCCGCAGCTCTGGCAACTTTGCTGATGAGGTAGATCCTGAGGGGAGGGAGTCATTGAACTTTTCCCCCTTTTCAGAGTTGGTGAGAAATCTGAGGGGGGCGTGGGGAGGTGGTGTCTAGTTGGTAGTTTTTACAGTTTTTTAAAAATATATTGTTGGGGTTGTCTGAGTCTTGTGGCATCTGAGTAGGTAGAGTTGATGTTTCAGCTATTGTACTGTGGCTTTCTTCTGGGCATACTGTGAGGTCTACAGTTTATCTTTATATATCAGTTTCTCAAACCTGATTGGCTGGGGGAGGGTCGTCTTCACTGTACCAGTTCTAATGAGGTCTTTTCTTTCATTTTTTTAAAATATATAACGTTTTCCTGAGTTTTTTTTAGTGTTTCACTGTTATTTTTCAAGGTATTTATTGCTCTTAGTATGGTGAAAAAGATCTGAATTGTGTTATTTTGTCAGGAAATGAAGCTAGAAATTCACTAGAAAGTTCTGACTCTGGAGGGGGAAGGAATTTCTGTAAGTTATATTCTAAAACTTTAGGGGGGGGGGAGAGAGGAAGAAGACTTGTCCTCAGCACCAGTCCTTTCTGGGCTAAATTTCTTTTGAATGAGCAGTTGCCATGGTTTGTTTAGGATGAGCCCTTTGTCTACATTGAAGTTACAGTATTAGAGTGTCTTGCTATCTCTTTTGCCACTTTGATTCTTGTTTTTTTATTCATAAGAAATGGATGTGGTTTCCCTTCCCTTTATAACTCTAACGTAGATTTATTTATTTATTTATTTGGTGCATTTTTACCCCCACATTTTCCCGCATAAGCAGGCGCAATGTGGCTTACATTAAGTCAAGAGGATACAATTCAATACAGAGATGGCACAGCAACAGAATGTGACAGGAGGGGAAGGTACGTGGGAGGACACGGGTAAATGACAGGGGTGAAGAGCCAACAAGAGACAGAGGTTAAACAGAGGAGTAGCCAGGGGGATAAGCCTTGGCAAATAAGAAGGTTTTTAAGGACTTCTTGAACTGTTGATGGTCGATGAGCTCCTTAAGCTGTCTTGGCAGAACCAGTGGCGTTCCTAGGGACGCTGACACCCGGGGCGGATCGCCGATGCGCCCCGGCCTCCCGGGTGCAGCGCAGCCCCCCCGTGCAGCGCGACCCCCCACCGGCGAAAGGACACCCCCCCACCCTGGCGAACGAACCCCCTCCCCCCCGGGTGCACACCGCTGGGGGGGTGCCGCGCGCCGGTCAGCGTCGTTCGTTTCCATGCTCCCTCTGCCCCAGAACAGGTTACTTCCTGTTCCGGGGCAGAGGGAGCATGGAAACGAACGACGCTGACCGGCGCGCGGCACCCCCCCAGTGGCGTGCACCCGGGGCGGACCGCCCCCCCCTTGGTACGCCACTGGGCAGAACATTCCAAGATTGTGGGCTGATGTAGGGGAAGGACGAAGCATAAAGAGTCTTGTATTTTACATGCCTGCAGGTGGGGTAATGAAGATTGAGGTAGGTCCTTGCAGATCTCAGGGTATTTCTAGAGGGCAGATCGATTAGAGTAAGCATTCACCATAATCTTGTGTGTAAGTAAACAGATTTTAAATGTAATACGGTCTTTGACAGGGAGCCAGTGTAGTTGAATACGGAGTGGCTGAGCAGGAACAAAGCGAGATTTCCCCAGGATAAGTCTTGCAGCCGTGTTTTGAGGCGTCTGAAGCCGTTTCAGAAAATAGTCCCGGCAAATGGACCAAATTCTACCAAATCTTGTGTGAAGATAATTTCTTGCAGCGCCATCAGGCTTTTCCACATGTAAAAGGTGTTGAATGATTGGGGTGGGGGGGGGGAGGGAGGGTGATGCAGAAGAGGGTGCACATGATAGGACAAACTTCCACCTTTAAAAGAAATAAATAATGTGCATGACCAAAAACGTTTTGCTTCTTTTTTGGATTTTTCTGAATGTTTTTTCTCCATTTTTTTGTTTGTTTTACACATTTTTTTTTTTAAAACTCTCTAATGTGGGCAAATCAGTTGTACATGCATTAATTCATAGGTGCACATATGTAAAACTGGGTTTGTATGCCGTCTAACATTTTAAGGCACCCAAACAAATTGAATGTGTGCTAACACATTGGGTTCCCGCCAGGAACTTGTGACCTGGCTTGGCCACTGTTTAGAAAACAGGATACTGGGCTAGATGGACCACTGGTCTGACCCAGTATGGCTTCTCTTATGTTCTAATGCGTGTTAAGGCCCTAATGAGCTTCATGATACTTGTTAATTTTCTACCTATGTAATAAAAATATGCTGGAATTTAAACAAGGTGTCTTCACTTGAGATTGGTACCTGGTTTGGCTGAATGATAGATCATCGCCACTCTTAGTGCCTAAGCTTCGTGCCACCTTATAGAATTGCTTCATTGAGTAGTGGCAAGGGCTGGATTTAGAATAGGGTGAACAGGTGGTTTACCAGTGGCACCATGTGACATTGAGCCCTGAGCAAGAACTGGTGCAGGGGAAGGAGAAAAGCTGAAAACATGCATGAACCAGACAAAGAAATGCACCCAAATGAGCTCTGTGAAACCCCACATTGCAAATGAAATAACTGATAAGATTCTGAGTCCAATGAAACCTGAAATGTTCTCTTATGTAAAAACGAAGAAAACCATTGCAAAACATTTCCTGTTATTCCTATATCTTCTAAACACTGTAACATTAGCACTGGATCTATCAAATCAAAGGCTGAGACCAGTTCCAGGGACACAGCCATAGGCGCCCGGTATCGGAGGCTTGGGAAGGCTAAGCCTCCCCAGCCGAAGATCGGATCCTGATGACGACGACGCTCGTCCCAACTGCCCGCCCTCTTTCCCCCAAGATCCGTTTCCTTTTTTTTCTTTTAAATTTACCTCCAGTCCGGCAGCGCAGCGACAGACAGCGTCAGTGAAAGCGCTCCCAGTAAAAGCGCTTCTCTTTGCTCAGTGCCCTGCCTTCTTCTGACGTCATGATGTCATGACATCAGAAGAAGGCGGGTCACTGAGCGAAGAGAAGCACTTTTAGTGGGAGCGCTTTCACTGACGCTACGCTGCCAGACTCGGAGGTAAATTTGAAAGAAAAAAAAAAGTAAAGGGATCTTGGGGGGAGAAGAGGGTGGGCAGTTGGGGCAGGGGAGAGAGTGAGATGAATGGGATGGCAGGGCTTAGGGAAAGAGGGGAATTGCTGAATATGGGTGAATGGAGGGGGGCAGGGGAGAGAGGATCATGGATGGGAGGGCAGGGCCCAGGGAGAGAGGGGAATTGCTGGATATGGATGAATGGAGGAGGCAGGGGAGAGAGGAGCATGGATGGACATGGATGGGAGGTCTGGGCCCAGGGAGAGAGGAGAAATTGCTGGACATAGAGGGGAGGGGAGGGAAGAGAGAGGAAGGAGATGAGATGAGGGAAAATGAAAAGAGGAGAAAAACTGCACATGGATGGAGAAAATAGGCAGAAGCTGGATCCACTGGATAGTCAAGTCTGCAGAGGACCCAGCTTTTACTTACAGATGTAGGACAAGAAATTAAGAAGAAAGGCGGAAAGTAAAGAAATAAATGGAAAGGAAGCCCTGGAAATGGAGTTAAGAGGACAGATAGCAGCAGAATCGGATACTGGGCCAGCATGATCAGAAAAACAAAGTCACCAGACAACAAAGGTAGAAAAGATAATTTTATTTTCATTATAGTGTTTGGAATATGTCCACTTTGGTGCTCAACATTAAAAGTTTATATTTATTTACTTTATTATTTTTGTTACATTTGTACCCCACACTTTCCCACTCATGGCAGGCTCAATGGGGCAGGCAATGGAGGGTTAAGTGACTTGCCCAGAGTCACAAGGAGCTGCTTGTGCTGGGAATTGAACTCAGTTCCCCAGGACCAAAGTCCACCACCCTAACCACTAGGCCACTCCTCCACTGTTGCTACTATTTGAGATTGAAGTTGGCCCTTGCAGATCACCAATGTGGCCGCGCAGGCTTCTACATGGAATGTTGCTAGTGGAATAGCAACATTCTATGTAGAATCTCCAATAGTAGCAACATTCCATGTAGAATCTCCAATAGTATCTATTTTATTTTTGTTACATTTGTACCTTGCGCTTTCCCACTCATGGCAGGCTCAATGCGGCTTACATGGGGCAATGGAGGGTTAAGTGACTTGCCCAGAGTCACAAGGAGCTGCCTGTGCCTGAAGTGGGAATCAAACTCAGTTCCTCAGTTCCCCAGGACCAAAGTCCACCACCCTAACCACTAGGCCACTCTCCTAGTCTATGGCATTTTATCCCGCATTAAACATGAATTAGGGTGTTTTGTGGCTGTACATGAGAATTGTGATATTATGATTCCTTGTTTCATATTGTTGACAGTCTGCATTTTCCGTGTGGGTGGTATATTGGTGTATTAAGTTCTGCCCAGTGTAATATTTATGGTACAGTAAGGTTCTGAGTGTGTTTTTGCACAAAGTTGTGCATAGTGTTTTGCGGTTGAGCGATTGTGGTTAGTGTATGCTTTGAGCAACCACTTTATTCTTTGACATATGATACATATCTAATATCTATATTTAATAAAAGGTCTTAATTGTGACTTTTATTTTTATTTTTTTTCTGTGTGTTATCAGACAATTATGGATTTAAGCTCCACCCCTGGCTCCACCCCTAACCCCGCCCCCTTTAACCTCCCCAAACAGTTGGGCCACCGACCGCCTATGGACACAGCACGTAAGATGTTTCCATTATCTAAAGATTCCTAAACTTCATTTGACATTGCACAAACCAACGTTTCTGTGCTGTGTCCCACCCTGAACCCAGCTTGTCTAGGATGCAAAATGTTTGCTGACTCCACAAAAGATGTCAGTTGCTCCCAAACCAACTGCTCTATTATCTTGGCCGGAACTGGCAAAATTGGAGATAGGTCTATAATTCTGAGGTTTCAAGCAATCCTTTGTGTTATCCTTAACTACTGGTCGTACTATTGAAGGTTTGCAGTGGGCCGGAACAATCCCTAACTCAAGACTTTGATTTACCATCCTAAACAACAAAGGGGCAAGACCGTGCTTTGCCATTTTTAGTCAGGACGAGGGAATATAATCTAGGGGAAAAATGCATTTTTAATCTTAGCAAAATCAATATCCAACTTTGTTAAAAGAAATCAATTGAAAAGCTGACCGAGCCTTCCCCTCCTCATGATTTTCCTCCCTTTGGGAGCTAACTGAGGGAGTTATCCTAACAGTACCAGCCTGCGCAATAGATTGTCGCAGTTTCCCAGCATCCTCTTTGCTTTTTTGGCACTGCCGCACACTGGGGCGTGTTGGATGCATGTTTTGGTCAGGATTGGGTGGGCCTAGAATTTGGACGTTTTCCAGGGATAATGGAACAAGATAAAAAAAAGTCTAGGACAAAAACTAGACGTTGTTATCATGACTTAGTCACAAAAAGGTGCCCTAACTCACCAGTTGACCACTGGAAGGACTAATTCATGACCCTCCCCTCTTGATTCCCCAGTGGTTACTGACCCCCCTCCCCCCCCCCCAAAGATGTGACAGTGACAAAACATACCAGGCTGTGTGATAGCTTCAGATTTTATAGTCACTCCTAATAGAGCAGAAAGCTGGTCCCAGGAATAGGCTAGTGGTCAGTGCAGTGGACCAGGGCTACTGAGAGAATAGGGGCAAGATTCTCTAGGAGCAGACTCTAAGGGAAGTCCAGTGCCAGGGTCTGTCTCTCTCCTGACATTACCTGGGTCCTAGCCCGCAGGGGCAGAAGAGTGACAGACTGAGAAAGAAGCTGAAACAGAAAGGTAAGGGGGCGAGGGCAGTGGCAGCCTGGGGGGGTGGGGGGAGGCGACCAGCAGCGCAGGGCAGGGGTGGCGGCAGCCCAGATGGAGGGGGGGGGCGGCTGTGGCGGCCCTGTCCCAAACCTGTCTCTCAGTGGCCCTGCAATGGACTGTAGAGAAATAGATCCAGGTCCATTTACCAGTTAACTAGTACATTTGTGGTGGAAATTGTGAGCCTTTCAAAACCCACAAAATACCAACTATATCTATAGCTAGGAAACACCTGCAGACTTGAGGGCTGTTGTAGTGGTAAACAGTTAGGTACAGTAAAATATATAAAAAGGATACAAGTAAAATAGTTGATACATTTCTATGACTCTCTTTTTGCTGGTTTACCCTCTAATACATTTCTGCAAGGAAATAATTACCTAAAATTAACAGAGAATTGTTGGCAAATTAAATTAATGAACAAAAAATTGGATCACAGAACTCATTAGATTATAAAACAGTAAAAAAAAACTGTGCAAAAGCACGTTTTTCAGAAATTCAGATGGAAGGAATGCATTGAATTTTATCAGAACGATGCATAAAACTGGCAAGTATTCTGAATGAAAAGCATAATTAAAGCAGGAAGAAAAGTAAATGACAGTAAGGAACATTATGCTATGAGTAGACGATCATTTTGCAGTACAGCTTCATATCTACATATTATTATTAATGCATGGTTTTATTCTCCAAATATCAAAGGAAATATAAAGGCAGGATTGTTATTCTGCATAATTATGTGTTAGAAATCTATGCAAATGGAAGCAAACTGCAGAAAAAAAGATGCTCTCTTGCACATTTCCTCATCTTTACTAGCAATTGAACAACTCTATTAAATTTTGCTAACCGTGAAAAGTATAATCACATTTTTTACGGACAAGGCTGCTTAATTTGTGCTTCATTGGTCACATCCCTGCCGACCCAAAATTCTTAGGCCACCATTTAAAGAATAGGGTGCACAATCTATACAGGATCACTGGATGTCCTTTTTTGCATTCTAAAACACGGCTTAGCATAGTTTGGCATGTGCGTTCCTACCACTTACAAAATAAGTGGAAGTAGGGGCTCACACGCTAATGGGAAAATCAGTGCATGGCCGTTAATGGAAAAAATCTGAAAATCATCCATTTTACCCCTGTGGTAAAAATTCCCTCAGCACATGGGAAGACCAGTGTAAGGGTGTGCTAAGGCCAATCTTTGCCGCAGCTTTGTAAAAGGGCCTTATAGAATCTTACCATGTCAGGGAATTCTGTACCTGTAGAAGGTATTGCTGTAAATAAGGGCAGGCCAATGGCCTCGTGGCAGCACAACCAAGCAGGAGACCTGGCTTCAGTTCCCAAATCCAACTTTTACAGAAGCAGCTTTCACAGGCCCCGAAGGTGTAAGAGAATCCAAAACCACGCACAACAGAGCAGGGCCATATTTACTCAGTGCTTGTAGAAGTTGTCTCCATAGTAGCCTAAAAATAGATCCACAGTATAGATCAGCAACCAGGGAAGAGCCAGTTGATATAGGGTAAGGGTATGGATGGAACATTAGCAGGAAAAGCTATACCCTAAGTGGAGGAGTAACTTAGTGATTGGAGCATGTGCCCAAACCAAGCCCTGCCCATGACCTGCCCAAACCCCACCCACATGCAGTGGCGTTCCTAGGGGGGTGGACACCCGGGGCGGCGCCCCCCCGATGCAGCGCGGACCCCCACGGGTGCAGCACCCCCCCCACGATGCAGCACGGACCCTCCCCGGGTGCATGCCGCTGGGGGGGTACCGCAGCGTGTGCCTGCTCAGAGTTCCCTGACTTCGCGCGTTCGCTGCAGCTCCCTCTGACCTGGAACAGGAAGTAACCTATTCCAGGGCAGAGCAGAGGGAGCTGCAGCGAACGCGCGAAGTCAGCAAACTCAGAGCAGGCGCACGCTGCGGCACCCCCCAGCGGCACGCACCCAGGGCGGACCGCCCCACCGCCCCCCCTTGGTACGCCACAGCCCACATGTATGCTCCCTTGAATTTATACACTAAGCAAATTGCGCAACTATGTTACAGAATACTGCTGAGTGTGCAGCAAGAACTTACATTCATAATCACGCTCATAAGTACTCTAGTCTATAACTTTGTGCACACGGCTCCTAACTCTAGGTTACCTGTTATAGAATAAAAGAATAGCCATAGTGGGTCATGTCCATCTAGCCCAGTGTCATGCTTCCAACAGTGGCCAATCCAGGTCACAAGCACCTGGCAGAATCCCAAAGAATAGCAACATTCCATGTAGAATCTCAAATAGCAGCAACATTCCACGTAGAATCCCAAAGAATGGCAACATTCCATTTAGAAACGCAAATAGTAGCAACATTCAATGAGAACGAGAGGGAGCATTTTTAACTCCTGCCATAGATTGCTGCAGGGCCTGGGCTGGTTTAATGCCTTGGAGTCCTTCCTGGTATTCTGTCTCCATCAGTGTTTTGCCCTGGAGCTACTAGGTGTTCAAAACTTCTTAATGGGTTGTAGGGGTAAGGATTGTAATGAGATAAGAATGCAGTAAATTTATTTTACTGTGTTATTGAAACCAAGAAGTCACTCAAAAGCTTCAGTTTGACAGAACCATGTTTATAATTAATTTGCATGCTAAATCAGTATAGGGCCAGCAGACTTGATAGAAATGCTTTCTGTATATGTTCCTATGGATTGATCAACTTGCATATACTCTCGGATTAGGGAGTGTTGTCATTATCAATGCACTGGAGACCTGTTATAGTTTCATGTAGCACAGAATCTCTTACAATACAATTGAGGTTTGGACCATTCATTTTTTCATTAAATATGTTATAAGTTTCATCTCAAGCTCAATTCAACGTGTAATTAAACTCTGGAATTTGTTTCTGGAGAATGCGGTACAAGCACTTAGCTTAGCAGGGTTTAAAAAAGATTTGGATTACTTCCTAAAAGAAAAGCCCATAAGCCATTAAGATGGACTTGGCAAAATACACTGCTTATTTCTAGAATCTGTTTTACTCAGAATCCCATATAATTCCATATAATTTAAAACACTTTATAGTATTTTTTTAAATTTTTTTTTTTTAAAGTGCATACATAAAAATAAAAAAAGATAAATTATTTTGAACCCAAGTTTAATATAGTGAGTTTAAGGTTTAACTTGGCTTGTGGATTTGTTCTTCCTGATTTTTTGTGATTTACTCAGAATCTTGCCAGGTACTTGTGACCTGGATGACCACTGTAGGAAACAGGATACTGGGCTTGAGGGACCTTCAGTTTGTCCCAGTATAAACTGTACCTGCTGTACTCAGTCCTGGGGTTAATAAATCCCAATAATTAAACCCAGCATATAACATAGATTCATTTGTAATGTGGTTAAATATCTTGTGTTTTGTTTTTTATTTATTTATTACATTTCATAAATTTTCCAAGAAATTATACGAGCTTATGCTGGTATAGGAAAAGACATACATTGGTGAAAATATAACAGGAAATTAAACAAAGAAATAGTCTACAATGATACACTAGAGATCCCAAAATATCTCGGACCTCAACATCTGTGTCCATAGTGCACCGTCATGCTGTCATCCTTCCTGGATATCATAATCAAGTGTCAAGTGTATTTCGAAGTATGTATTATTTGCCAGCAAGGTAAACTGCAAATCGCTACCAAGCTCCAATGTATACTGGTTGGCTAAGATCACTAAACTGTTACATGCTTTCTTTTTGAGGTCTTCAAAATAGGTTCTACACATACAGTAACAATGCTTTTGCAGCTTTCAGAAAGATGTGACCGGACCACAAGAGGGAAAGATGATTCCGAAAATCCATACACGTTTTTCTCAGAGGAGCTTACATTTCTTTGAGTCATATGCCTTGGCACCAGCATTAGATTGAAAAATTACAAGTCCCATTAATCAGTGACCAGGAAACTGGTTGTCTGACAATAGCAAGTCATTGCTTTAGACTCCTGATAGCTTACAACATCAATATAGTCATTATTCATAAAGTCACATTAGGCAGTAGTAAGCATTTTCTCATAGACACACAATAGGAAACAAACCTTAGCGCATTTGACCCTAGGTGATGAATTGTACACAAAGAAACTTACTGAATAGATGGAGAAAGCTGCTGGTAAATCCAGAGATGTTTTCAAAGACTTCTTTAAAGACCATGGTTAAGGCACAAAATTTGTGCAAGTGAAACTGCAAAACCACCAAATCCTTAGCTGTCAGGGCTACTATTGATTATGAATTCCCTCGGCTATTTTTCTAACTTAGAGAATCATAAAATACCCATTAGGGAGCGAGAAGGACCATTGTATCTGCAAATTCAGCAGAAAAAACACTTACAAGTGTTTTGTCTTCCTCCGAAATGGAGCACAGGGGCTCAAATCCTGGGAGAGGGGAAAATTGAATTAGATGACCTGCAATTTTATTTATTTATGACATTTGTACCCCACATTTTCCCGTACAGTTTTGAGTTCAATGTGGCGAACAAAAGAAGTCATTACAAAATATGAAACAAAATACATAAACCCACACATATCAATAAGAAAAAACAATCATAAATATGTAAAGAATTCAATAATAAAGCATAATGGGAAGAATGGAAGGGGGAGATTAGGCACCAAGATCAATTGACAGAATTTTTTTTTTTTTAAAGGAAAGATTTCAAAAACTTACAAAAAAAAACAAAACCAAATAATCTTATTGGGATCTTATGTTTTTCAGCAAGGAATTCTAGCATTTAGTATCTTGGCATGAAAAAGTAGCTGAATAAATAGATTTATAAACTACTTTGTTACAGGTAGGACAGTGAAGACACGAGAAGGCAAAGTAACAAGGGGCAATACCATACAAAATCTGAAATATGAATACAATCCTGGCCCTAACGGGAAGCCGATGCAAATGTATCAGCATAGCCTTCTCAAAGCGTGGTACTTGCATGACAAGTCTTGCCACAGTATTCTGGGCAGTTTCCTTAAGAAACATTCTTTTCAACCTGCATAGATAGAATCAAATTGGGTCAAAACAAGAGATTGGACAAGTAATCTGAAAATATCAATTGAAAAAAAGGACCTAATGTGCTTCATCTTCCAAAGTAATTTAAAAGATTTAGTAACCAGAGATTCAGGGGCCCTTTTACTACGCCGCATAGGCACCTACATGCACTCAACACATGCCAAATTGGAGTTACTACCCGGTTACTGCGTGGCCCTTGCGGTAATTTCAATTTTGGCGTGCGTCCGCTATACGCGTCTGAAAAATATTTTTAATTTTCTGACGCACGGTAGCTACGTGCATCGAGCGGCATTTGACGCATGTAGACCATTACTGCCCGGTTACCGTGTAAGACCTTACCACTAGGTCAAGGGCTTGTGGTAAAGTCTCAGACCCAAAATGGACGTGCAGCAATTTTCATTTTGCCGCACGTCCATTTTCGACAAGAATTTTTAAAAAAGGCATTTTTTGTAAGTGCGCTGAAAAATAATTCTGCGTGCGCCCAAAACACGCATCTACACTACTGCAGGCCATTATTCAGCGCAGCTTAGTAAAAGGACCCCTCAAAGGTTAAGTGCCGATCAACAACAACCCCTAAAATTTTTAGAGTAGGCGCCAAAGGTTAAGAAATACAGTCAATGCTAAAATTGCTGCAGGGATCATGGTCAAACAGATTAGCTATTATTAAAAAATTTGGGGCTTCTTTTACAAAGCCATGCTAGCGATTCCCGTGTGGCAAATGAGAGGAAGCCCATAGGAATCGAATGGGCTTCCTCTCATTTGCCGCACCGAGAATTGGTAGCGCAGCTTTATAAAAGAGGCCCTTAGTCTTCGCACGATTTAATTTTAGCCTGAATTCAGAGGCCCAGGATTCCACTAAATCAAGGCCAGTTTTAATTCCATATAGAATTCCCTGGGTGTCATCTCATTTCCATTCTACCCCTATTTGTTACGTTACAAAATTTGATCGCACTTCCACTATATACAGGGGTTGTTACAAAACCAAGGGGTCCTTTTACTAAGCTATGATTTTTTTTGTGTGTGAGGAGGTTTGTCAGGGACAGAGAGTGGACATTCCTTACTAAGCTGCGGTAAAAAGGGGCCTGCGCTACCATCAGTGTATGTTTTCATGCATGCAGTGGGTAAAAGGCTGTCTTTTCTTTAAAAAGAAATGGCCGTGCGGTAAGTGAACCGTGCAGCCATTTCAGGAGGGAGTACTTACCGCCACCCATTGAGGTGGCAGTAAGGGCTCCTGTGCTAACCTGGTGGTAACTGGGCAGCACTTCCCTATTACCACCAGGTACACTGGTGCTACAACATAATATTTTGTAGCGCCGGAATGGCGCAAGCTGGAGGTGGAAGCTACCACCGGGCTGCTGCAGTAGACTGGCGGTAGTTCCTGTTTGGCACACCGTAAGCCTGCGGTGGGCTTACCGCCACTTAGTAAAGGGGCCTCTATATGCATCTACATTACTACATACTAACTAGTTAGCACAGGGATACGTGGAGGGGCATAATCGAATGGGGCGCCCAAGTTTTCATGAGGGCGTCCTCGCAGGACGGCTCCACAAAGGGGTGGGGAGACCCGTATTATCGAAACAAGATGGGCGTCCATCTTTCATTTCGATAATACAGTCGGGGACACCGAAATCTCAATATTTAGGTCAACCTTAGAGATGGTCAACCTAAATGTTGAGATGGTCGACCTTAGAGACGGTCGTCCCTGGTTTTCGGCCATAATGGAGCCAGAATTTGTAGTGCACCGGTCCCCCTGACATGCCAGGACACCAACCGGGCACCCCAGGGGGCACTGCAGTGGACTTCAGAAATTGCTCCCAGGTGCATAACTCCCTTACCTTGGAGGCTGAGCTCCCCTAAACTCCCCCCAAACCCACTCTCCACAACTGTACACCACTACCATAGCCCTAAGGGGTGAAGGGGGGCACCTACATGTGGGTACAGTGGGTTTGTGGTGGGTTTTGGAGTGCTCACATTTACCACCACAAGTTTAACAGGTAGGGGGGATGGGCCTGGGTCTGCCTGGCTGAAGTGCAGTGCACCCACTAAAACTGCTCCAGGGACCTGCATCTTGCTGTCATGGAGCTGAGTATGACATTTGAGGCTGGCAAAAAAAATTTTTAAAGTTCTTTTTGAGGGTAGGAGGAGGGGGGGGGGGGGGGTTGGTGGTCATCTGGTCAGTTCGGGCACCTTTTTGAGGCTTGGTCGCAAGAAAAAATGAACCAAGTATATTCGGCCAAGTGCTCGTCAGGGACGCCCTTTTTTCCATTATCGGCCAAGGATGCCCATCTCTTAATCAAGCCCCAGTCCCGCCTTCGGTACGGTGCCGACATGCCCCCGTGAACTTTGGTCATCCTCACGACGGAAAGCAGTAGAGGGCGCCCAAAATCAGCTTTTGATTATGCCGATTTGGGCGACCCTGAGAGAAGGACGCCCATCTTCCAATTTGTGTCGAAAGATGGGCGCCCTTCTCTTTCAAAACTTCCCCTGTAAGTGTGCCCTTACCTCCTACAAAATGGATGACAGTAAGATCTGCACACTAATGGCAACAGTGGCAGATGCTGGTGTAGGGGATGAAGAACTATGTACTCTTGAAACATAGAGGGGCTTTCCTTGTGAAAGCATTGAGCGAAACACGTGTTGACACTCTAATCTTGCATGCCAAGAATTTATAAATATTTCTATAGAAATGTTAAAAACTGGACCGATGATGAGAAAAGGTGGAGTCTCTTCAAACCATTAGGGGTCCATTTACTAAGGTGTGCCGAAAAGTGGCCTGCGCTGGTGTAGACGCGTGTATTGGATGCACGCAGGTCCATTTTTCAGTGCACCCGCAAAGAAGGCCTCTTTTTGGGGGGGCTGAAAATGGACGTGCGGCCAATTGAAAATTGGCACGCATTCATTTTGGGCCTGAGACTTTGCTGCCACACATTCACTAAGCGGTAAGGTCTCACGCATTAACCGGGCGGTAATCATCAGCGCACGTACAATGCCGATTACCGCCAGAGTTAGCGCCGCGTGCTGAAAAATAAGTTATATTTTCTGGCACGTGTAGTGGGCACGCATAAAAAAAATGAAATTACTGCCCCAGCCACGCGGTAGTTGGGCGGTAGTTCTGAATTGGCGTGCGTTGGGTGCGCCCCTTAATCCAGTGAACTACAGCCTCTGACGGTCCAAAACTACCTTTCTGTATGAATGAATGTTGAAATTATTATAGCAGCAGTGGTTTATTGTGAGTTCTAGAACATTAGCAGATGGCCGTTAATATAAAAAAAATAGAAAATAAGATCCCCAAGAAATTTGTAATAAGTTATAACAATTTCATTTCAGTTTTCTAGAGCAGAGTCAGTGAGTGCTGACCTTATCGTTAGCGTTTACCTATAATATATTCTCTGCCACGGTCTTGAAATGTACAAATGATTCTGTCTTCCCATCTCCTAATGTCTGCCTGCATAAAGAAAAAGAACCTGGGCTGGTTATGAGTTTTTGTGATCAAATCCTTGTTTAATTTTCAACTTTGATCTTTTGTTCATGTAAGTAAATTATAGGAGCATCTGGGGTTGTATTTCTCCATTATAAAGATTAATATCTCCTTTGTGTCACTTTGTCTGACTGCACTATTATGATAATTACTTCTGAGCTATAAGTGAATCATAAATGTCATTACTTTTGCTTAGTTATTATGAATTGATATTAATAGGGATTATTTTTGTGCTAATTTCACCCCCCCCCCCCTTTTACAAAGCTGAGCGGTAATGCCAACACTGGCAATTTTGCTTTGAATGGGCTGTCGGCATTGCCGCACAGCAGCCGCTGGCGCAGCTTTGTAAAAGGAGGGTTTATTGCAGATTTGTTGTTAAAAAAGATAATAAAATCAATTCAAAAGGTCTTAATTTATTTTAATAACAAGCAAAAAATGCCCGTTTTTCAAAAAATGAAACGGGCCCTAGGAAGGCTATTGTCTAAGCAATTTCTCGTCTCTCCCCTGCCCTCCCCTCCATGTTCAGTGATTCTCCCCTGCCCTGCCCTGACCTCTCCTCCCATCCATGTCCAGCAATTCTCCCCTCACCTCCCATCCATGTCCAGCAATTCTCCCCTCCCCTCCATGTCCAGTGACTCGCCCCAGCTCCCACCTGCTCCCTTTTTAAGCACTCGAGTTCCAATTCAACCCCAGCCCTCACCTGCCCGCCCTCTTCTCCCACAACAGCCCTCCTTTCCTTCCTGCCACCCTTCCTTTAAAGCTTTTATTTTACCTGAAGTCGCAGCAGCATCAGTGAAAGCGGCAGGCTCGGCTCGCCTCGCCTCCAGCCTTCCCTTTCCTTCTCTCTCAGTGTCCCGCCCTCTTCTGACATAATTTCCTCTTTCCGAGAGGGCGGGACACTGAGAGGGAAGGGAAGGCTGGAGGTGAGCCAATTACGTAGCATTACGTAGCATTGCATACGGTTAGAAACCCAGCCAGTCAGCCATCCAGGGATGCAGACTGACGAATTATTATTAGGAGATTGCTAAAAATGCCTGTGTATGGCATGTTGCTTTTAGTTTTGTGTCCTAAACACTAGCCACCAAACAATAGAGCGGGTAATTCTGTAACTGTCTGCATAAATTTGTAAGCAGTTACATCGACAAGAAAAGCCAATATTCAAAGCAAATGTAGATGTATTTGGGGTGTGCATTTGTGAGTGTGAATCTGGTTAGTTTGGGCACCAAAAAATGTAAAGTAAAACCAATTTTCAAAGCAAATGTAGGTGCCTGTCAGCTTAACGAAACTCACTTTAACGTGTCTTTTCACACCTAGTCCCTGAGCAGCCATGCATCAGTTTGAAAATGAAGGAAGGGGAAATGAACTGTACCAATGAACTGATCCTGCACAACATATAAGTGCAAGGGGGACATACGCACATGGGAGTGAGAGATGGGCGTGGCTCTCACTTATATACATACCCCCAAATTCTATACGACGCCTTACGTTGTACACACTAATTTGTCCATGTGTCCAAATTGCGTGCAGAACTTAATTAACAAGCTAATCAGCGCCAGTAATTGGTATTTAACAATCAATTAGCGGCACTAATTGGTTTTCATTAGAATTTACAAGCACGACTTTCTAGGCATATTCTATAACACGGTGTGCCTAAATTCTAATGCACAGAGCCAAAAAGGGGGAGTGGCCATGGGTGTGGAATGGGCAGGTTGTGGGCATTCCAAAAAACTATGCGCACTGTAATGGAATACACCTGATGTGCATCTACGTTAGGCCCAGGTATTTACGCTTGGTTTTAGGTGGCCTAAAAGGGTGCGCCTAAATTTTAGGAGGATGAATGGCACATGCGTATATTCTATAAAGTACGTTTATAGAATCACATTAAGCCAGCGATTCCAAAACTGTGCAATGCGCAGTGGCGATCCTAGGTCGGCTGCCACCCGGGGTGGATCGCTGCTGCGCACCCCCCCTGGGTGCAGCGGCATCCGTCCCCCCAGGGTGCAGCATGACACCCCCCTGGCGCAATGACACCCCCCTCCGCTGTGCATCAAGCCCCCCCCCCCAGGTGCATTCTTGGCTGCTGGAGGGTGCAGAGAGCAGCCGCGTGCCTGTCGGCTCCGCTGGCTCCCTGCTCCCTCTGCCCCGGAACAGGAACAGGAAGTCTTTGATGTCTACCAAAACTTGTATTTCTTTTGGAAACTTGTGAATCCAAAATTTAATGCAAACATGCAAATTTCTAAGATTCCCTAATTAAGCTTCATAAAATTTCACCTAAAACTGTCAATTTATAGTTTCCTCAATTATCTATTCAATTTTAACGCTTACTTTTTCCATTTTTAGTAGCTGTTAATTTGGATTTTGTATCTTCACATTTAAGCTGTATATATCAGCTGCATGCAGAAATACTGTGTTTCAAAATTAGATTTAATTGCTGTTTTATTCACTGTTTTAATTATTGTTTGGGGTGATTGAAGGGAAATGTGTGATATGTGCCTGTTGCTAAATTAGAATGCATCTGTTAGTTGTAAATTATAGCTGCAGTTTGTATGTTCGCTGTAATTGCCATGAGTAGAGGTAGAAGAAAGTTAGCTCTTAATTTTAATTTGAAACTTGTAGAATTATACATATTTTATAATCTTTGGGTTAGATTCTATGTATGGCACCTCGATTTCTGCATGGAAATGAAAGCTTATTTTATAAAGTATGGTTTAATTTAGAATATGCTGAGTGCTGCTCATTGTGACTAAATTTAGCCGTGGTCAATTACGCCAACTAATACCTGGTGTAAATCCAAATTAGGCGTGGAGCAGGTGTATTCTATAACAATGTGCATAGATTTTAGAAACATCCATGACCTGCTCATTCCACTCCCATAACCACACCCACTTTTCAACTGCGACTTAGAATTCATACGCACCACGTTACAGAATACGCTTAGTGAGTTGTGCGCGAAAATCTTAATGCCAATTAATGCTGATAATTGCTTGTTAACATCCAATTAACAGCACTGAGCAGCTAGTTAACCAATTAAGTTATTGTTATAGAATATGCTTTGATTTTAGAGGAGCATTTTCGATTGAACGTCTAAATCAGAATTTGGACGTTTTACAAAAACGTCCAAATTCTGAACAGGAAAGAAGATCATTTTCGAAAAAGATAGACATCTATCTTTTGTGTTTGAAAATGCTATGGAAGTCTTGTGATTTGGACGTTTTGTGATTTGGACTTCCTTTTTTTTGGTCCATTTTCGAAGAAAAGACGTCCAAATACAAGACGTCCAAAACAGTGGAGGAGTGGCTTAATGGTTAGTGCAGCAGACTTTGATCCTGGCAACATGGGTTCAATTCCCACTGCTGTTCCTTGTGACTTTGGGCAAGTCAAATGCACAAGGGGCATTTTTAGATGTGACATCTAAGTCTGAATTTGAACGTTTTTTGTAAAACGTTCAAAATCAGAACAGGAAAGGTCATTTTCTACAAAAGAAGGTCTATCTTTTCCTTTTATTTATTTTATTTATTTATTTTAGAGCACTTATAACCCACCTTATGCCACAGGATGCAAAATCCTGTTTGGAAAAATGTTTTGTGATTTGGATGTTTTATTTTTTGGTCCATTTTCAAACAAATACATCCAAATGCAAAACGTTCAAAATACACAAGAAAATCCACAATAAAGTGAAACCATTCACATGTTCTAAGTGTGGTAAAAGCTTTGGTTGTAATGGAAATCTCAAAGTGCATCAGAAAGTTCACACGGGAGAGAAACCATTTGCATGTATAGAACCTGGTAAAAGCTTTGGTCAGAAGGTAAACCTCACAATGCACCAGAGAATACACACAGGAGTGAAACTATTTACATGTCCTGAGTGTGGTAAAATCTTTGGCTGGAAAGAAAGCCTCACATGGCATCAGAGAATACACACAGGGATGAAATCATTTACATGCACTGAGGAGGTAAAAGCTTCAGTTGCATTGGGACAGGTAATTAGGGAATGTACACTCTTGCTATGGACTATGGAAAAATAGCACTCTGGTATTTAGATATATGTAATGAGACCTCCTTTTCATCTATAGATCTGAATTCAAAGCCCAAATCTAATGATAATCAATAGACACAAGGCTCAGATGTTATAAAAAAATAGAAAGCTTGGCATCAGTGTATGTGTATATATAGGTATATCTATATTATTAATCAAATTTTTTAGCTTTATGTTTTATTAATGTTTTATAGCTATTGCTGTGAAATCTGTGTGTACTTTTGCAGTGCTTTCCTATCACAAATGGATTTCAGTGTGTTGTTCATTCTCTATTTTAATGTGATTTTATATTGTAAACCGTTCTGATTTACTCCTGTAATAAGCGACGGTCTACTAAATGAATAAACGATAAACGATCAGGCAGAATAGTGGAAAAGTGACATCCCAGGAAAGCAATAGGGCATCCTTGTGGGCACTGCAGTGGACTTAATAAAATGCTCCCAGGTACACAGATCCTTTATCTTGTGTGCTGAGCCCCCCAAAACCCACTACCCCCAACTGTACACCACTACCATAGCCCTTACGGGTGAAGGGGGCAACTATATGTAGGTACAGTGGGTTTCTGGTGAGCTTTGGAGGGCTCACAGTTTCCTGCACAAGTGTAACAGGTAGTGGGGGTATGGGCCTGGGTCCATCTGTCTGAAGTGCACTACTCCAGAGACGTTGCATGCTGCTGTCATGGACCAGAGTATGACATCTGAGGCTAGCATAGAAGCTGGCAAGCAATGTTCTTCAACACAATTTTTGTGGGTGGGAGGGGGTTAGTGACCACTGGGGGAGTAAGGGGAGGTCATCCCTGATTCCTTCCAGTGGTCATCTGGTCATTTGGGGCACCTTTTTGTGCCTTATTCGTAAGAAAAACAAGTCTAGCTCAAAACGTCCACGTTTTAGTGCTAGACGTTTTTGCTTTGTTCTATTATAGCTCAAAGACGTCCAAGTCTTAGGAACGCCCACGTTCCACCTTGAACACGCCCCGATACGCTTCCTTGACATTTGGACGTCCTTCTGACGGACTTCTGAGAAAGACGTCCAAAATGCGGTTTCGATTATACCGATTTGAACGTTTCTGTGAGATGGACGTCCAAATGCCGATTTATGTCACTTTTTGGATGTCCATCTCTTTCGAAAATGAGCCTGATAGTATTTGGACCTGTGATGCAGGCACTTGCTGAAACATGGGCCATGTCGGTATCTTCGATAAAATTGGCTTCCTCCTATGTTTGGCTCCGCCCTGTTTGTTTCATCTGGGGCCCACTTCACTGGTCTGCTCCACTAGCCAATACACCATTTAGGCACTATCTCAGATAGTATGTAGTTTGTAAGTCCACATACACTTGGGAGGTGTTTGATAGTTACATGCATGTACTTATGGAATGCCTAAGCACATATGCACATACATAACCAGTTACCCTAGTATTCAATAAAAATAAGTAGGCGTGCCAGGGATCTTGCCAGGTACTTGTGACCTGGATTGGCCACTGTTGGAAACAGGATACTGGGCTTGCTGGATCTTGGTCTGTCCCAGTATGGCAACGCTTATGTTTTTATGGCTTCTAGAATATGCACCAATCAGGCGCCCTCTGTAGAGTAACCCCCCCCCCCCCCCCCCCATGTGCTTAACACACTTTAGTAAAAGGCTCTTTATGACTTCAGTTTTTTTTTAATGACATCAAAAACTGAATGGAATTACACCTTTATGATGTTCACCTTTATTTATTCACCCTATCTAGTCTTTCCAGACTTCTTCAGAAGGAATTAGTTTGGTTCTGGATCTCTGCTTCAGCTTCCTTAAATGGCATTTAAGAAATTAGAAGCAAGGTCACCTATTAATATTATCAATCTTTTTTTAGTCCTTTCTTCTGCCCATTTCCCTGCTTGAAAAGTTGAAGATAACTAAATGTTGACCATTAACGCACATTAGTCCTTGATATCCAGAGGAACTGTACAGATAATTCTACACTAAGGCTGTATTTATCAAGGTGCATGAAAATCACACTTCCATTTTTTATGTCTTATTCTACTCAACACTAATTGGTTAAGCATTAGGGTTGTGCACAAGCAAAACATTTTCAATATAAGAAGAAAGGGAAAATTGGTTGACATTTAAAGTTTAGAAATGCCCCATAATAAGAGCACCAAGGGACTGGATAGGGAAGAAGCCTACAAGTACTTGTGCATCCTACAAGCAAATAACACCGATCACCAAAGAATACAGCAAAAAGGTTATGAAAAAAAAAAGGTTATAAAAATCCTGAAGGCTAAACTTAATGGTGGAAATACCACCAAGGCCATCAACATCTGGACCAAACTTTCATTAGATATAGTGCGGGAATTGTAAATTGGACTAAAGCAGAGCTAGAAACTTTGGATTGAAGAACATGAAAAAGTCATGACCATCAACCACCACAGTGATACTCTCAGGCTTTATCTTCCTCACAGCATAGGTGGTTGAGGATTGCTGCAGGTGCTATAAACAGTGGAATTGGAGAAACAAGGCCGTGCTGCCAAAACAGGATGCAGTAAACTAGTAAATCAAAAAGGCTTTTAGAAGACCAAAAAAGCCGAGCAGGTCTACAGACATGAACAAGTATGAAAGCAAAGAGAAAAGTGGCACAATTAACCAATCCATGTACAATATATAAAACACACTGAAGGCAAAGTTGATAAATCTCAAATGTGGCAATGGCTGAAGAATGGAACTCTGAAGAAAGAAACAAAGGACATCACGGCAGCACAGGAACGAGCACTTCGAACAAATGCAATAAAGGCTAAAATTGATAAAGGATCCACTGACAGCAAGTGCCACTTATGCAAAAAAAAAGCTGTGGACCACCTAGTCACTGGTTGCAAAAAGATCACCCAGATTGACTACAAGGAAAGATACAACAAAGCAGTGGCCATGGTACACTGGAATATCTGCTGCAAGTACCATGTGCCCATAACCACAAATTGGTGGAACCACAAAATTCAAAACCACGGTAGAAAATGAACAAGCCAAAATTCTCTGGGACTTCAGGAAACAGACTGATAAACTGCCACACAATATATTTTAACTAGTAAAAAAGCCCCGTTTCTGATGCAAATGAAACGGAGGCTAGCAATGTTTTCTTCTGTGTGCATGTGGGAGTGTGTGTGTCCCTGCCCTCTGGCCTCTCTCCCCTCCCCCCTCTGAGTCCTTCACTGTTACAGAGCCAGCGATTTGATTTCGCGCTCTGCTGTTTTCCTTCACTGACTGTGTTACAGAGAGGGCGGGGCAGACACTCATGGGGAAACCGGATATCTCGCCCCTTCACACTTCCGGCTGGAGGCTTCATAGAACGTTGGTGTTGCTTTTTATATAGAGAGATGTGTTTATAAATCACTTCTTCTTCTTGGCAATTACAAATATAAAGACTGTCAAGACACAATCAAATTGGATGAGAATGGTGATGGTGCACACACCCTTCCCCCCATGTGTGAATGGTAGCTTCAATGGCATATTCCACCTGGAACAATCTGGAACAATCCGCCGACTCGACCGCTCATATCATGTTCCTGACGCGTTCCGAGTATGACAGGGGTGTAAACACCTTTTCTTCAGAAGGGAGATTGTTCCAGGTGGAATATGCCATTGAAGCTATAGAGGATCTACTGTATTGATCTAAAGTTACATATTACTTTGGAAATGTTGCCTACCCTTGAACAACGAACAATACGAGACTCCTGATGCAGACGTTTTGACACCGAAACACAGCAGCTGTGTTGAGTCTTTTATTAGTTTCAATAAAGATCACCTTGCTGAACCTAAGTCTCACTTGGTTTTCTGGAAGAGCCTATCCACCTTACTCCTTGGACTTTCTCTTGTACGTAGGGACTTTGTGTGCTTCCACTTTGTGTGGTGAAAGGGGACAGACAGACGTAACCTGATGAAATACTTCTTCACGGATAGGGTGGCGAGTTCGTGGAACAGCTATCCAGTGGAAGTCGTGGGGACGAAAACTGTACTTGAATTCAAGCATGCTTGGGGCAAGTACACAGAATCTCTAAGGGAGAGGAAGGGATAGTAGACGGCATGGATGGGTAGACTGGATAGGCCATGTGGTCTTTATCTGCCTTCATTTTCTCCGTTTCTATGATCTCATCTTGTTATCTCCCCCTTCTCATCCTGAAGGAAAAGAAATTTGACATGACACCACATTATCAAATAAGAAATAAATATCTTAATGGCACCAAACAGAAGAAAACCTAATGGTCAATCAAACATATAAACGGCGAGTGACCGTACTCACTCGCAAATGCGCAGTAGAGACCTTCTCTGCCCCGTCCCCACATCAATACGTGATGACGGGGGGGCGGAACACAGAGGGTCTGTACTGCGCATTGCTGAGGGAGGGACACCGCCGTCTAACGCTCCCCCCACCCGAGTCGCCGCCGCCACCCACCTTCTACCCGGTCGGGCCCTCGCTCCACTATTGAAACAGCGAGGGTCCGGGAACACAGCACTGAGCTCTGCTGAGCTGCCGACATCGCCCTTCCATCTTCTTCTCTGCCTCTGTTCCGCCCTCGACGACGTTACGTCACACGAGGGCGGGACAGGCAGAGAAGAAGAACGAAGGCCGACGTCGGCAGCTCAGCAGAGCTCAGTGCTGCGTTCCCGGACCCTCGCTGTTTCAATAGCGGAGCGAGGGCCCGGCCGGGTGGAAGGTGGGTGGTGACGGCTCGGTGGGGGGGCGCGAACTCGGAGGGGGAGGGGCAGCGGCGAACTCGGCGGTGGGGGCGGGCCTTTCAACCCCCCCTTCCTATAATAGCCCGTTTTTACGGGCTCAAAGTCTAGTTTAAAAAGAAAGAAAACAATCGGGTGTCCAGCAATGGCAAACTGTGCTTATGGGCAAATGCAACTGTTAATCAGAAGGCCTGAAAATAGGAGTCTTCCTTGTACTCATTTGGGTTCTCAAAAAAAGAAAAAAAAAAAGAATCTTTGTTTAAAAGTACATGATAAATGTACAATTTGCCTTCAGGGAGGAGAAACTGTGCCAAATTAGGGGTTGCAGGAAATCAGCAGCGGAAACGTGCTGTTTTCAAATTAACAGCAATTTCCGAAGTGATTTGAAAAGGATTACTGTTTTTCTTTATGAAAGCCAAGAGCTGAATTCTGGACTAAGAAACAGAAAGAAATGCTGATGGGGGATTCTGCATAACAAACAGTAATTTGATTTCACCATTCTTCTGCTCCTGCATACTCTTTTCTGATTAGTTACTGTAATTTGCCAAAACGTAGGCTGTGCCGATAATCCAAAATGGTAAATGTGCTCAGGATAAAAGAATAAATAAAAGTTATCAAAGTACAAAATACTAAGGATCCTGTTTACTAAGGTGCGCTATCGTTTTTAGTACGCGTTAAACACTAGAGGCACCCATATATTCCTAAAAAATGCTAGCATGGTTTAGTATACAGGGCCTTAAGTACTTCATTGCTTTGCTTTTTCATAAACTAATGTAAATAGTTAAGAGTGCACCAGACTTTTAAAAAATGTTATCTAGTATGGCCTTTTCATGCATCTTCTTTTATTCAAAAAGGTCCGTTTTCTCTGTGCAGCTCTGGCGTCCCTCTATGGAGGCAGGGCCAAAGAAAAAGCAAGGCAAACGATCCGCAAACTCCAAAGTGGAAAACAATGAAGCAGATCAGCAGTAAACGTAAACAAACTTTATTAATAAAATAGCATATAGGCCGTGTTTCGCCCAGCAGGGCTGCGTCAGGGGCTACTCAGTGATCCTTACTATAAATACCTTCTAAAAAGTGTGTGTTCCAATAATGGTTAATGCACAGAGGTCAAAAAACCCAGCACAGACCATATTAATTAAACAGAAGACGACCTCACACTCCCTGGAGCCTGACTTGTTATAGGTGCAGGGTCCCATTCAGCAGCATCTCACTGGTTTCAGTGTTTGTGGGAGTTTTACGTAGATTACAAACCCACAAACACTGAAACCAGTGAGATGCTGCTGAATGGGACCCTGCGCCTATGACAAGTCAGGCCCAAGGAGGGTGAGGTCGTCCTCTGTTAAATTAATATGATCTGTACTGGTTTTTTTTTTAACCTCTGTTCATTAACCATTATTGGAACATACACTTTTTAGGAGGTATTTATAGTAAGGATCACTGAGTAGCCCCTGACGTAGCCCTGCTGGATGAAACACGGCCTGTGTCGTGCAGTATACTCTATATGCTATTTTATTAATAAAGTTTGTTTACATTTACTACTGATCTGCTTCGTTGTTTTCCTCTATGGTGGTATCCAGGGTGTGTCGGTAGATAGGTAAAGGTTGGAAAACCATTCTCTCTACCTCAAGACGCGTGTATCTGAATTCAAGCAAGCTTGGGACAAGTACACTGGATCCCTAAGGGAGAGAAAGGGATAGTAGATAGTATGTAAGGGCAGACTGAATAGGCCATATGGTCTTTATCTGCCTTCAGTTTTCTCTGTTTCTATATGTTGGGCAGAGTAAGTCAAGCTTCAAGGGCCTACCTAAGTGGATTCCTCATGTCCCTTTTTCAACCTCTAGCACTCACTCTCTTGGACCAATGCAGAAAACTGCACTGTGCTTTAATGCAGTGGTTTGCTCAAAATTTTCCCATGCCACTTTTACTCCCAGAGGCGTAGCCAGCCCTTGATTTTGGAAGAGGCCTGAGCCCAAAGTGGTGGGGGAACATGTTGCCCCACCTCCCCTCTGCTCTTTGCCATGCCACAACCCCAAATACTCGTGCTAGCAGGGGTCCCCAAGCTCTACCAACAGAAACCTTCCTGTGGCGATACTCGGTGCCATGCTACCTGCCCTGCTTTCCTGCCCCAGTTCACATGCTCAGTTTTAATGAAATTGTGCCTCTGTGCCACTATCTTGGAAAATGGTGGCACTTGACCCCACATGGTGCATTAGAAAACCATACGCAAGGTTTATTGCATCAGCCCCTCTGTTAGCAAACACAGACACTCTCAAAGCTGTAGTTTCTTGGATGAGAATGTTGATGGCGCTCCCCCCCCCCCCCCCCCAGGTGAATGGTAGCACCACTCCTGTATCCCTATCTAGTGCCTGCCCCTAGATATAAGGGATTGTTACAACCTCATTTGACTTTGTGTGTGTGTGTATGTGTGTGTGTGTGTGTGTGTGTGCGCGGATGGGAAAGAAGTAGTGGCAGTCTGGATGAGTTGAAAGCAACAGCGTCTGTGACCTATTTTGAGGTAAGCATTTAACCCTCCTGTCCATTTTGTTTAATTTATTCTTGAGTCCTTTAATTTCTCTGATACAGACTTACAGTTTAAGCCCTTACTGTTATGTGTATGATATTGTGATTATTACGCAGGTATGTCCGTCTACTTTGGGCTTGAGAACATTGCAAAAGGGCCTGGATAGGGTTTCTCATTGGTTAGAGGAGCATCAGTTGGTACTGAATATTCAGAAAATGAGAGTCTATTGGTTAACGGGGGGGGGGGGGGGGGGGGGGGGGAAGAGGTTCTGGCTGCTATATCAGTGTTATTTGGTTTACCTATGACACCTGTAGGGTCCTTTAAGTATTTAGGAGTGATTATTGATTCTAAATTGACATTTGAAGACCAAATTACTAAAGTCATTAAGGATGGCTTCATGGTGTTAAGAAACCTGTGTTCATTAAAGTACCTCTTTGATGAAGAAGCTTTGCACACATTGATTCATACCCTCCTTATTGCGTGACTAGATTATGTGAACGTTATTTATGTGGGTCTACACAATTATAGCTTGACAGGAATGCAAACATTACAAAACGCTGCTATACGTCTTTTAGGTGGAAGTCATAAATATAATCATTATATAAATATTATTATCAGTTGCCTATTAAATTTAAGATTTATTTTAAGACACTATTGTAGACACACAGGACTGGATTCTATATATCACGCCTAAAAAAATTGGCACTGAAATGAAATTCACCTAAGCATATTCTATAAAGTATGCCTTAATTTAGGCATACTTTATAGTGCTGCTCCGAATGACTACATTTAGCTGTGGGTAGTTACACCAAGTAAAACTTGGTGTAAATCCTGACGCCTAAATTATGCGCGGACTGGGTTCATTGTACAACAACATGCAGAGATTTTAGAAACGCCTATTCCAGGCCCACTTTTCAACTATGCAACTTAGAATTTATGTGCACCACATTACAGAATAAGCTTAGACAGTTCTGCATGTAAATTCTAATTAATCCCAATTAGTGTCAATAATTACTTGTTAATTGGCAATTATCAGTGCTGATTAGCTTGTTAACCAATTAGGTTATGCACATTGTTATCGAATATGCTTTGATTTCTGTGCAGAAATCTCAGCAAGATATATAGAATCCCGGGAATAAAGCATATTATATGTTAAAGCTATCTTATTTATGATCTTTGATTATCCCTTATGTTCCAGGGAGGGCATTGCGTTCGTTGCAAAATGTTAGTTTGGTGGTTCCATCTAGGACAAGAGTAAAACGAGACTGGGCTAGTGATAGAGCCCTCTCATGCCCGACTCCTAGTTTATGGAATGGAATTCCTAAGTACACCTGAGTAGAAATGATGACACCGAAATTTAAGTCTTTATTTAAATGTTTTTATTTCTGTCAGGCTTTTAATATTGACTAGTAAGGAAGGCCCATTTCAAATTGGAATGAAACGGGCGCTAGCAAGGCTCACCTCCGTCCCTTTGTGTCTCCGTGTGTCGCCGGCCCCCCTGCAGCCTCCTGCGAATGTGTGACCCTGGCCCTTTTGGCACGCCCCCCCCCGTGTGCTCCGCCCTCGACGTCATCGCGTTTTGACGCGAGGGCAGAGCAGAGCTACAGTGCAGTACAACGTTGGAGCTGAGAATGTGCTCCGTCCTCAACGTCATAACGTTTGACGCGAGGGCGGGGCCCACAGACTGTGATTTTCTGTGGCTTCAGAGCTTCGAACTTACGAACCTGGCTTCAGTGATGTCAGTGCAAATTTGAGGGTAAGTTTATATATATAGATAGTGATAGAGGATTAAAGATCTTTTGAGCTGGTTAATATTTTAGAAAGTAAGATTGACTCCTTGAGTGATTGTGGCTAGGTCTTTCCTATCTGGCTTATGGAGTTCCTTTCTGTGTGATAATTTGTATACGTATGTGTTTTTATTTATTTTAAACCACCTTAATCTGGTAAACCTAGGCAATATATAAGGTATTAATAAATCATAAATCATTAGGAAAGGGATGGTAAATATTATAATGCCTCTGTATCGCTCCATGGTGTGATCTCACCATGAATATTATGTTCAATTCTGGTCACTGTATCTCAAAAAAGATATAATGGAATTAGAAAAGGTTCAAAGAAGAGCGACCCAAATGATAAAGGGGCTGGAACTCCTCTCATAGGAGGAAAAGCTAAAGAGGTCAGGGCTCTTCAGCTTGGAAAAGAGACTGCAGAGGGGGGAGGTCTACAAATTTCTGCATGGTGTTGAATGGGTAAAAGTGAATCAACTTTTCACTCTTTCAAATAAGTGCAAAGACCAGGGGACACTCAATGAAATTATATGGGAATACTTTTAAAACAAATAGGAGGAAATATTTTTTCACTCCACGAATAGTTAAGCTCTGGAACTCATTGCTGGAGGATGTGACAACAGCGGTTAGCATACCTGGGTTTAAAAAAAGGTTTGGACAAGTTGCTGGAGTCCATAGTCCGTTATTCAGATAGACATGTGGGAGGCCACTGCTTGCCCTGGAACTGGTAGCGTGGAATGTTGCTACTATTTGGGTTTCTGTCAGATACGCAGTGGCGTTCCTAGGCTGGCTGACACCCGGGGAGGATCGCAGATGTGCCCTACCCCCACGGGTGCAGCGCTCCCCCCCCGGCAAAATTTCCCCCCCCGGGTGCATTTTTACCTGCTGGGGGGGGGGGGGTGCCGCATGCCTGTCGGCTCCGAGTCCGCTCATTCCCTGCTGCTTCCTCTGCCCCGGAAGTAACCTGTTCCGCACAGAGGGAGCAGCAGGGAGGGAACGAGCGAAATCGGAGCCAACAGGCGCGAGGCACCCCCCCAGCGGCGTGCACCCGGGGCGGACCGCCCCCACCGTCCCCCCTTGGTATGCCACTGCAGATACGTTGGCAGCAGGATACTGGGCTAGATGGACCATTGGTCTGACCCAGTATGGCTATTTTTATGTTTTTATATGAACTGCGGAGAAAACTGTCTCAAATCTGCGTTTGAAAAATTGCAGTGTGGATGTTTTTCCATGAAAAATGTCTAGCTGGCACTTTGTGGAGTAGCCTAGTGGTTAGTACAGCAGACTTTCATCCTGGGGGGAACTGGGTTCAATTCCCAGTGCAGCTCCTTGTGACTCTGGGCAAGTTACTTAACCTGTATATACTGTGCAAACTGCTTTGAATGTAGTTGCAAAAACTACAGAAAGGCAGCATATCAAGTCCCCTCTCCTTTCCCTTTATGCCACTGTGAGACAATTTCTCTTTTGAAAATGAGCGCCACAGTATGCCAAATCCTAGCCCTTGTTAAATGAAAGCCCAAAGAAGTACAAGGCAGCAGCCACCTTAAAAAAAAAAAGAAGACGAAAAAAACCCCCAAATCAATCTTTATTAATGCGTATAATAAGGAATGGTACACTCTGTTCGTAAGTGGGGAAATGAAAGGCAGCTAGTTGTTATTAAAGTTCTTAAACTGAGTACAGTGTTCGCTTCATTTTCTGATTTGACCTTCTAGAATTACACTAACTTCTTTTCATCGGAGAGCTATTAAAATGGGACTGACTTGCCTGTGATATGCTACCATAGTTTCAATATTCCTGGCAGTTCATAAATATTCATGAAATGTGCTATAAACTGAAAGAGCAACCTCTCACCTCATCTATGAACTCTAAAGAGGGCAGGAGCATTTGGTGCTGTATTTCAAAATGGTGGTTGTCTTCTACGGTCTGTGCCCTGAGAATGGCAGGGACAAATCAAACTCGGGTGTACATATAAAGTATCACATACCATGTAAAATGAGTTTATCTTGTTGGGCAGACTGGATGGACCGTTCAGGTCTTTATCTGTAGTCATTTACTATATTACTCTTTGGGGTTCTACATGGAATGTTGCTAATAATTGGGATTCCAGAATCTTGTAACTCTTTAGGATTCCAGAATCTTCAAAACTGGGCAGACTTCTACGATCTGTGCCCTGAGAAAGGCAAGGACAAATCAAACTCGTATACACATATAAAGCATCACATAACATGTAAAATGAGTTTATCTTGTTGGGCAGACTGGATGGACCGTTCAAGTCTTTATCTGCCGTCATTTACTATGTTACTACTATGTTACTATGTCTTCCCCTGCCCCCCCCCAAGCCACCCCTTTTCAACATAGGTAAAGATTTCTGCTTTGTTTCATAGCATCGGTATTTTTGCCATTGTCCGTGAGTATATGCTTTTATTTTTACGTATTTATTTTTCAATTCTAGCTTGCCTATTACAATAAAACGTACATAATTAAGGGCTTCTTTTACAAAGCCGTGCTAGGAATTCCCGCGCAGCAAATGAGAGGAAGCCCATAGGAATTGAATGGGCTTCCTTTCATTTGTTGCACTGAGAATCGATAATGCGGCTTTGTAAAAGAAGCCCTAAAAGCACACACACACAAAAATACAGAACAAACTGCTCTATAATACTATTACAATTGATTCTGTTATTCATAACATAAA
Organism: Microcaecilia unicolor; assembly: GCF_901765095.1. Taxonomy (NCBI): domain Eukaryota; kingdom Metazoa; phylum Chordata; class Amphibia; order Gymnophiona; family Siphonopidae; genus Microcaecilia; species Microcaecilia unicolor. The sequence goes on from NC_044038.1 coordinate 31,631,658, forward strand.
TTCAAAGGCTGAAGAAACAAGTGAGCTTTCAAATGCTTCTTAAAGTGTGACAAACTAGAGAGATACCACAAGATCTCTGGTAGCTTATCTACTATAATAAAACTCACCCTCAACGTTCTGAGGACACTGACGTCAGTGAAGCCAAGCCCTGACTTCCTTCAAAAAGGTTTGAAGGTTCGTGGTGGTGAAGCCACCAAAATTGCTCCGGGCCCCGCCCTCGAGGGCGGGGCAATAGCAGAACAATGAAGGGGTTGGCAGGGAGGGAGGTGGGGGGGGGTTGGGAAATCGCTCCGGGCCCCGCCCTCGTATCAAACATCATGATGTTGGGGGCGGAGCAATGGCAGAACAACGAAGGGGTTGGCCAGGGAGGGAGGGGGGAGGTGTTGGCGACGAAAACCTTGCTAGCCTAGCGCCCGTTTCATTTGCTCTGAAACGGACCTCTTTTACTAGTTTGATAATAAAAGCCCCACAACAGAAGAGGCTGCATTTCTAGTATCAGCATAACAGCACCTGGGCAGAGGAACTCACAACCTGGATTATAAAGCTGTAATACTTCTACTGCTACACCTGACAGAGCTTTATAAACCAGTGACAACATCTTAAACCTGATGTGTGTCTGTGTAAAGGGGGGGGGGGGGGGGGGGAGGGGAGGAGAAGAAAGGATCAGCAATTCTCAGAATTCTATTTTCTCCAGATAACTATTTCATTAGCTGGATGCAATCATTTGAAAATTACTCTCATACAGGACAATTTACAAAGTCATCTATCTGCATAAATAGGTATTTACCCCAGTAAATTGTTTTAAGTTGAAGGTTTCCTTCTACTGTCCAGCTAAAACTAATACGTTTTGTGTGTGTGTTAGTTTGGGGCATAAAACCTTTCATGGTACTTTCCCTTTGAAAATTAGCTACAAAGAGCCAGGTAATATCCTCCATAATCCTGCTTAGCAAATAATAAAATACGTATTCTTGCATTTTCCATGTTTTTACTATGCTGAATGTATATGATAAAATATTCTGTGCTTGACTTCTGTCCTTTGCTCCAGCCTATAATCTGAGCTCAGAAATTCTTTGGCAACCCTTTATACTAGGCAGGTAAACATTTTTCTAATGCATTTAACTTCCAATTCTCCTCTCAATTGGTTGATTAACCATCCTAATTGACTAAAAGATAATGAGCTAATCCTTTTCCTCATGTTACTGCAAACTGAGTAGTCATTTTGGATGAGAATCCTAAACTGGCACTGAAAGGAAACAGAAGGGCATGGCTGTTAATCTCCAAGCCAATTTAAAATAAAATGTTCCTATTTTTCACATCACTCAAAGCTTCTCAAATGCAAATCTGTTACATGGTTCCTCAAAAGCCAACATGAGCAGGCATTTTTAACTTTTACCGTTTGAGTTCTGTTCAGGCTCAGTCTTCAGGTTTGATGAGGCAGCGTGACTTGTAGAATTTTTATCAGTGATTAAAACCAATTTGGATTTGCTTACTCAAGTACCGGAGATTATATTTCATCTTTCTTGGTTTATAGCTGCCAAGCATGCCGAATAATTGACTGATGGCCAGAGAATCGAGTCTGAACAGGATGAGTAAATTTCAGCATTTAAAATACATGAATTGAAAATCATTCATGGCTCTTTTCTCCTACATGAGCTGATAGAAAATGGGGCCGATGCTGCCATGCTTGACAAAACTCACTAAATACCTTTGAAAATGCTAAATCGAATGCTCACACTTGAGCTTCACTATAACACCATAGCACCAGGGGGTTCTCCAGTTCCAAATGAGGCTCTAGTAATCTAATAGCATTTCCAGTGAAATTACAAGGTCAGTTGTTCTGCTACCATTTGCATGGAGGCAGGCTGTTTGTTGGTTATGTATATATACTAGGCATTATTTATACCAGCTTATATTATCTGTAATTAGATGGCACTGTGTTCAGTTCCCTGTGTCTTTTGGGACTGCTTCTATTGGTTTGCCTTGTTCTCTGTGCATGCTGGGCAAGTTGCCCCCCACCCCCCATCAGGTCTGAAGAGTTTAGACTGAGCATTCTCCTCTGTGACATGGAACTGCCTATGCTGTATTTTGCTGTATGACCCCTTTGAAGCTACTGCGATGCTATCAAGATTTTATCAGTGTAAAAGTATGAATCATTATGCATGGAGAGAGAACTGGTGGAGAACAGACTCCCAGTTTGCAAGGCAAAAACTCTTGTCCAGAACATCTGAACTGTAAGTTATTTTTCCTTGTTTGATTACCGCATTAAAAGAAGATTTTGGTTCAAGAGCTCTGAGTCTTCTTATAGTGATGTTCTATACTCTGGTTTAAGCTGCCAATCACATCCGGTGAAAAGACCGAACATCAGTGTTTTCTGTAATACTTAAATGAAAAAGATCAAAATTCGGTTTCATATATTGCAGTATTTGCAGCTGCCTTGGCGTCAAGCTATGGATGGAGTTGGGAGGGGGGGGGAGGCCCTTAACTTAGGGCCAAGACTTGGAGAGATCCTACGGGGTACCTGTACCAGCTTCATGTTCCTGTGGTAGTAGCAGCAAATAGAGGTTAAGCGTTGAGCCTGTGAGCTGGAGCCACACCCATTATAGAGTTTCCTAGACAATAGGAAAACTGGACTGGAGGAAGGGATGGGGATAGAGCCTGTTCTGCTGGCAGGCTGCTGCTTAGAACATAAGAGAATAAGAATACTAGGTCACACCAAAGTAGAGAGCTGCACGGCTTCCGTCCCCGCGGGAATCCCGCGGAACCCGCGGGATTCCCGCGGGGACGGAGGCAGTTCCTGCGGGGTTCCCGCGGGGATGGAACCAGTTCTGCGGGGTTCCCGCGGGGACGGAGGCAGTTCCTGCGGGGTTCCCGCGGGGATGGAACCAGTTCTGCGGGGTTCCCGCGGGGATGGAACCAGTTCTGTGGGCTTCCCGTGGAAGTGTAAGCTGCACCTGCCTCTCATCTACCGAATACCAATTTATTTGAGTGCTGTCTCCTCCTCCTCTTCTTCCTTGATTTAACAGCATAAATGTGGAAAGTCTTCCATTAAGGAGGTGGTAGAGTCACAAATGATGACGGAATTCAAAAAGGCGTGGGATGAACACAGAGGATCTCTAATTAGAAAATGGAAGTTATATAAAAGCTAACCTTAAATGGCTGCATGTGTGTGGATGTGTCAAGTGACGCTTAGATGGCGACTCTGGCTGTGATGAACTAGAGCTGATACCTGGCAGACTTGTATGTTCTGTGTCTCATACATGGCAATCTGGTGTAGGATGGGCTGGAAAGGGCTTAGACAGCAACTTCAGTGGCTGGAACATGAGGACAGTGCTGGACAGACTTTTACGGTCTGTGTCCCACAAATGAGAACATGAATAGGCTGGAGTGGGCTTCGATGGCAACTCCAGCAGTTGGAACATAAGGATGGGGCCAGATAGACTCCTGTGGTCTTTGTTCTAGAAACACAAAAGAAAGACCATAATCAAGTATATAATATCACACTCGTTGATTTAATGATGAATTGATCATGAGTGTGACTATTGGGCAGAGTGGATGGACCGTTCAGGTCTATTTGCTGTCACTTACTATGTTACTATTAATCCTCTTTGCTCCCAGGCTGGTGTACAGACCTCAGCTCTGACACAGGCATGAGAATCAGATGTCACCTGACCTACTGGTGCATGCATGTGGCGGCCTCTCAGCACACAATCCCAGTGAATCAGAGACAAATCTTACATGTGCGCACCAGAGTGTTCCAAGTTCCAACTTCCGGTCCGTCCTTGCCTACAGTGCTGTGGCTCAAATCCAGAAAGGGAGCTGACTGGAACTTTCTTTTATGTACTATTAAATTCTTATGGGGATGGGTGGGGATGGGTTAAATTCTTGCGGGGACGGGTGGGGACGGGTTGGGATGGTTTAAATTTTTGTGGGGATGGGTGGGGACGGGTAAGATTCCAGCGGGGATGGGTGGGGACGGGTAAGATTCCAGCAGGGACGGGCGGGGATGGGTAGGATTTCTGTCCCCGTGCAACTCTCTACTACCTTTGGTGCCATCTAGCCCAGTATCCTGCTTCCAGCAGTGGCCAATTCAGGTCACAAGTACTTGGCAGAAACCCAATTAGTAGCACTATTCCATGCTACAAATCTTCTTTAGTCTGAGGACAATTGAGACATCTTAATGGGAGGGGGGAGGAAGGAAGGAGAGAGAAAGGTGAGAGACGTTGGGCAGGGAATTCAGAGACACCATGAGTGGCTCATCCCAAAGCTGGAGATTTACCACTGCTGTGCTTGAAACTGAAGGCCAATGAGTGAGGTTTTTCTTGCAGGTCCCAGCCATTTATAGAACCAATTCTGGCAGATGTACATTCCAAAAATTGACATTTTCTAATCAGTAATTACAAAATAAATTTCCTTTTTCTACATTTGTTATTTGGTCATTTTATTTTTCTAATCATGTTGATCCAAGTTTCTGCTTTCCTCTGTCTTCTCTTAACTCTCCTGCCAGGGTCTCCTTGTCCACTTGGTATTTGTTCTGTCTACATAATCCATCATTCATCTTTCCTCTGTGCCCCTATTTGCCCATCCAGCATCTCCACTTTGTCTTTGTACCTATCCTCCTGCCCTGTTGAGCTTCTCCCCCTCTGTGTCCTTATTTTTGCCCTATTTAGAATCTTCCCTCAGGGTCCATATTCCTCCCCCTCTATCCAACATCATCTCTCTGTATGGCAAAGGACATTTTATTTCAAAATGTGTAGAAACCGGTAACCCAACGTGGCGACGTTTCAACATCTACCTGCATCAGGGATTTGGTATATACCTCAATTTTGTGAGGTGTTAAACCTGACTCAGAAGACGTTACTCTGAATGAAACCACAAAACAAAGCAAGCCTTTTATACTCAGAGTGTGTTCTTCAGATGGCTGCAAAACCATCATTAAAATCATGTAAGTACTTGTGGTTTTTTTTTCCTCACTGCAAATTTCTTTGAAATAGTAATTCTGACATAAAGATACTGTTTAACATCCATTACTTCATCAGACAAAGCAGACCAAACAGAAATAAAACTTAATATATACGAGTATTAAATGAAAAGTAATATCTCCTGTTTATAGGGCACGATGACTTCTAGTGGTGAAATCTTATTTCCAATAGGGGTCATAGGCACCATTTTGAACCCAAGCAGTTGCAGACTGGGAGTGAAAGGGGACCGCTCCCACCCTGACATACTAGACCCCTGGGAAACCACTAGGTAAATCCTGGAATGTCAGGGGAGTGAGGGAGAGGGTCAGGGTATGGTTTCTACTTGGGGAAGTTCCTGTGCGAGGGAATTTCATTGCGGATGGGAGTTACTGTCTTGAGGAGGGGGCTTGAAAGTGGGAATGATTAATTTCTGGGAGGAGGGTTTGCTCATGGGGAGTGTTGCTGTTCTCGGGGGTGCGGATCAGGGGAGGAACTGGCCAGCAGGGAAGTTGGATTGGGGAGAACATGCCATGAGTATGTTTTTTAACTTAGCTCTGGGCAGTGCTGTGGCTCCTGTTCCATGTCTCAGTAGGTAGGTGCACGCACACATTGGGCGTTAGCTTATAGAATTGGTAAGTGTAGGGCAGATGCTGGCCACACCCCCTGCATTTACCACAAAGGCTTTGCATTTTCCATTACTTAAGTTTTCCATTAAAGGTGCAGTAGGTGCAAAAACTTACTGCACTTTAGTAAACAGGGCCATGTGTGTCTATATATCATTGGCACATCCAAATTGTATTTATCAGAAAGAACTGAATCTATTCCTAATTCTATAAAAGTCACCAAAAAATTGTGCGTACAAGTTTGGGTGCTCGCCTAATTTGTGCACATAATTTATTTGAATAAGCTAATTAGCACCAATAATTGACTTTTTAACAAGCAATTATTGGCACTAATTAGACTTAATTGAACTTTACGCATATAAATTTAGGCATGGGATCCATGCCTAAATTTTACACACAATCTGAAAAAGGGGGTACGGAAATGGAAGGGTCATGGGTGAAACAGGAGTGTTCCTAGCATTTACGAACATTATAGAATAATGGGGATAAGCACCTTTATTTAGTTGGTACAAATGGCCACACCTAAGGTTAGACATAATCCATGGGTATAAGCTCTATTTTATAAACCGTTCCTAGCTTTAAGCTTGGCTTATAGAATTGCGCTTTTTCAGCACTATATATAGAATTTACCCCCTAATGTACTGGCCACTTTGAGCTTTCCCAGCAAACAAAATCCCAATAGATAATTGCTTGTATAACTTTATAAAATCAAACAGTAAAGGGGTGGAAAGGACCCAAAATCAAATGATCAGTCAACCACACAAGGATAAGATGCTCCAGAAGAACCCTTTATTCAGACCCAACACGGTCCGTGTTTCGGCTAGAACAGCCTCCTTCAGGGGTCTTATTGTTTCCTACTTGCAGCCAATTCTACAGCCTCTGATGGTGAACAACAAGGACGCAGCCATGACATGTCAGGTGACCAGGCTACCAAGGAGACAATCGAGTCTGACTTCACAGCATAGAGGAGAAGTCAGACTCGAATGTCTCCTTGGTAGCCTGGTCACCTGACATGTCATGGCTGCGTCCTTGTTGTTCACCATCAGAGGCTGTAGAATTGGCTGCAAGTAGGAAACAATAAGACCCCTGAAGAAGGCTGTTCTAGCCGAAACACGGACCGTGTTGGGTCTGAATAAAGGGTTCTTCTGGAGCATCTTATCCTTGTGTGGTTGACTGATCATTTGATTTTGGGTCCTTTCCACCCCTTTACTGTTTGGTTTCCGTTCCTGTGGAGAGTGTGAACCCCATTTGTTTCTTTAACTTTATAAAATGACAGAATCAAGCCCTTTATATTCTGCAGTATTCTTCACGTTTTAATCTGAGAGCTCAGGTTTTCCCATAATGGAAAATTTCATGTGGGTGAAAATATATCTGCTATAGAGTACACCCTGAGGATTATCAACACACTAGACTCAGTGTAGGGGGAAGCCCCTGGTTTACTCTTGAGAACAGCAGATACTACGGTTTGGTTATGAGATTTGCGTGCTTTGCAGGCCCTTTAACTGAGGCCTCCTGCCCGAGAAAGCTAGAAGTGCCCGGTATCCCATGGTCGTTGTCACAACAGACAGGAGAACTCAGGGTATGATTTTTCAGGAAATGACATCATTATACAGGAGCACAGGTGCCATCTGACGGTGCCATCAATTTTTGTAAATGAAAATGATCAATTCTTTGTGTGGCAATGAACTGCGTAAAAAGGGATTTTGGTCAATAAGCCAAACAATAAGCCTAAAATTCAAAGAAAGTTGCCTATGCAATTTGGAGTTCTCTGTATATCAAAGTAACTTTTAGCACTGAAAACAAGCCTTTGTTCTAAAACGTATAGGAACAAAACAGTTCCGAAAAGCATGAGAAAAGAAGTTGCTATATCAAAATTTCTTGTGTGGAATCTTAGTTAAATGGAGAGGAAAGGAACTGTCCCACTGTATTGACTGCCTCTTTATAATTGAAGAATGCAAATTGAAATGAATCAATGTCAGCAGGGATGCAGAAAAGACGTAAGTCAGAATCAGAGCAATTAAGAATGCCGTCCCAGAGGAAATCAGAATAACCCATTAATTACAGTGCCTTAAAAGAAAATGCACCAAAATGTAAAACAAATTAAAATGTCGGGAAATTAATAGAAATATGTTTTACCAAGAAGAAAATGATAAACAACAGGCAGTTTGGAGAGGAGAAAACACAAAACCTTAATTTTCTGATTCCAGTAAAGACAATTAAAATAGCTAGCAAGTAGCACAGTAAAACGGTGCAACCTTCATAATTGGATTCTGCTTCTATATGTTTGAGTACATGATTGATGCATGCAGTAAGGTGGATAGCCTTAACTTGACATATTGGATCTAGTTAATTCATCTCATGGGAAATAAGGGAAAACAGAATGATCGTTCTTGCAAACACATTCAACTGGTTGTTTTGGTCAACAGCACAGCGAATTAAACATTATTAATATGCCTGTACTTTGTTTCAAAAAGGGTTATTTGCAGTTCTATACTTACGAGAGTGAGAACTGAGAAAGTCTTGGTAAATTCGGCTCGTAAGGGGTAATTCTGTAAGGAGTTGCCTGGTTTTAAGTGGGAGGAATGTGGATAAATGGAGGCATTCAAGCCACTTATGCATGTAAATAACGTATATGTTTTGATGGCATGTACTTTGCAGGTGGGTGTGCACATGGACAGAGCATAGACCAAGTCCACAACAATGCATGTAAATAATAGAATTCTATAATTTACATGTGTTCTGGCTAACATCTAGACATTAAATTGGACAAAAAAAGTTAAACAAAAATTGTTTGCACAAAGCACATTTTTAGGTAGGAGGAGGTTTTTTTGGTCAATGATGATCTGAGTCACAACATGGGATTTCATATGCTATAGACGTTACTGTTGAGTAACAGATCCTAGTGACAAATGAGACCTTTCCCCCCTGTTATTACACATTCAAGTGAACATTAAGTCCACTTTAGAGTTGTGACTGTAGGTAGAAGATAGTGGACTATTTGAGCCATTTCATATCATTTAAACATGAGCATTTATGCGAGCCTTACAGGTAGGCACGCTTTCTGTCATTTGTGCTAGTATTCTATCTAGAAAAAGAGCCCCCTGATATTAGCCCCCTGCTAGATCTCTGGTTTGGAGCTAGAAAGGAATGCGTTGAGTTGACTGGCAAAGTCTCCTGGTGGTCAGAGCACCGAGGACTGGGAAGTCTATGATTCAAACCCTGCTTCTTTCACGGCTGCTCATTCTAACCTTCAGCAAGTCACTTTGCCTTCCATTGCCTTAGGTTCAAACCTATTGCTAGATCTGTTATTTAATGCAGGTTCCATTACTGTCAGTGGGGGCCTATTTACTAATAACCGATGTTGATCAAAATGATATACATTAACACAAAGCAGTTAACCTAGTCCTTAAAGGGGCAATGCCATAAACTGGCGCCTAGAATTACGCACATCAAAGGTGCCATTAATTGACAGGTGCCTATGGGGCACTTTTACTAAGGCACGGTAGGCCTAATTTGGGCCTACCGCACAGTATAAGGGCAATACCACAGGACGCGCTGCAGTAGTTTGTCCATCATAATTATTCTGCGGTAAAAAATATTTTTTGACGCAGGAGGTGTGTCTGGGGCGGAGAGTTGGCATGCATGCACTAATCGGGTAGCATGGGCACATTACCGTGCACTACGCGATTAGTGCGGGAGTAGCATGGGAGCCCTTATCACCTCCTAAATAGGTGGCAGTAAGGGCTTCTGTGGTAATGACCACACACTAATGGAAAAATTAGCATGTGGCCATTAAAAAACCCCCAAACACAGCTATTTTACTGCCAAGCCAAAAGTGGCTGCAGCGCATGGGAAACCCATGTGCTGACAACAGTGCTGGCCACGTGTTAGCCTGGCTTAGGAAAAGGACCCCTATATTCACTAGACCCTAAGGTAGTACCAAAGTGCCATAGTGCCTAACTGCAAAGGGGGGGAGGTTGGATACATGTGGACAGGATATGGGTGTATCTCCCAGTTATGCATATAGGTCATAGAGTACTATAAATTTCATGCAGCACTTGGTGCACCTAGGTTCCTGTCTGTAATTTGTGTTCGGTAGGCACATTTTTGTTGGAAGCATCAATATCAACCAAGGCACGGTTGGTTGTGACTAGAAAAAGGGCATTTTTGAATGCGGCACCTGTTTTGTGGCATGCGCTCCTGTAATCTTTGTGTCATGCTCCTCACCTGTTTGCTGAAGTCATCCATGGTCAGGGCTGGTCTTAGCAATTGCAGTGCCCTGTGCAGACCAGATTGCTGGGGCCCCCACCCAGCCCCGCCCTGCCCTGCCCCGCCCCTTGTTGACAAGATATGTTTTAAACATTTTTTAAAATTTCAAATAAAGACAAATCAATCAAAACTTTTATACAAAAACTAATTCAAACATGAAAAATGCTATACTAGTAAACCTTTGGGTTTAAAAAGCAAAGCCACGTGCACGTAAGGACTACATAAATGAATTAAAACAAATCCCCTTAATATGTAATACTTGGTAGCAATAATGAAACAGTGATTGAATATTCACATAGCAAGCAGCCTGAGCCAACAGATTTATTTTCCACTGAACATAATTAACTTTGTATAAACTTGGCTGCTAATAGTGTGCTGAACTGGACAATGTTGGCACATTTAGCCACACCCATTTACCAGCCATGGCGCATATAAACAGTAATCATTGAAAATATTACACCAGTACAGGAGAAGAAAAATAACTTGTTTTTTTTTCATTATAAATAATTTCTGTAAGCTATTACAGCTCCAGTATACCCAAAATGACACAAACCAAATTAGCATACAGATTCTGCATGCAGCACAATACCAGAAAAACAGAACATTGTTATACATTGCAAAATAAGACAGCAGATGTAAATTCTCAAATTGGACATATTCCAAACACTAAAATGAAAATAAAATGATTTTTTTTCTATCTTTGTTGTCTTGTGACTTTGTTTTTCTGATTATGTTGGTCCCAGTCTCTGATTCTGCTGCTCTCTATCTGCTCCCTTAACTCCACTTCCAGGGCTTCCTTTCCATTTATTTCTTTTCTTTCCTCCTTTCTTCTTCATTTCTTGTCTTACATCCATAGATAAAAGCTGGGTCCTCCATGGATTTGACTGGAGGAGGTATAGAGTGGATCCAGCTTTTTCCCATTTTCTCCAGCCATGTGCAGTTTTTCTCTTCTTTCCCTTTCCCTCATCTCTATCAGTATGCATCTCCTTCCTCTTTCTTCCCTCCCCTCCACCCATATGCATCTCCTTCCTCTCTTCCCTCTCCTTCATCCATGTCCAGCATTTCTCCTTTCTGTCCTCCCCTCCATCCATGTTCATCTAACTTCATCTCGCATCCTCTCTCTTCCCTTCCCTCCATCCATATCCAGCATTTCAACTCTCCCCTCTCCTCCATCCATGTCCAGAAATTCTCCTCTCCCCTCCATCTATGTGCATCTCCTTCCTGTCTTCCCTCACCTCCATCCATGTCCAGCATTTCTCCTGCTCTCCCCTCCTTCCATCCATAGCAACTCTCCTCTCTCCCCTGCCCTCCCCACCTATCCATGTCCAGCAATTCTCCTCTGCCCTCCCCTCCATGTCCAGTGATTCTCCTTTGTCCCCTGTCCTCCCCTCTCATCCACATCCAGTGATTTTCCTCTGTCCCCTGCCCTCCCATCACATCTATGTCCATCGATTCTCCACTGCCCTCCCCTCCAAGTCCAGTGACTCGCCCCAGCCCCACCTGTGCCCTCAGTTTTCCACAGCCCTCCTTTCCTTCCAGCCGCCCTGCGTTTAAAATGTCGCAGCAACTGCAGGCGCAGCGTCAGCGAAAAAGCAGGCTCGCCTCTAGCCTTTAAGCCTTCCCCTTCTCTCTCTTAGCATGCACTGTGCCGCCTTTCTCTGATGCAATTTCCTGTTTCCGGTTTCCACAAAGGCAGCAGAGTGCACACTGAGAGAGAAGGGGAAGGCTTAAAGGCTAGAGGCGAGCTTGCTTTTTCGCTGCCGCCACTGCAACTTTTTAAACACAGGGCGGCTGGAAGGAAAGCAGCTGAGGATCAATGGCAGGGAGCAACAGGAAGCGCCGCAGGGCCCCTTGAGGTGCAAGGCCCTGTGCGACTGCTCCTGTCGCCCCTGCCTAAGACCGGCCCTCTCCGTGGTCTCCAGCAGCATTTTGTGCCTGAAGAATCTGATCTACTTCCTGGAACTCTGCACTTCCTCTTATAGCCCTGTAAGAGGGCACTGACTGTCTGATGACATCACATCCTGCCTAGGTATATAATGAAATTCCTGACTCTCCACCAGTGCCTTGGCAACAGGCTTCCTAGTGTCCTGCAGACTTCAGTGTTCCTGCCTAGTCTGTTCCAGTGTTCTTCCCTTGCCTGGGCCAGTGTTCCTGCCTTGTCCTGTTCCTGCCCTACCCTGCCCTAACATTCCAGCCAGCTTGTGCTGGCTCCTGCATTCCTGCCTGTCTGTCCTTGCCTTGCGTTTTTCCAATGTTCCTGTCTTGCCTTGTTCTAGTTTTCCTGCCTGTTTGTTTCTGCCCTGCCTTTCCAGTGGGTCATCCTGCTGGTTTCCTCTACCCAAGGACTCTTGTAAGAGACACCTGCTGACCTCTGGCTTGTACCTGACTTCGTTGCTGCTTGTCTTGACTGCTGGCCTGCTCCTGAACATGCCTGACTAGACCCGGGTCCTGTTCCGGTTCGTGTATGCCTGTAGTCTGTCCTGGATTTTGTCTAGCAACGGTGTCAGTTGTCACCAACGAGGACTTGTGCTGTGCTTGCATTGTACAGGTTGTACCAACCTTGCTACAGCCAAAGGGCTCACTTCCCTCGAACCATGGCATGTTGCTACATTTTAAGCGGCTTTTAAAAGATTATTATTATGTAGCTGCATTTGATGTTGCTCTTCCTGAGGATTGGTGGGGTTTGATGTTTTGGGTATCTACTGACAATTGTATTTTTGCTGTTTTTTTTCTCTTTTTGCTTTTATGGTATGAATTTGCGTTACTGTTATATATGGAGCAGAGCCGTAGCGAGGGGAGCTGACACCCGGGACGGGTCGCCGCTGCGCACCCCCCCCCCCCGGGTGCAGCACGGCGCACCCTCCTCCCGCTGGAGCGCACCCCCCCCAGAGCGCATACCTGCGGCGAGGGACGGGTGGGAGGGCCGCTCCGACCCGACTGCACGTTGCTGGGGTGTGTCGGCTCCGCACTGGTTCACTGCTCTCTCTGTCCCGGAACAGGAAGTAACCTGTTCCAGGGCAGAGAGGGCAGTGCACCAGCGCGGAGCCAACACCCCCAGCGGCGTGCACCCGGGGCGGACCGCCCGCCCCCCGCCCCCCCCCCCCCCCCCCCCCTTCCTATGCCACTGATATGGAGTTTCTTTTCTTCTTTGCACCAAGATGCTGTTTATAAAATTGGTGCTAAGCGCATGGCATTGATACGCCTAAACTGAGATGTCAATTTATAGAATTGTCCTGCAAGACTGTAAGCCCTTTGGGACAGGCAGCTGCCTATTCTAACTGATTGTAATGTACCTCGAACTTTAGTTTAGAAAAGCACATAATTAAATCTAGAATCCAGCATTACAGAATGCTTCAGTACATTTTGAAACTTCAAAAAATAGACGATATGGGGTCTACAGTTGTCAAGAGATAAGCAACACTAAATTATTCACTTAGTTCAGATGGGCAGTTTGCATTTACAGATATCAAACAATTTTCCAATTAACTTTATTATAAAGCAAAGAATGGCAATCAAATAGACGGACTGATTGAAATTTCATTCTGTATTATTCAACTTATAAAAACATCTCATACAATGGAACAGAGTCTTCTGTGTCAGCTGCCACTAAGGATGATGTTGCTTATCTTTTAGGAAAAAGAAATTGAATAAAGTAGTCTACTTAGATTTGTAGAAATAAAAGGTCACGAAATTGTATGTGAGGCCTTTGTACTGAGCTGCCTTTCATGAGCTAGGCTCCCTTGATCAGGTCATGGCTTATTCTATTTCGCCTTGACCAAGGGAGCATAACTCTTGAAAGCTAGTCAGAAATGTATTAACATAGGTGAATAAAAAGGTCTCACCTTCAACTTCTTTACTGATCTTCTTTTGTAGGTTGAAGTAAAAAGAAAAAAAAAAAAGAAATCCATGAGAGATATTTACTATCCCCAATTCTGTATATGGCGCCTTAAGTTGTGCATGCTAATTTGGCCACAAGGCCAAATTGTGCACACAACTTAACTGACTAACAAGCCAATCAGTGCCAGTAATTGGTACTTAATAACCAGTTAGCGGCAATAATTGGCATTAATTAGAATTTACGTGCACAACTTTCTAGGCATATTCTACAACGCGGCGTGCGTAAATTCTATCGCATGCAGTCGTAAATGGGGTGTGACCGTGGGTATGGAATGGGCGGGTTGTGGGCCATTTCAAAAAACTATGTGCACTATTATAGAATACACCCGAACTGCACATAACATAGGCGCAGGTATTTAGGCCTGGTTTTAGGTGGCCTAAATAGGTGCACCTAAACTTTAGTCGCAAGAATGGTGTGTGAGCGTATTCTATAAAATACACCTAACTTCAGGCATAGTTTATAGAATCACGCTAACGGTGTGGTTTTATGGCACCGATTTCAAGGCGCCGTATATAGCATTCCCCCCTTTGTGTTTAATACCAAATCATCCAAAATCTCTAAGAAAAAAGGTTTGTTGCTTTGCTTTTAATATCATGCCTATCCTTTTCCCCATTAAAGGTTTGCCATCAGAGGAGCAAGGAATATTGTGGACACTGAAAATTCAGTGTGAAGAAAATTTAGGAGGCAATTTTAGAAAGTTATTTGCACGTGTAAATGCAAATTTACATGGGCAAATTAGGCACTGGGTGTAAGTACCAAGTTGAGACAAGGTGATACTTATAAGTCTATGTGGCAGTGCATTGTGATCTAAAGGTGTGTTCCAGGCATGGTTTGGGTGGACCTTAAAGGTGTATATATAAAATCTAAATAAAGAAAATAGATATTTTATAATGGCAATATTTATTTATTTATTATTTATCACATTTATACCCCACATTTTCCCACATGTTTGCAGGCTCAATGTGGCTTACAATAGACCGAAAAGGCTATCGCCAGTCCAGTAGTTATACAAATACAATAGATTGTGGTAGTCAGAGTGGATAGAAAGAAAGGGTATAAAGGGAAAAAGGGTAAAGGTAAGAGAGTCCAAAATGGTCCATTTATATGCTGGTTTGAAAGACTTTGGGTTTTATGTTGGAGCTTGGTGATAGGCCTTCCGGAATAGGCTGGTCTTGAGTAATTTCCTAAAGTTGAGATGGTTTTGAGTAGTTTTGATAGCTTTTGACAGTGCATTCCATAATTAGGCGCTGATAAAGGAAAAGGATGACGCATAGGTGGATTTATATTTGAGGCCGTTGCAGGTAGGATAGTGGAGATTTAGGAATGAACGGGATGTGCTTGATGTATTCCTGGCCGGAAGATTGATTAGTGTATTCATGTATCCTGGGGCTTCTCCATAAAGAATTTTGTGGACTAGGGTGCAGATTTTGAAGTTAATTTGTTCCTTTATTGGGAGCTAGTGCAGTTTCTCTCGAAGGGGCTTGGAACTTTCAAATTTGGATTTACCAATGATTAGTATTGGGCTAGATTCTATATTTTATGGCTAAAACATCGGCGCTGAAAAAATATGCCTAGGTGTATTCTATAAACTGCTCCTAAATTTTGGATGCTTTATAGCAAATCTAGGCATAGTTTATACAATACGCCCAACACCCATTTTCTGCACCTATGTTTAGTCATGGCCACTTACGCCAGTGAAAGCCACCGCCTAAACTACACGCAGAACAGGCATATTCAATAACACTAGGCCACCAGGGTGGGGGGCACTAGGCCACTAGGGTTGGGGGGACATAGAGTAGCTGGACCATCAGGTAATCTCTTTGTTTCTGGGGGAGCTTTTTGGGGGGACTGCAGGTCCATCAGACCTCCAGCCCCTTGTGTCCAGGGGGCAGGGGTAGGGGGGTCTGGAGGTCCAATAGATCTCCATGCCCTTCCATTGGGCTGTGTTTGACAGGTCCGTTTTATGTGGGAGGATTGTGCCTTGGATGCATGCCCAGCCACAATCCTCCCGCAGAAGTACCCTGATGATCAACGTTAATAGCATGCATAAATTTGCATGCTATTCGCATTGATCATAGGGACGTTATTTCCCCATGCTGTTCTGGCACTAATTTTACAGTGCTGTTGGAACAGCATGGGTTTTTTGATCATCGGCCTATCTGTAAATCTAACCCTAATTCTATAAAGTAGGTTCTAATACTTCCATGCCAGTTATGTGTGCAAATGTTCAGAATACTAACATACATGTGTGCATGTACACATATATGGGTAGGACCACACTTAACAATAACTATGGGGAAGAGATACCTAATTAGTCAAATATATATATAAAAGGTTCTCAGTACTTGTAGCAAACACACTTGTTAATATTCGGAGGAAAAGGCCTCGAGAAACTCCCAGACACATAAAAAAAGTCTATAGGGAGCTGGACTTCCTCATCATCGGCCAGAAAAACCTCCGCATGGGGTAAAGAATATTTTGATGTTAAACTTTAAACTCAGCCAAAATTTTTTAAAAATAAATTTAGCTTTGTTCGGTAGATCTCTGTGCTTTTCTGTTTACGGTCACGGTCATTGTTAAACAGAAAAACACAGAGATCTACCGAACAAAGCTAAGTTTATTTTAAATTTTTTTTTGACTGAGTTTAAAGTTTAACATCAAAATATTTAGTGAGTCTTTACCCCATATGGAGGTTTTTCTGACCGATGATGAGGAAGTCCAGCTCCCTATAGACTTTTTAATGTGTCTGGGGGTTTCTCGAGGCCTTTTCCTCCAAATATTAACAAGTGTGCTTGTTACAAGTACATATATATGTGTAAACATGCCAGATACGTGCTTATACACCATTCTATAAACAAGCGTATATCTTATATGCGATAGATTTTAAGGGTGGGTGTGCAAATAGGCAGTCTGGGCAAAGCATGGGCTGGGACACATATTTACACATATACTCCCAAATTTGATATATGGCGCCTTAAATTGTGCCCTGTAATTTGGCTGCCCGATTACCTCTGGGTACACACCGGCGCTACAAAAATTGAAATATTTTTGCAGCACCAGAAATGGCGCGTGCTGGGGGAGGGAACTACTTCCCTTTTAGTGAGCGGTACCGCCGCTTCGTAAAAGGGCCCCCTAAGAGATTCCATTTGAAGTTGAATGCACAGGCCACACGAGAGCTAGGTTCTTGCCACTCAGTAAAGATTTCAAGAACAAAAACGAAGTAAGTCATAAGTACATAAGTAATGCCACACTGGCAAAAGACCAAGGGTCCATCGAGCCCAGCATCCTGTCCACGACAGCAGCCATTCCAGGTCAAGGGCACCTGGCAAGCTTCCCAAACGTACAAACATTCTATACATGTTATTCCTGGAATTGTGGATTTTTCCCAAGTCCATTTAGTAGTGGTTTATGAACTTGTCCTTTAGGAAACCGTCTAACCCCTTTTTAAACTCTGTCAAGCTAACCGCCTTCACAATGTTCTCCGGCAACGAATTCCAGAGTTTAATTATGCGTTGGGTGAAGAAAACGTTTTTCTGATTTGTTTTAAATTTACTACACTGTAGTTTCATCGCATGCCCCCTAGTCCTAGTATTTTTGGAAAGCGTGAACAGACGCTTCACATCCACCCGCTCCACTCCACTCATTATTTTATATACCTCTATCATGTCTCCCCTCAGCCGTCTCTTCTCCAAGCTGAAAAGCCCTAGCCTCCTTAGCCTTTCTTCATAGGGAAGTCGTCCCATCCCCGCTATCATTTTCATCGCCCTTCGCTGCACCTATGTTGTGAAACTAGAGACCAAGCTCACCAGTACATTTTTACTTGCAGGTTCTTATTAGCTGGTCAGTACTGGTCAGCCATTTTAACTCAATATTTTAATTTAGGAAATCTAAACTGAAAAGCACATAATTATGTTTCACCCAAAACATAGTAATTTGGATTACAGTAGTAATTCGATTAGAGAATCTGTATCAGAGTTTTTGAAAGTTCTTATTTTTGTGTAATTTACCATAGGATAAGTCAATACTGTACTGCATAAGTACATTGTGATAAATAATTCATACAGCTAAAGACTTTCACTTTTTTCTACTCTGACATTTTATGTACCAAAAAATGTAATTTATCTTCCCAACACCCACTGCCAGAATGAAAATCCATATGCCTTATTGTTAAGCTTTTGATTCACATCTCAATGCAATCTAAGTAACTGTTCTCATATTACTCTTTCTGCTCCATGGCAGCATTTCATTTACGTGCATGTTGCAATTGCATAATTTGAAAGCAGACCACTAAAAAATTGCAAAGTCGAAATATTCAGCCATGGATCAATAGCAGGGTCGCTCAATCTACTCCTTGGGATACACCACACTGATCTGGTTTTCAGAATATCTACAGTGAACGCGTATGAGAAAGATTTGCATATAGTGGAGACGGA
Organism: Microcaecilia unicolor; assembly: GCF_901765095.1. Lineage (NCBI taxonomy): Eukaryota > Metazoa > Chordata > Amphibia > Gymnophiona > Siphonopidae > Microcaecilia > Microcaecilia unicolor. The sequence goes on from NC_044038.1 coordinate 31,649,839, forward strand.
GCATATGAATCTCTCTTCATGCTCTGAAAATCTGTGTTTTTTTTATTTCAATTTTTGTGTTTATGTTTAAAATTTTTTATTACATTTTCACAAACAACCAAGAATAACCAACAAGAAATGCGCAATGCAAAACTCACGTACATCGTAAGTCAATCAAGCCAAAGTTGCTATGCCCATATCAGCCCTCTCCTGAAGTCACTTCACTGGCTCCCTATCCGTTTCCGTATACAGTTCAAGCTCCTCTTATTAATCTATAAGTGCATTCACTCTGCTGCCCCTCACTACCTCTCCACCCTCATCTCTCCCTACACTCCTTCCCAGGAACTCCGTTCACTAGGCAAATCTCTCCTAATTGCACCCTTCTCCTCCATCGCTAACTCCAGACTCCGATCCTTTTATCTCGCTGCACCTTATGCCTGGAATAGACGTCCTGAGCCATTACGTCAAGCTCCATCCCTGGCCACCTTCAAATCCGGGCTAAAGGCCTACCTGTTTGATGCTGCTTTTAATTCCTAACTTGTCACCTGCTCGTAACCTTTATCTTGTCTTCCTCTCTTTAATAGTCCCCTTTCCCTATGTGTCCTATCTGTCTGTCCTACCCTTTTCCCTTATTTGTCCTGTCTGTCTGTCCTGATTTAGATTGTAAGCTCTTTTGAGCAGGGACTGTCTTTTCTTCATGTTAAATTGTGAAGTGCTGCATACGACTGCTAGCGCTATAGAAATGATTTGTAGTAGTAATAGTTTTTGGGATTCCGGAATCTTGCTACTCTTTGGGATTCCGGAATCTTGCTACTCTGTGTCCTTGTCCCTTATTTGTCCTGTTTGTCTGTCCTAATTAGATTGTAAGCTCTGTGGAGCAGGGACTGTCCCTTCATGTTCAAGTGTACAGCGCTGCGTACACGTCCAGTAGCGCTATAGAAATGATTTATAGTAGTAGTAGTAGTATGTCAGAATGCTCACTATGGGATCCTTTTACTTAGTGGCGGTAAGCTCAATGCGGGCTTACTGCTCCCTAAAATGGAAGTACTGCCGGGTTACCACAGCAGCCCAGTAGTAGTTCCCACACCCAGCACACATCATTTCTGGCGTACAAAAATATTTTTATTTTTGTAGCGCCGGTGTGTACCTGGCAGTTTCCGTCAGGTTAGCACAGGAGCCCTTACTGCCACCTCAATGGGTGGTGGTAAGTGCTCCCCCCTGAAATGGCCAAGTAGCAAATGTTTCACTCGCCGCACGGCCATTTCTTAAAAAAAAAAAAAGAAAGACCTGCCTTTTACCCGCTGCAGTAAAAGGGCGCCTCGTTACATGGCAAAAACACATGCCGACGCCACCGCAGGCCCCCTTTTGCCGCAGCTTCTTAATAGGACCCCCATAACCAGAAAACAATATCACAACACCCCTCAAAAATACTCCCCACCCCTCACCCCTCCTCAGTACAGAATCTATTTTTGTGTTTAATTTTTTTCCCAGAAATAAAAAAAATATGTTTTTTCTGCTGCTGTCTACTCTTCACAATATCCAGAATCTGCTGCTCCATGGATGGACTGTATATTGAACTATTTATACTTTGGAGAAAAACATAATACTAAATATAAATGTTCCTACCAACAATTATTTTCATTTTACAAGGAAGGTAATATACAAACATAGGCTTGTGCATGGGGAAAGAATAGTGCTACTTGCTATTCTATAAACAGTACCCAACTCAAGAGCATGTTAGGTATTATAGAATGTAGAATTATAGAATGTTAGGTATTATTAAGAAAGGAATGGAAAACAAAAATGAGGGTGTTCTAATGCCTTTGTATCGCTCCATGTTGCGACCGCACCTCAAATATTCTGTTCAATTCTGGTCGCCGCATCTGAAAAAAGATATAGTGGAATTAGAAAAGGTGCCGAGAAGGGCGACGGAAATGATAAAGGGGATGGGACGACTTCCCTATGAGGAAAGGCTAAAGCGGCTAGGGCTCTTCAGCTTGGAGAAAAGGCGGCTCAGGGGAGATATGATACAGGTCTATAAAATAATGAGTGGAGTTGAACGGGTAGATGTGAAGCGTCTGTTCACGCTTTCCAAAAATACTAGGACTAGGGGGGCATGCAATGAAGCTACAATGTAGCAAATTTAAAACGAATCGGAGAAAATGTTTCTTCACTCAACGTGTAATTAAACTCTGGAATTCGTTGCCAGAGAATGTGGTAAAGGCGGTTAGCTTAGCGGAGTTTAAAAAAGGTTTTGATGGCTTCCTAAAGGAAAAGTCCATAGACCGTTATTAAGTGGACTTGGGGAAAATCCACTATTTCTGGGATAAGCAGTATAAAATGTTTTGTACATTTTGGGGATCTTGCCGGGTATCTTTGATCTGGATTGGCCACTGTTGGGAACAGGATGCTGGGCTCGATGGACCTTTGGTCTTTCCCAGTATGGCAATACTTATGTACTTATCGTTTATAGAATACAGCTCATTTTATTTGGTGTCCAATTTGGGAGCCATTTACAGCCATTTACGTTTTAATTTAACGCCTCATAATGTAACCATAATTATGTTGTAACAGATTGTACTTCCATCAATACAATGTATTGTAAGCCACAATGAACCCGCAAATAGGTGGGAAAATGTGGGATACAGATGCAATAAATAATAATAATAAATAATAATCCAGTCCGATCTGTATTGTTATTTGAATATTTTTATTGCTATAATTGTTTATTGCCTATGTCTGGGTTATGCGTACTGTACAGTGCCTTGAATTTACTCAAAAATGTGGTAAAGAAACAAACAAACAAATCCGCTTCAATGAGGAATGGTACAAAGGATGAGAGCCAACAGCTGCACAAGGGAAGAGACAGTGTTCTTGTCAGTGGGCTTCAGTGTGGACCCACACACCCCAAGAACTAGGTATGAGAAGGCTGGAAAGGTGGGTGGGGGGGGGGGGGCTGTACATTACATTTATTTGTTGCAAAAACAAATGGGGTTCACACTTTCCACAAGAACAGCACACACCAAAAACAGGGTGGAAAAGAACCATGTCCAAGAGATCAGTCCAAACACCAGGATAAGATACTCCAAACACAACTTTATTTGGACCCTACACGGTCCGTGTTTCGGCTACAAAGGCCTTCCTCAGGGGTCAATCAATGAGTGCTCAGCTATATATCGATTGATGATGGAGCGAATGAATATTTATTTATTTATTGTTCACTTATATCCCACATTTTCCCACTCATGCAGGCACAATGTGGCTTACAAGCATTAAATAAAATACAGAATAGGAAAACTTAGAAGAATATACAAGGAGTATGCAGGGGGAGAAGCATCTAACAGGGTGAACTAGCAGGGTAGGAGCCAGGGAGGGTGCATCAAGCAGCGGTATAAAGTGAGGAGTAGGTCTTGGCAAAGAAGTAGTAGTAGTAGTAGTAAGTAGGTCTTCAACAACTTCTCGAAGCGGGCGTGGTCCGCTGGAGTTTTAAGGTGTTGCGGGAGAGAATTCCAGTGCTTAGGACTCCAATAGCGGAAAGACGAGGCAAAGACCCTCTTGTGCAACATCTGACCGTAACAAATTTGTGAAATGTCTGCATGCGTGTTGAACGTGTTGAGCGGCGCTTAGTAGCGACTCCAGCTGTGAGGAACTAAAGCCAGAGCCAGGCAGACTTCTACGGTCTTGTGTTAAGCAGAGCCTTTCAGGGAGTGCATTCCAGAGTGTGGGGGCTATTCCAGAGAATGCTCGCTTGCGGGTATCACATTGTGTAATTGAGAGTATTCATTTGGAAAGGTTTGTACATCGTATTGCAAAACAATATTCTATTTTTCTTTGGTTTCATTTAACTAGAACTTTTTCAGTGCCTTTTGAAATGAATGGATTGAGGAGCACATAAAAAAAGCTTGTTAATCAGATTTATAAGCATTGCAATGATATATCGTATATTGTTCCCTTACTTCTACAATCCTCTGTGCCCATTTTCGCACTTTCCCTCGATTCTATAAAGGTTGCCAAAGATTGTGCATGCAAATCTGGGCTTGTTCCCGATTTGCAATTGAATAAGTCAATTAGTGCCAGTAATGCAATTGACACTAATTAGATTTAATTGACCAATGTGCGTAAAGTTAGGTGTGGGATTCCCACCTATAATTTACTTGCAGTCCAAAAAAGGGGGTGTAGAAATAGGAGGGTCAGGGTCAGTGGCATAGCAAGGGGGGAAATAGAAAGTTGCGTCAGTAGAGGGCGGGACAGACAGAGTGAGGGAAGGCCCGATGAGACGATCCACACTTCTTTTACAGGCAGGCGTGAGGTGCTGCGCCTCGCCTTGCCACGGCTTCCGAGATTTCTTTAAAGGTAGGGTGCGGGAACTGGTTGGACGGAGCTGAGGGTAGGCACTGGGTCTGGGGGTGTTGATGCGCCGAGGGGGGGGGTGCCATCGTGCTGCATCCAGGGGGAGGGGAGCTGGCAGGGAGCACCCCCCTTGAGCTGACACCCGGGGTGGACCGCCCCCCACCCCCCCTTGCTACGCCACTGGTCAGGGTGGAACAGGGGCAGGGCTTCAAGTTACACACGGAATTATAGAATAAAGGTGCTCTATGCATAAATTTAGGCGTGTGCATTTGCAGCATGTTTTCGTTGGTGTACGTGGTCATGCCTAAATTTATGAGCAACTCTCTGCTTATGCGTGTATTCTATAAACCACATCGAACTTTAGATATGGCTTATAGAATACCATTTATGAGGGGGGTTTTCAGTGATGATTTTTAGGTGCCAGATATAGAATCTAGCCTTTAGCGTGCAAAATTGCGCACACAGGTTTTAGAATACTGCCAGTTACGTGCATAACTTAATTGCTAAATTAGGTGCTAATCGGTGTTAACTAACATTAATTGGCTACCAACATAAACTAATTAGGATTAATTAGCGCTGATTGGCACTAATTTCCAGTTTTGCACATTACTACATTTAGTCGATTTTCTATAACCTTAGCACGTAATTTCTTTAGTGCACAACTGCTAGGGAAGTGTGGCTGTGGGGTGAGCATGGGTGGGTTAGGACCAGTGTATTTTTTCTAGCAAAAAAGGTGCCAGTACTCAAATAGCGGGCTACCCTTCAGGAGTGGGGTGATCACTGACAGACCCACCCCATAATAGCCAGATCACCTGCAACCAGTCACATAATCTATGACAAAGCAGAATTGTTATGCAGAGCCTGAGCTCTTTCATTAAAACTTGGGAACCATGGGTCAATTTTAGCAGACAATGGAAAAGGTGCCAGTACTCAGTACCCCCAAGTACCCCCTCAAAAAAAGCCCTGGTTAGGACATGCCTAACACTTACGTGCTACAGCGTATTGAATACTGTCAGTTATGTGCCTGACAGCCATTAGGTGTGAGCATTTAAACCAGTCACTGAGCTAGCAAAAATGCTAATTAGCATTAATTGTCATTATAGAATTCACACTTAGTGCACACACTTTAGGTGACATTTTGAGAATTACCCCTAATGCCTAACTGCATTGGAGTGGCTCTCTTGGATCCTTTGTGTGCAGAAACTGTTTCCCCTGGAAGACAATGCACAAAGGCAGAGCCCATAGCACTGAGGGGGTGGCCAGAGAGGGCAAGTAGAAAAGAAACTGACATAAGAGGGCAAAGGGCACCAGAAGACTACCTATTTGGGCCACAGGGGGAAGATGCACCAAGACAAGGTCAGGGGACAAGAAGAGTAAGTAAACACCCACAGATACTCTTGGATTCCTGCACCCCAGAACACTGGCCTCCCATTTTTATTAATGTTAATTTAGTGGAGAATATTATGTGGTACCAAAACTGGGTGAGTTCTACACAATGATATACAAATATTTCCACTGTAGAGCTGAAAAGGTCAGGGGACACAGACTGTAGGACTATGCTAGTGCTTTGATGAGTAATGCTGTGCTTTGTTCTTCAGTACATTAGGTCAGGAGTCAGAGACTATCATCATTCATGGTTTACTGGTAGGTCATACAGATGGTAGGTGATGAACATGATGGAGCCTGTTTCATCACTCTTATTCTGAGAATAGGCAGACTGGCAACAAAATGAGAGTCAACAACTCACAACTAGGATGGATCTTTTAATCTAACATAGTTTTCAGTTTAATGATGCCCCTGAGTAAATGTAATGTGCTTTTTTTTTTTTTTTGCTAGAGCTACTGTCTCAAATCAAAGTGATGTGAAACGCATCAAAACAACCCAGAGGCTAGTGGCACATTATACACTGACCAATGCATTGAGGAATGAGTTTTCAAGGACTAGATGCATCCGACGAAATGGTCTCTTGTCCTTGAAAGTTCATGCTTCAATAAGTTGTTTAGTACAGTGGTATTCACTCCCAGTCCTTGAGGGCCTCCAAACAGGTTCAGGTTTTCCGGATACGAGAGAGATTTCATAGAGTGGAAGTAATAGGCAGGCAATTTTTTTCTAATGCATATTCATTAGATACATCTTGAGAACCTGCCTTCAGGAACTGGGAGTGAATACCACTGGTTTAGACTGTAAGCTACCACAAGCCTCTGTTCGGTTTTGCTGCTCTAGGCTAACATCATACCCCTCTAAATTTGAGCAGAGATTATTTTGAGAAACATGCATCTGTTCTGAATTAAGGAATTTAGGGGTTCTTTTACTAAGCTGTGGTAAGTGCTATAGTTTTGTCCCCTGAAAATCATTGGCTGGCCCTGGTGAGTGGCACTTATTTAGGTAGAAGCCCCTCCTACTTAGCTAAGTGCTACTGAATTTTGACTCCTTAGGCTGTAAGCCTTCCAGAAATAGGGAAATACTTTCTGTATCTGAATATAACTCAACTTGAACTAAAACTGAAAAGGTTAACTCCAAATCCCTTTCCATAGACCCCCATTTAATTTTATTTGCATTGGGAGCATTGTATCAGTTAAAACCTAAATTCAGGTACCCTATTTATAACTGTAGAATTGGAAAAGATGCAGCGAAGGGCGACTAAAATGATAGCGGGGATGGGACGACTTCCCTATGAAGAAAGACTAAGGAGGCTAGGGCTTTTCAGCTTGGAGAAGAGACGGCTGAGGGGAGACATGATAGAGGTATATAAAATAATGAGTGGAGTGAAACAGGTGGATGTGAAGCGTCTGTTCACGCTTTCCAAAAATACTAGGACTAGGGGGCATGCGATGAAACTACAGTGTAGTAAATTTAAAACAAATCGGAGAAACGTTTTCTTCACCCAACGCATAATTAAACTCTGGAATTCGTTGCCGGAGAACGTGGTGAAGGCGGTTAGCTTGGCAGAGTTTAAAAGGGGTTAGATGGTTTCCTAAAGGACAAGTCCATAAACCGCTACTAAATGGACTTGGGAAAAATCCGCAATTCCAGGAATAACATGTATAGAATGTTTGTACGTTTGGGAAGCTTGCCAGGTGCCCTTGGCCTGGATTGGCCGCTGTCGTGGACAGGATGCTGGGTGGGCTCGATGGACCCTTGGTCTTTTCCCAGTGTGGCATTACTTATGTACTTATGTTCCTTTTTGCTTTGATTTCTTCAGGTTCTACATTTTATTTTCTTAAACCAGGGAAGCTTATTCTGTACTGATCTGGGCTCACTGAGCTCACAGTGAGTGAAAACTTCAAGTTACAGTATATTGGGCACTTAAGCTGCAAAAGCGTTCTGAGAACAATAACATTCTCTTTGATAGCTCCTTCAGTAGGTGCTTAAATTCACTTATAATCTATTGGACACTGGGAAAGAGAGTACAGAAAATGTTTTCAGTGACTAAGAGGCCCTTTTACTAAGCTGCGTAGGTGCCTACGCGCGCCCAATGCGCGTCAATTTTTACTCACCCCCAGGCTACCGCGTGGCCCTTGCGGTAATTTCATTTTTGACGCATGTCCGCTAAACGTGCCGGAAAATTGTTTTTATTTTCTAGCGCGCGTGGGCGCTAATCGGCATTTTACGCACGTAGACCATTACCGCCCGGTTACCGCGCGAGACCTTACCGCTAGGTCAATGGCTGGCGGTAAGGTCTCAGACCCCAAACTGGACATGCAAGGCATTTTTTACAGGTGCGCTGAAAAATGATTCTGCGCACGCCCAAAGCATGCGTCTACACTACCGCAGGCCATTTTGTCAGTGTGCCTTTGCAAAAGGGCCCCTAAGAAAATACCTGAAAACATTCCCTGAACAGGCCAGACTCCCAACTTCGGACGGTTATATTTTTCCATGTATGTGCAGAACACGTACAGAGCTGCACTGGCATCGACAGCAAATTTACCTTCTGCAGTGCAAGTTTACTTTTATAAAGGTTGTCCTTTGACAAATATATTTGGGTAATTTTTTTTTACTTTGCTTTGCCTGTTAGGACAATCAGTGTTCTAGATGTGAACGTATTTCTCTTTTCTGTTGATTACACATTGTGCATTGTACAGTATTTATTTTAGCCATGACAAGTAGAGCCGTCCACCTAATTCACAATTGCTCTTATGTTGGTTTTTTTTTGCCAGGTTTAGTCACTTCTAGCCTGCAGCCAACATTAACACTTTAATATGATTATTAACATTCTATTATAGGTAGAAAATGTCTTCTCATTGTACTTCAATCAAACGTTTACATAAAAAACACTGGCTAAGCACACTGTGACATATGGGTTAGAATGTAGAATTCTGATGATTATTAATGAATGTATTTATAGAAACTTAAAGCCAATAACAGATTTTGGGGCTCATTTTGAATCAAAAAATAAAATCCAAAATGTGGCAGAAAGCGGAAGCTGGATGTTTTTGCCAAAATGTCCAAATCACAATATTCAAAACCTATTTTTAAAGACATTTTTCTATGCAATTTCTCTACAGTGTGTCCAAACCAGAAGGGGGCATGTGTGTGTGTGTGTGTGGGGGGGGGGGGGGGGGGGGGGGGGGGAGGCAGGATCTGGGTGTTCCCAAAACTTAGATGTTTTTCTGCATAATGGAATATAGTAACATAGTAAATGATGGTAGATAAAGACCTGTATGGTCCATCCAGTCTGCCCAACAAGATAAACTCATTTTACATGGTATGTGATACTTTATATGTATACCCGAGTTTGATTAGTCCCTGCCTTTCTCAGGGCACAGACCGTAGAAGTCTGCCCAGTACTGTTCTTGTACTAAGTTCTGGAGCTAACGTTGATGCCCCTTAAAATTTACACTCCAGCACATCCTTATCTATTCAGTCACGATCAGGGCGTAGACCATAGAAGTCTGCCCAGCTCCCGTTTTGGTTCTGATTACCGGCGTCACCACCCAATCTCCGCTAAGATTCCACGGAACCATTCCTTCTAAACTGGATTCCTTTGTGTTTATCCTATGCATGTTTGAATTCCATTACCGTTTTCATCTCCACCACCTCCCGCGGGAGGGCATTCCACATATCCATCACCCTCGCTGTGAAAAAATACTTCCTGATATTAGTCCTGAGTCTGCCCCCCTTCAACCTGAATTCATGTCCTCTAGTTCTACCACCTTCCCGTCTCCTGAAAAGGTTAGTTTGCGGATTAATACCTTTCAAATATTTGAACGTCTGTATCATATCACCCCTGTTTCTCCTTTCCTCCAAGGTATACACGTTCAGGTCAGTAAATCTCTCCTCGTACAGTTTGCAATGCAAATCCCATACCATTTTCGTAGCTTTTCTTTGCATCGCTTCCAGTCTTTTTACATCTTTAGCAAGATATGGCCTCCAAAACTGAACACAATACTCCAAGTGGGGCCTCACCAATGACTTGTAGAGGGGCATCAACACCTTCTTTCTTCTGCTGGTTATGCCCCTCTCTACGCAGCCTAGCATCCTTCTGGCCATGGCCGTCGCCTTGTTGCATTGTTTCTTCACCTTCAGATCCTCCGACACCAACACCCCAAGGTCTCTCTCCTGAGTCGAGCTTACTAATCTCTCCCCTCCTACCCGGTATCTCTCTTTTGGGTTTCCGCACCCCAAGTGCATCACTCTACACTTCTTGGCATTAAATTTTAACTAAATGTATCAGTTACACCAGAAATCCACTATTAAATCAAGTATTGTGTTGTTTCTTAATTTTTATAATTTTTAACTTGCAGTGCTCAGTAATGCTGTAGTGCCCTTTAAACCATATGGTATGGAGTAGGTACTCAGCCGCCAAACATCACAGCATTCGCCCTTCCTTCCTTCCTCTCCTTACTCAACAAGGCTTGTTGGGTCTTGTGCTGACAATCATTAATAATAATGTGCATCAGGAGTTTCAGTGGACGGAGAGCATCTGATGCACAGATGTGGAGGATATGAACTGGTTATGTATGGAGTCAATGAAGTCGGTCTTTAAAAAGACCTTTAGGTGAAAAAACTTGCTCATCGATGGGTTTAGTTACCAGCATAAACGATGCTTTCCATCCACTGAGACTCCTGATGCAGGCCTAGTGGCCGAAACACAGCATTTGTGTCGAGTCTTTTTATCCAATAAACGTTTGTTTCTTGAAGAATCCATCTCTCCAGTCTTTGTTTTCCGTGGTCAAACATCCCACTTTTTTCTCTTACCTAATGTACATGTGTACATTTGCACCATGTTTCAATTGGTGCAAATAGCCACGACTAAAGTTAGGCGCAATTACAGGGCATAAGTGCTATTATATAAACTGCGTCTAATTTTAAGCACTGCGTATAGAACAGTACATTTTCCAGTGCTGATTTTATTGGCGTTATATGTAGAATCTAGCCTTTAATGCATGGTTAGCGTGCATTAACAGGCTACCACACAAATGTGTTATTTTTTAAAATTTATGACATTTATAGCCCACATTATCCCAAGGATTCTTGAGTTCAATGTGGCTAACAGCCGGGTACAATGTTACAATTTTACAGATAGCAGGAATAGTACAATTCAATATATACGTATTTCAGTATAGTGGAAGTTCAATTTAAACATTTTGCAGTCCATGTGCTGAACCACATGTTGTATTTTTCTTAATGTCTGTCTGAGGGGCAAGGCATGGCATGGGCAAACAGTGGGTGTGGAAGTGTTAGCCAGTTAGGACTAGATTCTATATATCATGCCTAAAAATTGGGCGCCAAAATGAAATTCACTTAAGTGCATTCTATAAAGTATGCCTTAATTTAGGCATTCTTTATAGAATAAGCCTAAAATTTTGTGAAGATTTTAGAATACGCTGAGCGCTGGTTCACATGACTAAATTTAGTCGTGGCTAATTGTACCAAGTAAAACCTGGTGTAAACCCCAATGCCAAAATTAGGCATGGAGCGGGTGTATTCTATAAAAATGCACATAGATTTTAGATACTACTCCCATGACCCTCCCATTCCACACCCCCTTTTCAACTATGTTACTTAGAATTTACAAGCTGCAAGTTACAGAATATGCTTAGCAAGTAACGCACGTAAATTCTAATTAATGCCAATTAGTGTTGACAATTGGCTGTTAACATCCAATTATCAGCGCTGATTAGCTTGTTAGCACAAGCAGAGGTAGTCCAGAGAAGGAGAAGACTCGAGATGACACAAAGTTATTCAAAGTCGTTAACTCGCAACAGGATTGTGAAAAATTACAGAAGGACCTTACGAGACTGGGAGACTGGGCAGCTAGATGGCAGATGATGTTTAATGTGAGCAAGTGCAAGGTGATGCATGTGGGAAAAAAGAACCCAAATTATAGCTACGTCATGCAAGGTTCCACTTTAGGAGTTACGAACCAAGAACGGGATCTGGTTGTCGTCGTCGATAATACACTGAAACCTTCTGCTCAGTGTGCTGCTGCGGCTCAGAAAGCGAATAGAATGTTGGGTATTATTAAGAAAGGTATGGAAAACAGGTATGAGGATGTTATAATGCTGTTATTTTGCTCCATGGTGCGACTGCACCTTGAGTATTGTGTTCAATTCTGGTCACCGCATCTCAAGAAAGATATAGTGGAACTGGAAAAAGTGCAGCGAAGGGCGACTAAAATGATAGCAGGGATGGGACGACTTCCCTATGAAGAAAGACTAAGGAGGCTAGGGCTTTTCAGCTTGGAGAAGAGACGGCTGAGGGGAGACATGATAGAGGTATATAAAATAATGAGTGGAGTGGAACAGGTGGATGTGAAGCGTCTATTCACGCTTTCCAAAAATACTAGGACTAGGGGGCATGCGATGAAACTACAGTGTAGTAAATTTAAAACAAATCAGAGAAAATGTTTCTTCACCCAACGCGTAATTAAACTCTGGAATTTGTTGCCAGAGAACGTGGTGAAGGCGGTTAGCTTGGCAGAGTTTAAAAAGGGGTTAGACGGTTTCCTAAAGGACAAGTCCATAAACCGCTACTAAACGGACTTGGAAAAATCCACAATTCCGGGAATAACATGTATAGAATGTCTGTAGGTTTGGGAAGTTTGCCAGGTGCCCTTGGCCTGGATTGGCCGCTGTCGTGGACAGGATGCTGGGCTCGATAGACCCTTGGCCTTTTCCCAGCGTGGCATTACTTATGTACTTATAAGATCAACCAAAGCAAAACACTCTTCGCTTGTGTTGCGTCTGCAGAGTGTTTTCTTCCGTTAATCTTGAGACTTCTCCTTCCCTAGACTACCTCTGCCTTTGTGTAGCTGCACATTTTTCAGCGCCATATGTAGAACCTGGGGAACATCTCTAAGATATAAAATGGATTTCAATTTAAACTTAGTATGAGTCCATGGGAACCCTAAATATCTATATATATAAAAGGCACTTTGAAGCCTCAAGCCGGAAACTTGAGGCGCCCGAGATATCCGGTTTGGCCTGCAGGCTCCAGTCACTGTAGCTCCGCCCTCATGTCAAAATGCGATGATGTTGAGGGCGGGGCGGCCCTCGCGTCAAAACGCGATGACGTTGAGGGCGGGGCGACCCTCGCAACCACGTCACTGAGGGACGAAGAGGAGAGGTGTGCAACTCGGAACGGAGGCACGGAGGGGGTGTCTGCAACTCGGGAGGGAGGGAGGGAGGACGGGGGGGGGGGGGATTACCCTGCTAGCGCCCGTTTCATTTTTGCCAGAAACGGGCATTTCTTACTAGTTATTCTCATAAAAGGGATGACCTTCTGTATTGCATCTCATCCTATCAACACCTTACTGGTGATGTCATCTTACAGGGCTTTTTATCTATCCCAGTTAATTCCAGTGTTGTGACTCACGCCACACAAAGGAAAACACAAACCCGTGGGCTAGCTACTTTTTCAGCCTTGACTCGTCTGAATTATTTAGCATCCCATTATACTTTTGAGTCTGGAATAGCTGATGCAGCAGTAAAGAAAATTGAAATGTGAAAGTTAGAATATTTTTTTGAAGCAGAACATTAACTTTGCTTTTTCCAATAACTTCCCTTTCACTCAGATATAATTATACAATGATTTTTAATCAAATTAGAATAAATGCGCTCCCCTAGAACAGAAATTTTAAAACTCTAATTTTCCAAACAGATGAATGAATCGGCATCAAAGAACAGAGCCCGACTTGCTTTGTCAGCTGTTCAATAGCTGAACTGCAAATGGAGTGAGCAAAATACCATATTTATGTAATGAACCAACTAGATGGTTGTACATATATTACTTAATAGACAAGTTTCATGACAGAGAAGGGAAATAAATTGAAAATACGCAATAGCAGAGGTGAGATTTATAGCTTTAGTTGTGTTAATGAGAGAATGGATGAGGACATTCTATATCGCATTTACATGCTATTATATGAATAATCATATAATAATCAACTTTCTGGTTTCCTGACAGATGAGTAAAGATCATGAGGTCTAATTATGTTTAACACTACACATATGAGAGAAATTCTGAGGTATATTTCTCTGGAATGTATTACTGGATCATAAAACATTGTTCTCAATGATGAAAAACGCAAGAAAAAAATTTCGGAGTTCTTTCTCTCAATTTAACCATACCACGAGTTTCATAATTTCAGTTTTTTCTTATTTTCATTTCCATTTCACTAAGGACAATAATTCTTTTTAGTGTACTTTCTAGCTCTTTAAGTTGACTCTATGCAGGGCATAGGAGCCGACTCTGTGGGTGCTGTGGGTGCTTGAGCACCCCCAATATTGACAAAATTCCTTATATGTGTCCAGGGAGGGGTTATTTCCACTGGGCTTAGCACCCCCAATAATTTTGAAAAGTTGGCTCCTATGATGCAGGGTGACTACCGGGATGCCAGAGAACTAAAAATGATAAAATCCTACCAGCCCTTTTGTTCTAGCAAAAAAGGTACTGTCCGGAAGGGGGGGGGGGGGGGGGGGGGAAGATCACCACTGAAATACCTGTCCCCACAACTCTCTTGCAACCAGTCAGAGAATCTATGAAAAAGTATTGCAAATATTACACCACACCTTTGAGCCAAACTATTACTAATCCCTACACATGCTCACAAAGGAGTCCTTTCACCAAACTGCAGGAAAAAGGGCCCTGCGGTAGTGGCAGGGGGGGGGGCATTTTTCCTGCAAGGCAGTGCCCTTTTTAATGCAGCAGGTAAAAGACCGCAAAACAAAATGGCCGTGTGGTAAGAAAACTCTTAAAGCAGCAGACTGAGAATGAAGAAAGCAAGGGCTCAAACCCTGTATCTTCCACAGATGCTCCTTGTGACCTTGGCCAAGTCATGTGGGGTCAAATAAATGCATGACTATGAAAGTGTATTATAACTACCTAGATATCGTAAAATGTAAGCTGGGAAAGGAAATATAATCCTGGGATTGTAAGCCCTGTACAAAGTGCCGATAAGCATGCATGAGAACTGTGCAGACTGTCTTCTGTGGGGCTGACCAGCCCTGACCCACAGAGCAGCCACACAACAGGCCATGTGTGTTCACACTAGGTGGCCATGCTGGGATGGCTTATGGAAGGATATCTCAGGTACTTGGTGATGAGCCGACACAAGGTATGGACCCTCCCTCCCCCATGCTAATGTGGCCATATCAGTGCTCCTTGACCCCCCCCCCCCCCCAGCACATTTATTTTATTTTATTTGTTGCATTTGTATCCCACATTTACCTACCTATTTGCAGGCTCAATGTGGCTTACATATTACCGTGATGGCGATCGCCAGTTCCGGTATAAGAAATACATTGATTAGCTAGCCAGAGAAGGCTGGTGAGTTAAAGGAGACATGGACAGTGGCCTAGACATCTTTCCTGATTCCCTCCTACCCTCAGTATGGAAACTTCCTGATAATTAGCAGAATCATAATGTCTAGTCAATACATAAGTACTAGGCTTTTCATTTTGTTCACAATTATTTCTTGTATGATAAGTCTTCATCACAGTTTGGGCAGGATCTCCATGCCTGGGAGGGTAAGCTATTGCTTCAGTTAACAAACCGAACAATTTCTAGCTAGGGTTATCTGGCATCTGAGTCAGAAGGCCCTGGTAAGGCACTGGGGGGGCCCTTTTACTAAGCAGCGAAAGCGTCAACGCGCGCCCAATGTGTGCCAAAATGGAGTTACCACCCGACTACCTTGTGGCTCTTATAGTAATTTCATTTTTGGCGCGTGCCCGATACGCACATCTGAAAAATATTTTTTATTTTTGGTCGCACATAACGGATGCGTGCCAAGTGGCATTTGACGCGCGTAGGTCATTACCGCCTGGATTCTTTACCGCTAGGTCAATGGCTGGCAGTAAGGTCTCATACTGACAATGGACGTGCAGCAATTTTGATTTTGCCGCACGTCCATTTTCAGCAAAAAAAAAAAAAAAAAGAGGCCTTTTTTACAGGCGCGCTAAAAATGGATCGGCGCACACCCGAAACCTACGCCTACACTACCACAAGCCATTTTTCAGCGTGCCTTAGTAAAAGGACCCTTAGATCAGCTACTCACGGTACAAACTGAATGAGACCCAGAGGGCTGGCAACTCTGCTTGAATGAGATGGGTCTCACAGAGAAGCCCTGGCCATTTGTGCTTTCAGACAAAACTACAGTCTTTCTTGACTGGGGCAGTTGAGATGGTTATTGGCTACCTGAGATCACTGTTGCACGGCAAGGCTTGGGCACACAGGAGAGAAGGCTTATTAGGGTTTTCTTTAATAAACCTGTGGCCTTACTCATTCCAATGGAAACCCAGTTGTGCTTAGTCTTTATTTGGTGAAAGTGTAGTTCTGATGTATCATGGTTGCCTCTGTTACTGAATATTTATTTTCAAAATTTCTATCCCACCTATAATCTAGGTGGGCTACAAAGTTTGTGTAACTCACCTTGAGCTTGGATTTGGAACACGCAAGTAATTAAATCTAAATTTCAACCTTAAAAATATGTCTGATGAGCAAGTTTCCAATGGTCTTCCTGTAATTACATACCTTATATAAAAAGTACACACATGGATAAGTGCTCAGATCCCAGGACCATTATAAACTGTATTATGAGAAAACCAGAAACACACCATTAATCAGGAGAAGGAAATTTATGACCCTTCTGGACACTACAATCTATCTTGCAATAATTGCCTTTATGTTAATCTCAGTTGTGGTTTGGTCTATCTGCTTGAGGGTAATTTTAGGAGAACCTGAATATCAGCGGCTAGTGTTTGTGATACATGGCCTGTGAGCAGAGAAGAATAATCAGGCTATCGTTGATGGCTGGGATCCTTAACTTCCCCTCTTTACCTATGAGCTTTTCCTAACATTCTTCTTTTACCTCTGTGTAAATAATTTACTCTTGTGACTGGTTACATTAATTCTATGGCAATAGGTATTGCAGTGGGTTGGGAAGGGGGAAGCAAAACATCATAAAGCACCATTATTTATGAACGACCTTTAATTTACAGGATTGGGGACCCTAATTAAAAATCAATTTTCTTCATTGTTGCAATACTGATAGCAATTCTGTTTCTTAATAGCACCATGATTAATCATATTTCAGGTAAACTTAGCACAGAAGTGACATTTTCATTAGAGATCTGCTGGCTGTGAAATATTGAAGGTGATGAACTATTCATGAACAATACTATTTATTCTCCTGCAGCTGACGTCCAATCTGCCAATTAACGGGAAACATTCTGGACTGGATATGAGCTTTACGTATTATTCTATAGAGTTATTCTATAGAGGTTAGAGCTCTTCAGCTTGGAAAAGAGATGGCTGAGGGGCGGATATGATTGAGGTCTACAAAATCGTGAGTGGTGTGGAGCTGGTGGAGGTGAATCGATTTTTCCACTCATTCAAAAAGTACAAAGACCAGGGGACACTCAATGAAACTGCATGGAAATACTTTTAAAACAAATAGGAGGAAATATTTTTTTCACTCAAAGAATAGTTAAGCTCTGGAACTCATTGCCAGAGAATGTGGTAACAGTGGTTAGCATATCTGGGTTTAAAAAAAGGTTTTGGACAAGTTCCTGGAGGAAAAGTCCATAGTCTGTTATTCAGATGGACACGGGGGGAGCCACTAGATGGACACGGGGGGGGGGGGGGGGGGGAGCCACTGCTAGCCCTGGGATTGGTAGCATGGAATGTTACTGCTAATTGGGTTTCTGCTAGGTACTTGAGACCTGGATTGGCCACTGTTGGAAGCAGGATACTGGGCTAGATGGGCCATTGGTCTGACCCAGTATCACTATTTTTATGTTCTTAGGTGAAATGCTTTCATAGGTGTATTCTGGGAAGGAATCCCATAGTAAGGAACGCAAACACTAGGAGTGGCCTAGTGGTTAGGGTGGTGGACTTTGGTCCTGAGGAACTGAGTTCGATTTCTGGCACAGGCAGCTCCTTGTGACTCTGGGCAAGTCACTTAACCCTCCATTGCCTGCCGCATTGAGCCTGCCATGAGTGGGAAAGCACGGGGTACAAATGTAATAAAAAAAAAATACAGAAGAGGAGAAACGGTGGATTATCTGCTGACGTGTTCTAAGTCCTTCATACTTTGCTTCACATGAAAACAATCCAATTAACACAGAATTGTAAATGTTCTATGGGTACTTATCATTCATATAGGTTCAGTGATCATCGTATACAAACATTATATGAAAAAGGTCCTAAGACAAAGGCAGTAAACTTCCAGAACATATTACATATAAAGTTATTTGACCTAGACCAGTATTCTGAAATCAAAATGCTGCGATATAACTGATGAACACTGTATTGTTATTTTCCTCTTTATGAAGGTATTTTTACCTACTGTTTAAGAGGTCCTTTTACTAAGGCGCGCTGAAAAATGGCCTGCGGGTTTTAGGCATGCGCAGAATCATTTTCAGCACACCTGTATAAAAGGCCTTTTAAAAAGGTTTTGCCGAAAATGGACGTGCGGCAAAATAAAAATTGTCGCGCACCCATTTTGGGTCTGAGACCTTACCGCCAGCCATTGACCTAGAGGTAAAGTCTCACACAGTAACCATGCGGTAATGACATACATGTGCCAAATGCCACTTGGCGCGCGTCCAAAATATTTTGTCCGCGCAGCAAAAATGAAATTACTGCCAAGCAGTAACTCCACTTTGGCGTGCATTGGGTGCGCATAGACGCTTATGCAGCTTAGTAAAAGAGCCCCTAAGTGTACCCTTCGAGCTGTGTTTAATTTTTTTTTTAAATATCTTTATTACAAGCAAATAATACAATCTAGGAGATTACAAACTCTGCTGAATGTGGCTGTGATAATCCTACCGATGGTCTGTGCTTGAGATCATATAACTCCTTTATTGAAGAAATTGCATTGGTTGATGGTGAAATTTCGTATTGAGTTTAACATTTTAATATTTAATAAGGTACTCTGTGGCCCTTTTACAAAGCGCTGGCTTACTGCACGCTAAAATGGACCTACTGCCGGCCCAATGTGGCCACCGGCGGTAGTTCTGACTTGAGTATGCACTGGTGTGCCATAAAAAATGTTTTTTCTAGCGCGGCACAAACCCGGCAGTATTTGGGTAGCACGAGTTACCGCTGGGTTACCGCAGGAGCCCTTACCGCCACCTGAGTGGGTGGCAGTATATGCTCCCCGTTGAATAGCCACACAGTAAGAGTTATCTTGCCACATGGCTATTTTTTTTTTGGGGGGGGGGGGCTTTTTACCCGCTACAGTAAAAGGGCCCTGGCGTGCTGGAAGAATGGCCTCCACCACTACCGCAGGGCCCTTTTCTCCGCAGCTTAGTAAAAGGACCCCTCTATGAGGCTATTCCTTCTTACTTAGCACCAAGGATGGTGTTATATGTACCTACAAGACCACTATCCACCTTATAATTGAAAGAGAAAAACGCCTAGATTTTGACCCAAATCGGGAGATAGACGTTTATCTCACAAAAACGAATAAATCGGTATAATGGAAAGGCGATTTTGGACGTTTTCAACTGCACTCCATCACGGAAGCGTACAAAGTTGATGGGGGCGTGTCAGAGGCGTGGCGAAGGTGGAACTGGGGCGTGGTTATCGGCCAAGGAGAGATGGGCGTCTTTCGCCGATAATGGAAAAAAAGTATGCGTTTGTAGCTAGAATTTAGGGCACTTTTCCTGGACCCTGTTTTTTCATGAATAAGGCCCCAAAAAGTGCCCTAAATGACCAGATTACCACCAGAGGGAATCGGGGATGACCTCCCCTGACTCCCCCAGTGGTCACTAACCCCCTCCCACCACAAAAAATGATGTTTCACAACTTTTTATTTTCACCATCAAATGTCATACCCACCTCCCTGGCAGCAGTATGCAGGTCACTGGAGCAGTTGTTAGGGGGTGCAGTGGACTTCAGGCAGGTGGACCCAGGCCCATCCCCCCCTACCTGTTACAATTGTGCTGCTTAATGCTTATTAGTCGTCCAACCCCCCAAACCCACTGTACCCACATGTAGGTGGCCCCCCTTCACCTCTTAGGGCTATAGTAATGGTGTAGACTTGTGGGCAGTGGGTTTTGAGGGGGATTTGGGGGGCTCAACACACAAGGGAAGGGTGCTATGCACCTGGGAGCTCTTTTACCTTTTTTTTTTTTTTGTAAAAGTGCCCCCTAGGGTGCCCAGTTGGTGTCCTGGCATGTGAGGGGGACCAGTGCACTACGAATCCTGGCCCCTCCCACGAACAAATGCCTTGGATTTATTCGTTTTTGAGCTGGGCGCTTTCATTTTCCATTATCTCTGAAAAACAAAAACGCCCAGCTCACAAATTGTCGAATAAAACATGGACGTCTATTTTTTTCGAAAATACGGTTCGGTCCGCCCCTTCACGGACCCGTTCTCGGAGATAAACGCCCATGGAGATAGATGTTTTCATTCAATTATGCCCCTCCATGTTCTCTATTAGAGCAAAAGATAGTTATTCCTCATTTATTGAAAGCTTGTTTGGCTACTGCTCGAGACTGTGCTTTCTTCTGGCAGGTTCCAGAGCTATGGAATAAATTACCAATTGAACTTCATAGTGAAGCTTCTTTAAAAAACATTTTTTAAAGGCTTAGGGATCCTGTTACCAAACTGGACTTATTTCAGCCATAATTGAACAAAACAAAAGTGTCCTTGACTAAAACTAAGACATTTTGAGCTAGGCCTGTTTTTATAACAAATAAGGCACAAAAGGGTGCCCTAAATGACCACTGGGGAGAA
Organism: Microcaecilia unicolor; assembly: GCF_901765095.1. Taxonomy (NCBI): domain Eukaryota; kingdom Metazoa; phylum Chordata; class Amphibia; order Gymnophiona; family Siphonopidae; genus Microcaecilia; species Microcaecilia unicolor. The sequence goes on from NC_044038.1 coordinate 31,670,353, forward strand.
TCAGGGGTGACCCCCCAATACCCTCCCCCCCCAGTGATCACTGACCTCCTCCTACCCCCCATAAATGTGAATACAAATATGATTTAGCAGTCTCTGTGACAGCCTCAGATGTTAGAGCCAGGTCTATTAGAGCAGCATGCAGCTCCCTGGAGTAGTGTAGTGGTCAGTGCAGTGCACCATGGTGTGGGGGACTCTGGTCCATATCTCCTTCTACCTGTCACATTTGTGAGGGAAACTGTGAGCCCTCAAAAACTCACCAGAAATCCATTATACCCACATATAGGTGCCCCCTTCAACCATAAGGGCTATTGTAGTGGTGTACAGTTGTGGGCAGTGGGTTTTGGGGGGGGCTCAGCAGACAAGATAAGGGAGCAACGGTGAGATGTGTACCTGGGAGCATGTTTTTGAAGTCCAGTAGGGTGCCCCATTTATCTCCTGGGATGTTTGGGAGACCAGTCTACTAAAAATGCTGGCCCCTCCGACATCCCAATGGCTTGCTTTTCTACATTTTTCACTTGGACTTTTTTTTTTGAAAATGGACCAAAAAAACAAAACATCCAAAGCACAAAACCTTGTTAGAAATAGTATTTTCGAAAACAAAAAGTAGACGTTTTTCTTTTTTGAAAATGAACTTCTTTCCTATCCAGATTTTGGACAAAACGTCTAAAGTCGGACTTAGACGTCATATCGAAAATGTGCCTCCATGTGTAATTAAAAACAAAGTACAAACAAATAGCACAGTAGTCAATCAAACAAACAAACAAACAAACAAAACAAACAAAACAGCTTCTCTCTTTTCATTTTTTCCCTACCCTTATTCACACATCCATTACCTCCTCCCCATTGTTCTTATTATTGTTTTACTTTTAATATCTGTTTTTAAAATCCCTGTTATTATGTTAATGTATTGTTTTTGTTATAAGCTTGCTTTCGAGTGCTGATTTTTATTATACTTTTGTGTTTGCTCTGATCTGCTTAAGATTGAAGAATAGTAGAATGTAAATTAACACAAACAAATAAATAAATCTCTGGCCAGTGAGACGTGGCTGAAATTTTAATCTCAGCCATCTTCAATGAGATCACCATAGGAGTTAATTTAACATAAAACATCAAAACCAAAATGCTAAACAGAAAAAAAAGGTTTTCCTTGGATAAGATTATTCCTTTTCTCCATTCATGAGTTCAGGCATTTCAATCCTACATATACTCACAACTTCATCATTTAGCAGTTCTATAATATCTCCCTGAAGAACAATTTTATCTAACATGAAGAAATATAAATGTACAAATAGATAATTAAAACTTGCTTCATAAAATCTGAGATTTGTAACAGGAAGTCTGATTCTGAGAGGAGCTCATGACTGAAAACAGAATATATTCTTGTTCTCTAAGTTGTAAATATTTAGGGCCCCTTTTACGAAGCGGGAAACAGGAAGTGCCTCTGGGCTACCGCAGAAGCCTGGCGGTACTTACCACCCGCAGTGTGTCGTCATATCCGACACCACAAAAAATATTTATTTTTGTATCACTGGGTTAGCGTGGGAGCCCTTACCGCCACCTCAATGGGTGGCAGTAAGGACTCCCCACTCGAAATTGCCGCGCGGCAAGTACTTCACTTGCCACACGGCCATTTCTGTAAATAAAAGAAAGACCTACCCTTTACCCACTATGGTAAAAGGGGGCATTGGCACATGTCAAAAACACGCACCAAACCCAGTGCAGGCCCCCTTTTGCCGCAGCTTGGTAAAAGGGACCCTAAGCTGGTTGACGTATGCTTTTTTAAACTGGATATTCAAAGAATATAATCTTGGGGTGTCCAACATGTGGATGGCAAACTTACCAGCTTGCTGAACCCCTTCATCCAGCCCACAGAAGACCTTCCTTTAGGCCAGTGGTTGTGAACCCCTTTGGACACACCTAGCCAGTCTAGTTTTCAGGGTACCCACAATGAATATGCATGAGATAGATTTACATACAATAGAGGTAGTGCATACAAATGTATCTCATGCATATTCACTTTGCATATCCTGAATACCTGACTGGCCGGGTATGTCCCAAGGACTGGACTGAGAATCTCTGGCATTAGTGCGTTAAATTCCTGCTGCCGGCGTTCAACCTGCATATTCAATGTTGAACTACTTCTGGCGTCCGGCAGTTTCATTTTTGACTACAGCAACTTAACTGGTTTACGTACTTAGTAGTTAAAGATAGGCCTGCTACCCCTCCAAAGGGACACCACATTGTAGTGGTGGAGGGGCTTATGTGTTTCAATGACTCAGAGGGCTATGCTGAAGGGTTACCCATATCAGACAGGCCTCTGATGAGAAACCAGACAAAGAGTGTCCCAAACTGGGAGAGTGGTAAGATGGCGACCTGAAGTTCGTATGCCCAATGGCCCAGCTGCCCTCTGAAGGTTCGTATTCTTTACGTAAATTTCCTCTCTGCAATTGCAGTTACCTTAACTGAGAGGAAGAGGACAACTGGCGGTCAGCCACCGATGGCCAGCGTTTTGTCCCCTGAGCAGCAAGTGCAGGACCTCTGAACGACAAACTGCCCACAGATGAAAGGGTTGGTGAGTCCTTCGATTAGTGCCGGCGAAGGAGCGTCAACGCTCTTGGACCTGGAAAAAACAACTCCATCGCTCCCAAATTATTAAACACCATGTCCAAAGGAGTGGAGGAGTGAGTTAGAGGCATATGCTGAAACGGAGGACGTTTACAGCAGAACCCGAATCGGAGGAACCACTCCTAAACACCTAAGAGAAATCAACTTGGAGTTTTTGGCTCCCGTGGAGGTTACATTGAATACTATCTGGAAGGCGCTTCGGGACCTAAAGGTGGCAGTAAATAATTTTGTTTCAGATATAATTTTATTAGAGAGTTACATGGACAATTTAACTGAACCCTTTGAGAATGAAAAATTGATAAAACAAATGATTCTACACGAGCAAGAAGTGGTTATGATTTTGAAAATGATAATAGACCAGAAACTTTGAATAATAAAATGAACATTATTATAGATGATTAATATCGAGATTATTGTTTTCCCCAGAGTTCCGGGTATGACTCCTAAAGTTTTCCTCAGAAATATTTCCTCAGTTATTACTTTAAAAGGAGTGAAGCCTATGAAAACTGGGAATACTTTAATCAGTGGGATTTGAATTAGAGACTTAAGTATATGTATTGTTAAATAACTTCTGGTTTTTAAAAGAGAAAGAATGTAATCAGATGTATTGTTTCTAACTAATATTGGACAATAAGTATGTTTTCAATGAAATGATTTGACTATACACCGTATTGGCCTTGAAGAAGCCAACCAGATGATCAATGTGGAATAATGAATTAGACGAGTAATATCTGGGGATAATCAGGTTAATACCACTTTTTTTTCTGTTTACTGTTTAATTGATCTCCTTGTTTTGTTTCACTCTCCCTATTTAGTGGTCTAAGGAAGAGAAAAGAATTACCTGACTGAAATAATTCCTATGTATTACTTTCTCTGTATTTCCGGCAAGTTATTTTATCGCTTGTAAAAATGTAAATGGTTATAAATAAAAAATTAAAGATAGGCCTGCTATTTATGTGGCCTGTTTTAAATGCTAAACATAGCTGGTTTGGCGATGAATATCCACACCTAACCGGCTATGTTGTACAATATAGCCGGTTAGCAGCTAGCCACTAACTGTGAATATTCAGTGTGAGATAACCAGTTATCTCCCACTGAAAATCCATGGTTAGGTGCTAAAACACTGTTTAACCAGTCAGGAGCCATTTCTGGCTGGTTACACAGTTTTGAATATCGGCCAGACTGTACCTAATGGTCCACCACTACTCAGGCTTGCAGGTTACTTATATATTTAGGTACAGGAGGTATTTCTATGTTCCAGGAGGGCTCATATATTTGTACTGAAATTATAGAGTTAAAGTAGAAATTGACCCTGGGCCCCTTTGTTCACTGTCCATTACACTAGCCTACTCCATCCACTTGCTTTCTGTTTTCTTAGGAATGGCCATAATATCTGGAGCTGTCATACAGCCTGGTATCTCCTGTTACTGTTACATCTTTTGGGGTGGGAGAGGGGGGGTCAGTGACCACTGGGGGATTAAGAAGGGGTCATGCCTTAATCCCTACAGTGGTCAGCTGGCTAGGGCACCTTTTCTGACTTAGGGGTCCTTTTACTAAGCCACACTGAAAGTGGCCGGCGCAGCTGTCAGTGCATGGGTTTCCCATGCAGTGCGGCCACTTTTAGCGTGGCAATAAATGGGCTGTGTTTGGGTTTTTTTTGTAATGACCACGTGCTAATTTCCCAATTAGTGCGTGGCCATTACCACTGGGAGCCCTTACCGCCACCTATTTAGGACGTGGTAAGGGCTCTCGCACTACTCCCCATCCTAATTGGGTAGCTTAAGGTAATGTGCCTGTGCTACCCGATTAGCGCAGGCATGCCAACTCTCCGCCCCCAGACACACTTCTCAAAGCAAAAAATAAAAAAAACATTTTCCAGCGTGGGATTGGCGCACATTAAGCAGAACACTACTATGGCACACCTCAGCACATCCTGCGGTAGTGCTCTTTTAGCATGCGGTAGTAGGCTTGTGGTAGGCCTACTGCGCCTTAGTGAAAGGGCCCCTTAGTTGTGACTGAAACAGGTCTAGGTAAAAACGTACTTCTCTTTTGCCCTGGACTTTTTTTCTGTTCCATTATTGCTGAAAAATGTCCAGAATTTAAGCTCACCCAAGTTCCACTTAAAACACGCCTCCGACATGCTCCTTTGCGATTTAGATGAACTGTGGAGGAAAACGTCCCACTTCTGAGTGTCAACAATCACAACAAGGCGTTTTTGTGAGAAAAACAGCCATCTGCCGCTTTGTGCCGCTTTTTGAGACATTTTTCTCCTTTGAAAATGAGCACGATAAGGTAGCTAGGTTACAAATGTTCACATAATAGGGATGGGCTATATGGTATGAGAAACATAACCCTAAAGGAAACAAAAGAAGGGGAGGGAATAAGCAGGGCCGTGCCAACACGGTAAGCAAGGTAAGCATGGCAGGAGGGCGCCATCCTCTGGGGGGCGCCCCGCCACACCATGCTTACCTCGCCCTCTTCTCCCCAGATCCTTTTCCTTTTTTTTTTGTTTAAATTTACCTCTGTCCAGCGGCAGCGTAGCGTTAGTGAGAAGGAGGCGGCGCTCCCCCGCCCCGACGTGTCAGTCTTCCCTTCGCTCAGTTCCGCCTTCTTCTGACATCAGAAATGACATCAGAAGAAGGCGGAACACTGAGCGAAGGGAAGACTGACACGTTGGGGCGGGGGAGCGCCGCCTCCTTCTCACTAACGCTACGCTGCTGCCGGACAGAGGTAAATTTAAACAAAAAAAAAGGAAAAGGATCTGGGAGAAGAGGGCGGGTAGTGTAGCGATCGTTTTTTTGGGGGGGCGGGGCCAACTGCAGGGGGATGCTGGAGACCCTAGGCACGGCCCTGGGAATAAGGGAAAAGAAGACAGGACAAGACTGAAAATGCATCCCAGGGCCTACAATACGAAGGCAACCTAAACAGTATCAAGAAATGTTCAGGTACAGCTTACGTGACAGTAAAAGCTTTATTGAAAAGATATTTATTTATTAGGATTTATTTACCACTTTTTTGAAGGAATTCACTCAAGGTGGTGTACAGCAAGAATAAGTCAAGCATAAGCAGTAGACAATTACAGCAGTAAAAATATTCAAATAACAGTACAAGCATGGCATAGTATATACTACACTACAATGCCAACAAAATACAGAATGGGGACCTTTTACTAAGCCGCGCGGCCCTCCCTTGTGGTAATTTCATTTTTGACGTGTGTCCGCTATGCACGCCGGAAAATAATTTTTATTTTCTGGCGCGTAGCAGAAACCATGCGGTAATCGTCATTCTATGTGCGTAGACCATTACCGCACGGTTAACGCATGAGACCTTACCGCTAAGTCAATGGCTGGCGGTAAGGTCTCAGACTCAAAATGGACGCATGCCAATTTTAATTTTGCCGCACGTCCATTTTCGGCAAAATTTTTTTAAAAAAAAAAGCCTTTTTTACAAGCATGCTGAAAAATGGATCTGTGCGCACCCAAAACACTAGCACAACCTATTTTTCGGCGCACCTTAGTAAAAAGGCCCCAATATGCTTTAAAAGCTGTCTTGAAGATCAAGGGGTATTCTTCACCCAACGTATAATTAAACTCTGGAATTCGTTGCCGGAGAAAGTGGTGAATGCGGTTAGCTTAGCAGAGTTTAAAAAGGGGTTGGACGGTTTCCTAAAGGACAAGTCCATAAACAGCTACTAAATGGACTTGGAGAAAAACCACAATTCCAGGAATAACATGTATAGAATGTTTGTACGTTTGGGAAGCTTGCCAGGTGCCCTTGGCCTGGATTGGCCGCTGTCGTGGACAGGATGCTGGGCTCGATGGACCCTTGGTCTTTTCCCAGTGTGGCATTACTTATGTACTTATGTAAGTTCCAGTGAGTAGGGGCAACTACAGAAAAGCAGGTAGATCTGTCCTCAGGATGGCTCTGACAAAATGATATGATTCAGAGTGGAAGGCAATCTAAAACTCATCATAGCGGATTTATAGGACCATTCCGAGTTACAAAGAGCTTCCAAGCTGCCTTTACAGTATCATATGTGATTTTTTTTTTTTATTTGCTGAACTCAGCAAATAACTTTTCGCTGGAAATTTGTCTAAGTCTCAATTGTAGGTGAATTAAGGCCGTGATGTTTAAAGTTATTTCCCAGATCTATACTTAGCTAGCTCAGGGAAGGCAATGAATATGTTTGCGGGAGAGAGACAAAACCAGCGCAGTACCCTTTAATTTCAACAACATATTTTTTTTCCGCAGTGCAACATCAATACAGTGCAAATAGCTAATATTATTGCTGCTGACTAACCTGCTTAGTAATGGCACAAACATCACTCAGAATCAAATTATCAAATGTACAGACAACATACTCCTGAATTTAATAGTGTGTTAAATGACTGTTAGGAAATGTTGTGTGAAGCCGTTGAAACAGTCACAAAAGTCAATTTGATTCCCCGATGAATAAAAGGCAGAAACTGTTCTTCTAACTCCAGTAGTGCAAAAACAATGACAGTGGCTATGGACCTGGGTGAAAGATATTTTTCCTGTAATTAATATGCCTACCCTGGTCTATAATAAGGATATATGGGAGGGACATAATCGAACGGGGCCGGCCAACTATAAGGGCGGCCCTGCAAAGCGGCGTACCCGACTGTATTATCGAAACAAGACGGCCGGCCATCTTTCGTTTCGATAATACGGTCGGGGCCGGCCAAATCTCAACATTTGGGCCGCCCTTAGAGATCGCCGGCGATAGAGATGGCCGCCATTGGTTTTCACCGATAATGGAAACTAATGGCGGACATCTCAAACCCGGCCAAATCCAAGCCATTAGGTTGTGGGAGGAGCCAGCATTTGTAGTGCACCGGTCCCCCTCACATGCCAGGACACCAACCGGGCACCCTAGGGGGGCACTGCAGTGGACATCACAAATTGCTCCCAAGTGCATAGCTCCCTTACCTTGGGTGCTGAGCCCCTGACCCCCCCCCCCAAATCCACTCCCCACAACTGTACACCACTACCATAGCCCTAAGGGGTGAAGGGGGGCACCTACATGTGGGTACAGTGGATTTTGGGGGGTTTGGAGGGCTCAACATTTACCACCACAAGTGTAAAAGGTAGGTGGGGATGGGCTTGGGTCCACCTGCCTGAAGTGCACTGCACCCACTAAAAACTGCTCCAGGGACCTGCATACTGCTGTCATGGAGCTAGGTATGACATTTGAGGCTGGCATAGAGGCTGGCAAAAAATGTTTTTAATTTTTTTTTTGGGTGGGAGTGGGTTAGTGACCACTGGGAGAGTAAGGGGAGGTGATCCCTGATTCCCTCTGGTGGTCATCTGGTCAGTTTGGGCACCTTTTTGAGGCTTGGTCATGAACAAAAAGGGACCAAGTAAAGTCGGTCAAATGCTCGTCATGGCCAGCCTTCTTTTTTCCATTATCGGCAGAAGCCGGCCATCTCTTAACCACGCCCCCATCCCGCCTTCGGTACACTGCCGACACGCCCCCTTGAACTTTGGTCGGCCATGCGACGGAAAGCAGTTGAAGCCGGCCAAAATCGGCTTTTGAATATACCGATTTGGCCGGGTTTAGGAGAAGGCTGGCCATCTCCCGATTTGTTTTGGAAGATGGCTGCCCTTCTCCTTCGAAAATAAGCAGGATGGGATCCTTTACAAATGTGCACCGAAAAGTGGCCTATGCTAGTAGATGCGTGTATTGGGCACGTGCAGGTCCATTTTTCAGTGCAAAAAAACTGAGTATCTTTAAGTGGAGAAAACGATAGAAGATTTATTTTATACCCAGACAGCAAAGGGTTAACCATGATCTTTGCTATTTGCCAGACAGTAGAAGGGTGAAGGAGTGTTGCCTAGTAGGGATGTGCACAGAGCAAATATTTTGGTTTACTTTTTTATTCATTTGGCCTTCCACCCTCCCCCTCTCTTTTTTTCAGTTTTTAAATGTGTGTGAAAACTTTTTAATGAAAACTGACAATGCACGCTAATTCATAAGTTAACATGGCAAATTAAGGCTGAATAAAGAATTGGGGAGGGAGGGGCAAGCACCATAAGGGTCTCTTGGCGTGTACCGCCAGCTGATTTCTACCGCAAGCTAAAGTAGAGAGGTGTGGTAGCCGTGTTAGTCCACTCTTAAAGGTTATCAATAGAAATCAAACAAAATAAAACATGGAAAAGAAAATAAGATGATACCTTTTTTATTGGACATAACTTAATACATCTCTTGATTAGCTTTCGAAGGTTGCCCTTCTTCCTCAGATCGGAAATAAGCAAATGAGGTAGCAGATAGTATATACGAGAGAAACATCAAAGCATTACTTTGACTGTCTGACAGAGTGGGAGGGTGGGGGTATGCATGGGGACATCCAAGCATTTCATTGATATTCTAACAGAATGGGTGTTGGTAGGTGAGAGGAGGGTAATAAACAGAGAAATACAGCTTTATGTTTTATAATGAGTTAGAAAACCCAGATCCTTATTAAGTCCTGTTAGTTGGGGTGTCAAAATATTCAATCATTCTTATTTCAAAGGTCTTACGTTCCTGTATTGTTTTAAAATTACCTTTCAGTATTCTTACTGTGAAATCACTGGTGCAGTGTTCTGGTCTAGTGAAGTGTTAGCCCACAGGGGTGGGGGCCTGACTGGCACCGGCTATTTTCATGTGATGTCTGTGTAGATTGAATCTTGTCTTAAGCATCTGGCCTGTTTCTCCAATATAGCATCCACTACCCCGGCTTAGTAAAAGACCCCCTCTTTGTTCACAGTTTTCTGTACACCACCAAAACACATGGAAAAGAATAATGATTTCACGGTTATCTCCCCAGTGTTAAAACAGCAACAGCAGTGTTTTGTTGTACGAAGGAGCCACCGAATGCAAGAACACAGAATGTCAGGGACAAAAATGTGGAAATATTCAGGGTATGAAGGCTAAACTGTTTAACACATGAAGTATCAATACAGAGAGGAGAAAGGGAATGATAGAGAACACGCAATAAGAATATCCAATTTTTCAATAGATATTATGCTGGCAAAAGTCTACTGTCTTTCTGTTACTAGACACTGAAGTTCTGTGCATCATTTTTTGTTAAAAATAATAGAACCAATGTTGTTGAGTTCTCAGAATGGTGTGGGAACAGAAAGTGAATTTCATTTGACATTGTTTTAAGGTTCATATTATCATTTTAATGCAACGCTCACAGGAGATAATGCTACGGTGCCAGAAAAATAAAGCAAAACATTTTCTTTCTGATAAGACAAATGGAGACCAGACTGCTGATCTGGACTGAAGGTTACTTTCTCTGATTGAAATGGAGCACTCGGGGCTTTTTTTTTTTGACAGAATGTTTTCAAGGTTTACACAATGCACTGAAAATACAGGGCTCTGGATTTTTCAGCTAAAGAAATAAGTTCTACTACACATTCCAAAATTCGTGAGTTAGGAGCCACTTTGCCACTTCTTCAGAATTTCGTTGGGTACCATCTCTGTAAGGCCATCATTCTGCCAAATTTTATAGGACAGCATGCATGTCTAAAATTTAAAAATGTTGCCAGCTATTTTACCTTCTTAAATGCTTTTAAAATTCTAACATTGCTTTGCAAATAATAATAACAATAATGGTAATGAGAGTGTCCCTTTTTCCTTTGCTGAGATTATTTGACATCGCAAGAAAATATCACTATAAAGTACTAGCAAGTAATACCGAATTTGCTAAGAATAAAAGTAAAAGGAAGAAAAAGGACTTCAGTGGCTTAGGTCACACCTGAAATTAAGCTTGGTCTAATGACCCGCCCTACTTCTTCATCAGTCCTAAAAAAAACCCTCCTATACAATTAATTCCATATTTATTTAATATTTTGGAAAAAAAAAAGATCCAGCACGTAATCAGTTAGTAGCAATATTCAATTAACCGGTTAAGTAAGCGGTGAAAGTTAGGACAGCTTAAAGGCTGTTCTAACTTTATCTGCTAAGCTAACCAAGCACTGGTCCGAATATCGACCGATATACACTTAGGCCCAAATTCTATAAATATCACCTTAAAAATTGGCGCTGAAAAGCCACGTGTTTAGTGCAGTTCTATAAAACTCACTTCAAGTTAGGCAGAGTTTATAGAATATGCTTAGCCGCTGTTCTTGCGCCTAAAATCTAGGCGCCCCCATTTAGGCCACCTAAAACCAGGCCTACACAACTGTGCCTAACTTTAGGCACAGATTGGGTGTATTCTAGAACAGTGTGCATACTTTTTAGAAATGACCATGACCTGCCCATGGCCATGCCCCCTTTTCGGCAGACCACATTAGAATTGACATGCACCACTTTACAGAAGATGTCTAAAACGTTATGCGTATATTAAATTCTAATTATTCCCAATTAGTGCCATTAATTGGTTAAGTGCCAATTATCAGTACTGATTGGCTTGTTAATTGTCACATGATGAATATCAATCCCTAAATATATTCCGGTCAATATTCAAAGCAATTAATCAGCCAGGAAAGGCTCCTGGCTGCTTGAATTGCTGGTATTCAGTGGCACTTAACCGATTAGGGCCTCTGAATCGCAGCATTAACTGCTAAACTGAAAGATGGCTATTTTGTGGGTGGTCTGGGGGCAGAGTCAGTACTTAACTGCCTAAGTCAACCGGACAAATTGGATGGCATAAAACACAGTCCTATCTTTATCTGGTTTCACTTAAGCGATAAAGGGTTCCTTTTGCTAAGTTGCGGTAAAAAGGTCCCTGCGGTAGAGTCAGGGGCTGTTTTTCCTGCATGCCAGAGCTCTTTTTACTGATGCAGGTAAAAAGCCTCTAAAAAAACGGCCGTGCGGTAAGATTATTCTTACCGCGTGGCCACGTGGCAGGGAGCACTTACCGCCATCCATTGAGATGGTGGTACGGGCTCCAGCGGCAACCGGGTTAGCGCTGAAGTAAAAATTACAAAAATATTTTGCGTTGTGCCGGAAATGACACACACTGGAGGTGGAACTACCACCAGAGGCTGCGTTAGGCCAGCGGTGGTTCCGGGTTGCCGCTCCAAGGCCCTTCAGTAAAAGGGTCCCTAAGTGCTATCACACTTACCTGCATAACAGATAGCCAGCCGCACAACTTTGGATATTTAATGCCAGTGCCTGGACATGGTCTGGCACTGAATATCGGGATATAAAAGCTAGCATTGGTGAAAAACGTTCACCGCCGCTGGCTGACTACCGACCCCATAGATAACATGCGCTAATCTTTAGTAAAAGGCCCTGTTACTATCTTAGCTTTCCCTCATGTACCTCCGATACAATAACAGTTGCAAAACACTTTACATTACCCTGAAAACAATGCAATAAAGTTTGTTTTTACTTTTCTTTGGCCTCATAGAGGTTTTATTATCTCCCTGACAGGTACAAAAAAATGATAGCCTAAGTCAAAATAAAGTAACGCTATTTGAGAGATGCTCCCTCTATGCTGTACTATAAAACTTGAAAACTATGTGTAGAAATCTTCTTATACACATCAAACATGATATAAGATGGGACTATGGAAAAGAGAACAAAGCATCGTCCCTTTCAACTGCAGTGTTGGGATAGACCAGGGGTAGGCAACTCCGGTCCTCGAGAGCCGCAGGCAGGTCAGGTTTTCAGGATATCCACAATGAATATGCAGGAGATAGATTTGCAAACCATGGAGGCAGTGTATGCAAATCAAGTTCATGCATATTCATTGTGGATATCCTGAAAATATGACCTGCCTGCGGCTCTTGAGGACCGGAGTTGCCTACCCCTGGGATAGACCATGGCGAAAACGGTCCCTAGCAACACGTGGAATGGCTGATGTTGCTGCGTGGATTCACAACAGAAAGAAAACAGCATTTCACACCATGACTTTCAGCCATGTCCTTTTGCAGTCCTTTAGAAATCAAGATATTATCTGCCCTCTCTGGAGAAAGGACTGTTTGGCATGGAATAGATAAATAGGAAGATAAGAAAGGAGGCCTGCTGCTTGTTCTGATTCAGAGGTGAGCTCATGGGGGTTATACATTTTTGCCTGGAAGCAGCTTCTTCTATGGAATAGGCACTGCTCCAAGAATAATTTTACAGCTGCCCAGGCTGAAAAGATTGGGGGAAGGTTGCAAATGGCAGTGTCCCACAGTTAGAGGAAAATTCCATATATGACACCGAACATTAGGAACTATTTCCATACTGAATTTTTGGCACGAAAAAGCCTTCTAACGGATGCAAGGTGCTGAAATGGGGCAGAAACGGCAGATCTGCACAAAATTACACTTACGTGCCTTTCAGGCTCATTTTCACAAGAGAAGGACGAACATATTTCGACACAAATCGGAAGATGGGCGTCCTTCTCACAGGGTCGCCCAAATCGGCATAATCGAAAGCTGATTTTGGGCGTCCCCAACTGCTTTCCGTCGCGGGGACAACCAAAGTTCATGGGGGAGTGTCGGAGGCGTAGCGAAGGCGGGACTTGGGTGTGCCTAACACATGGGCGTCCTCGACCCATAATGGAAAAAAAGGGCGTCCTTGACGAGCACTTGGACGACTTTACTTGGTCCTGTTTTTCTTATGACCAAGCCACAAAAAGATGCCCGAACTGACCAGATGACCACCTGAGAGAATCAGGGATCACTTCCCCTTACTCTCCCAGTGGTCACTAACCCCCTTCTCACCCTCAAAAAACATCTTTAAAAATATTTTGTGCCAGCCTCAAATGTCATACTCAGGTCCATCACAGCAGTATGCAGGTCCCTGGAGCAGTTTTAGTGGGTGTAGTGCACTTCAGGCAGGCGGACCCAAGCCCATCCCCCCCTACCTGTTACACTTGTGGTGGTAAATGTGAGCCCTTCAAAACCCACCAGAAACCCACTGTACCCACATGTAGGTGCCCCCTTCACCCGTAAGGGCTATGGTAGTGGTGTACAGTTGTAGGTAGTGGGTTTTGGGGGGGGGGTTGGGGGGCTCAGCACACAAAGTAAGGGAGCTATGTACCTGGGAGCAATTTCTGAAGTCCACTGCAGTGCCCCCTAGCGTGCCCGGTTGGTGTCCTGGCATGTCAGGGGGACCAGTGCACTACGAATGCGGGCTCCTCCCATGACCAAAGGGCTTGCATTTTGTCGTTTCTGAGATGGGCGTCCTTGTTGCCCATTATCGCCGAAAATCAGAAACGACCAAGTCTAGGGACGACCTAAATGTCAAGATTTGTGCGTCCCGGACCGTATTATCGAAACAAAAGATGGACGTCCATCTTGTTTCGATAATACGGGTTTCCCCGTCCCTCCACCGGGACGTTTTGCGAGGACGTCCTCAGCAAAACTTGGGCGTCCCTTTCGATTATGCTCCACCACATGTTTCTGTGCGGATCTAAAAGGAGATGTAGCCAGGCCAGGGGTGTTCCCTTAAAATACGTGCAGTGTTACAGAATTTGGGGGATCCATGCCCAACTTACACTCTGGGATTTACACCTGGTTTCAGTTAGTCTAGCTCCTCGTGCTCAAAGTTGAGTGCGAATCCCGGAGCTGCATGCTATTCTATAAAGGGTGCCAATCCTGGAATGCACATTATAGAATACTATACTGTGCAATTAATGGAATTCCCCCCATAGCTCTCAGCAGAATGAAAGCACATGTGACGGGCTCATCCCACACTGCTGTTCTGATCTCTACTGGGGGCTCAGCAATGCAGGACTCTGCTCCCCCTCTTTCAGTCTCACAAACAAATCCTAGCACTTACAAACGTGAATGTTGCATTCACACGAGTTGTATCGGTTGGGTGCTAAGTGGTATTCAACAAGTTTAGGGGCCCTTTTCTTAAAGTGAGTTAAGTTTGGGGCTTAATAAGGCAGATATTCAGACCGTGGGAGTGAGCCCGGCTAACTCCCACGGTTGGCGGAGAAACTGGAAATTCAGTGCTGGGCTGTATCTGACTTTTGGGTTTTTTTGGCCACTGTGCACATAGCTGGTTAAGTCAATATTCATCGGTTGGCTGGCTAAGTTATAGCGGCCAAAGATAGACCTGCTATTTATGTGGGTCTGTCTGACCGCTAAAGTCAACTGGCCAGCCGATGAATATTGGAGCTAACTGGCTATGTTGTGCTGAATATTGGCGCTTAGCTGGCTTTAGCCTTTTTAACCAGCCAGGAGCCATTCCTGGCTAATTAAGTAGCACTAAATTTCGGGGAAAGAGGAAATGTCTTTTAACGCAGAATTTTAATGTGCAGGAAGCCCAAAAGTAATGCTGCATCCAGGGCCATACCGATGCAGTAAGCGGGGTAAGCGCCGCAGGGGGGCGCCCACCTCTGGAGGGCGCCGCCGCGGTGCTTACCCTCGCCCCGCGCCACCGAGGACTTTAAATCTTTTACCTCAGTCGCAGCAGCGTCAGTGAAAGCGCTGCCGACGTCTCCCTTCCCTTGCACTCATTGGTTCCCTCAGTGTCCCGCCTTCTTCTGATGTCAGAAGAAGGCGGACACTGAGGGAACCAAGAGCGTGAAGGGAGACGTCGGCAGCGCTCCGCTTTCACTGACGCTGCTGCGACCGGAAGTAAAAGATTTAAAGGCCCCAGGGCGCGGAGGAAAGAGCAGAGAGGCATGGATGGGAGGGCAGAGAGACAGGCATGGATGGGAGGGCATGGATGGGAGGGCAGAGAGACAGGCATGGATGGGAGGGTAGCAGCAGGGCCCAGGGAGAGGACAAATTGCTGGAAGGGGAGGGGAGGGGAGGGGAGAGAGGAGGATTGCTAGCTATGGATGCAGCAGGGAAGGGCAGAGAGGGACAAGGATGGACATGGGGGCCCAGGGAGAGGACAATTTGCTGGAAATGGAGGGGAGGGGAGAGAGGAGGATTGCTGGCTATGGATGGAGGAGGAAAGGGCAGAGAGGGACAAGGATGGACATGGGGGCCCAGGGAGAGGACAATTTGCTGGAAATGGAGGGGCGGGGAGGAGGATTGCTGGCTATGGATGGAGGAGGGAAGGGCAGAGAGGGACAAGGATGGACATGGGGGGCCAGGGAGAGGACAATTTGCTGGAAATGGAGGGGAGGGGAGAGAGGAGGATTGCTGGCTATGGATGGAGGAGGGAAGGGCAGAGAGGGACAAGGATGGACGTGGATGGGAGGACAGGACCCAGGGAGAGAGAAGAAATTGCTGGAAATGGATATAGATCAAGAAATGAAGAAGAAAGGAGGAAAGTAAAGAAATAAATGGAAAGGAAGCCCTGGAAATGGAGTTAAGAGGACAGATAGCAGCAGACTCAGATACTGGGCCAGCATGATCGGAAAAAGAAAGTCACCAGACAACAAAGGTAGAAAAAAATCATTTTATTTTCATTTTAGCGTTTGGAATATGTCCACTTTGAGAATTTACATCTGCTATCTTATTTTGCAATGTATAGCAATTTGTTTCTAAGAATATTGCTGACAATTCCTGTCAGTGTGGCAAGTGGTGAGCTATCATTTTCACCAGGGGGGGGGGCCTGATCATTTTCACGGGGGGGGGGGGGGGGGGGTGCCAACTGATAGTCTGCAGGGGGGCGCCAGAGACCCTAGGCACGGCCCTGGCTGCATCAAGAAGGTGAACTCCAAGTATTTTTTATTGCAGGTCGTGCACGGATGTTCCTTCCATGGTACCTGCTGAGAGTTAATGCGGAGCCACTTAATGCCTCTTCTTTAGGAGGCAGTAAGTGGTCCCTTGTTAACTCTGCATTAGCTAGTTAATACTCAGTGAGTGTAACACACTAGCTGGTTAATGCTTCCTTGCTCGCTCTCCACCCATGCCATGGCTCTTAAGAAAAGAACCTGAAACATGGGGTAATGCACATTTTAACATGCAGAAACAGCAAACTACCAGAAAACCCCTGAACATGGTTGTACAGTAGCCTGTTTCCATATAAGTATTTGTATATGTGTGCTGCACGTTAAGATGTGTGTCCAATTCAATTGGCTAAGGAGCCAATTAGTCTGAATAATTGGGTGCTAACTGGCACTAATCAGCTCCAATTTGGAACTGGGCGCACATTTTGATAACACTATTCTATAACGATATACACCCAATTCTCACAGCAAAAATCCAAAAAGGGGCATGGCCATGGGAGGTGCATGGGCAGGTCAGGGGGGTTCCTAAAATTTGTGCACAGTGTTATAGGACAGTGTTTCCCAAGTCCAGTCCTGGAGTACCCTTTGCCAGTCAGGTTTTTAGGATATTCACAATGAATATGCATGAACTTGATTTGAATACACTGCCTCCCTTATAATGCCAGTCAGAGTGGAGGAGTGGCCTAGTGGTTAGAGCACCAGTCTTGCAATCCAGAGGTGGCCAGTTCAAATCCCGCTGCTGCTCCTTGTGATCTTGGGCAAGTCACTTAAACCTCCATTGCCTCAGGTACAAACTTAGATTGTGAGCCCTCCTGGGACAGAGTACCTGAATGTAACTCACCTTGAGCTACTACTGAAAAAAGGTGTGAGCAAAATCTTCTAAATAAATGCAAATCTCTTTCATGCATATTCATTGTGGATATCCTGAAACTCTGACTGGAAAGGGGTACTCCAGGACCAGACATGGGAACACTGTTATAGAATACTGGGGATGTGTGTCCACATTGGGCGCTGGTTTCAGCAGGTGTAAGTCTTGGCATCCAAAATCGGCACTCAATGCTATTCCCTAATGGAAGCTCATCTTTTTCAGCACCAATTTTTGACACCATTCATTGAATCTAGTCCGTAATGCCCTTTAGTAAAAGTCCCCTTAGGGATCCTTTTACTAAGCTGCTGCTGAAAATCATTTGAGACCACTCTAGCGCTATCTGGAGAGTATCAGGGCAGTACAAACGCAAATACAAACAGGCATACGCTACTACCTTTGCGTACAAAAGCACACAGTTATGGAACGCACTACCCATGACCCTGAAAACCACGGACAGCTTAACCAGCTTTCGCAAATCTTTGAAGACATTTCTCTTCAACAAGGCCTACAAAAATAATCCTTGATGAAACAAATGACTCCGTATACTACCCAAACGCTTTAAAACACCTCTAACACGACCTTACCTAATACCTTCTAATTAATTCCACTTCTACCTCCAGTTTATTACCGACTGTGTCTAAGATTATGTAATGACTATACCATATTAACACCCTGTAAGCCACATTGAGCCTGCAAAAAGGTGGGATAATGTGGGGTACAAATGCAATAAATAAATAAATACAAGAATGTTCCAGAAAATTAGTTATAAGTAGTTGTAGATAGGCCAATTCTCCAAGACCATTATCTTTGGGAGGTGTCGGAATTTACACATGACATTGTAGAATAATATTTCTTTGACTTGCTAATGAAGAAGATTATAGGCTTATATCATTTAGTAAAATATGTAAATATCAAGTTCATTTCAAATCAATTAGTTGATAAAACGCTACATTTAACACATTTATTTGTGAACTCTTTCATGGTTATGTTATTTATCTACTATTTTTAGGTTCTTTATTATTTCAATATGCTGCTAGTTGATGAATATTAATATCCTTTGATTGGATTCATTTATACTTTCTGCTCATTTTTTAAAATTTGATTTCACAAAGCTAGCATAATCCTTGAAAGTTGACATGCTTAGAAAGTGAACAATCATGTTTACAAGCAACTCGAGTTTCTTTAATCTGGGGCCTTTTTACTAAGCGGAGGTAAGCCCACCGCGGGCTTACCGTGCCCCAATCTGGCTCAATGCGGGAGCCGATGGAAGATCCACCCCCAGCATGCGCTATTTCCAGCGTTAGCGGAAATGTACAAAAACTATTTCTGCAGGCGCTAGCCCGGCTGTAATCAGGCAGCTCCGTGCACTACCCAGTTACCACAGGGTTAGTGAGGGAGCCCTTAAGTGGAGGTAAGTGCTCCCTCCCCACATGGCCATGCGGTAAGTGAAATCTTACCACATAACCATT
Source organism: Microcaecilia unicolor (assembly GCF_901765095.1). Lineage (NCBI taxonomy): Eukaryota > Metazoa > Chordata > Amphibia > Gymnophiona > Siphonopidae > Microcaecilia > Microcaecilia unicolor. The sequence goes on from NC_044038.1 coordinate 31,688,895, forward strand.
TCCTTTTTTTCACCCGTTTTACCCACTGCAGTAAAAAGGGCCTCAGCACGCGGCAGAAACAGCCTGTGCCCGCTAGCAAAGGATTCCTTTTACTGCAGCTTAGTAAAAGGGCCCCTCTGTCATTGAACTGTAAGGAGGCAATTCTATAAACTCGACCCAAATTTGGGCACTAAAATGCAGGACGTTGTGTCAATTCTATAACGGCATCTGGACACCCAGAGTCCACTATAGAATAAGAGTGTAGGGCTGTATTTGTGCAGCAAAATTTCAGCGCTATCACTTATATCATGTAAATGACAGGCATAAATGTTAGCGCATTCATGTCGCACAATGGTGTATTCCAGAAGTTACACACCTAAGGGAAAAAGAAAGGGGACGATACACTGCCTTTCTGTGGTTTTTGCAACTACATTCAAAGCAGTTTACATAGAGGGCCATAATTGAACGGGGCCGGCCATCTATAAGGGCGGCCGTCTCTAATGACGGCCCTGTAAAGCGGCGTACCCGACTGCATAATCGAAACAAGATGGTCGGCCTTCTTTTGTTTCGATACTACGGTCGGGGCCGGCCAAATCTCAACATTTGGGCCACCCTTAGAGATTACTGGCGTTAGAGATGGCCGCCATTGGTTTTCGCCAATATTGGAAACTAATGGCGGCGATCTCAAACCCAGCCAAATCCAAGCCATTTGGTCGTGGGAGGAGCCAGCATTTGTAGTGCACTGGTCTCCCTCACATGCCAGGACACCAACCGGGCACCCTAGGGGGCACTGCAGTGGACTTCACAAATTGCTCCCAGGTGCATAGCTCCCTTACCTTGTGTGCTGAGCCCCCCCAAATCCCCCCAAAACCCACTACCCACAACTGTACAACACTACCATAGCCCTTAGGGATGAAGGGGGGCACCTACATGTGGGTACAGTGGGTTTGGGGGGGTTGGAGGGCTCCCATTTACCACCACAAGTGTAACTGGTAGGGGGGGATGGGCCTGGGTCCACCTGTCTGAAGTGCACTGCACCCACTAAAAACTGCTCCAGGGACCTGCACACTGCTGTTATGGAGCTGGGTATGACATTTGAGGCTGGCATAGAGGCTGGCAAAAAAATTGTTAAAAAATTTTTTTTTTTGGGTGGGAGAGGGTTGGTGACCACTGGGGGAGTAAGGGGAGGTGATCCCCGATTCCCTCCAGTGGTCATCTGGTCAGTTCGGGCAATTTTTCAAGGCTTGGTCTTGAACAAAAAGGGACCAAGTAAAGTCAGCCAAATGCTCATCAGAGCCGGCTTTCTTTTTTCCATTATTGGCTGAAGCCGGCCATCTCTTAACCACATCCCCGTCCCACCTTCGGTACACTGCTGACACGCCCCTTGAACTTTTGCCGGCTCCGCGACGGAAAGCAGTTGAAGCCAGCCAAAACTGGCTTTCAATTATACCAATTTGGCCGGCTTTAGGAGAAGGCCGGCCATCTCCCGATTTGTGTCAGAAGATGGCCGGCCTTCTCGTTCGAAAATAAGCAGGATAGTATATACAAGTACTTATTTGTACCTGGGGCAATGGAGGGTTAAGTGACTTGCCCAGAGTCACAAGGAGCTGCAGTGGGAATCCAACCCATTCCCCCACCCCCCAACAAAGTCCACTACATTAACAACTAGGCTGCTCCTAAGTGTGGGACCCACCCGTATGTATGCCCCATATGTATACCCCCTTCCAGTTGTGCGCTATACAGGTTGTGCACTAAGGGGCCCTTTTACTAAGCAGTGGTAAGCCCACCCCTCCCTCCACAGCTGCCCTTCTCAGGTCCAGTCCTCCCTCCAGTACTGTCCCTTTCAGTTCTAGCCTCCCCTCCAGCACTGTACTCTTCCCCTGTTCAGGTCCAGCACTGCCCCTCTTCCCCCACGTGGTCCAGCATTGTTTTTGCCGGGAAGAAGATCCCTCATAGGCCTGCTCTGGGGCCTTCCCTCCTCCAGCTCCTGCCTTCTGAGGTAACTTCCTGTTTCGTAAACCAGGAAGTTACATCAGAAGGTGGGAGCCGGCAGAGGAGGGAAGGTTTCAGAAGTTTTATGGGGGATCTTCTTTGCAGCTTAAAAAATAGAAAGACAAGATGCAACATGACAGGGAGGGGAAGAAGGAAGGGAGGAAGGAGATGCCAGACCCGCGGTAATCGTGGTGGGGTTCTTTTTTACTGCAGGAGTAAATGTTGGGCTGTAATTTTCATATACATGAGCTTCCAAAAAGTCCATGTTGAAGTCATCGAGTCAATGGACACTTCCAGTTTCATTAATGCTTTACGAAGATTCTTAGCCATCTTAGCCCATTGCGGAACCAACTTTGTGGGTGCTTGTAGAGAATTGGACATTACATCAAATAGACTGGATCATCCTGTCATTGAAATGTACCTATGTGACCTGAAGTGTACCTGGATCTTCAATCCTCCCCACTCTTCACATATAGGAGAATGGGAGCAAATGATTGGGGTAGTTCGTCATATCATTGATGCTATGCTCATGAAAATTGATCACCTTCGGTTAACACATGAAGTACTGACCACCTTTTTTTGCAGAAGTTACTGCCATCATAAACGCCAGAACATTGGTACCAGTGTCCTCCCCTTTCTCCCCTTTCTTTTTTCCCCTCTGTCCTTTGTTTATTGTTTCCCTCCAGATTATCATTTATTTTTATGCCTCTTCCATTGTTGTATACATAATTCGATTTTATGATCTTTACCAGTATTATAGTTATATGTTTGATATCTTATGGTTCTTCTTATGGGATGGCAATTACTTTGTACATTGTAATGCATTTGGATGGATGTCACACTTAAAACTAATAAAAAATAATAAAAGGTACCAGTGTCCTCAGATCCGGAGTCAATGACGATTTTAACCCCAGCTATGTTTCTAACACAAAAAATTGATACAATTCCCACCCTACCTGGAGATTTCAAAGGCAGTAGCACTTACAGACGTCAATAGCTCTCTGACACCTTTTGGAAATGTTGGAAGAAGGAATACCTTCCTACTCTGCAATACTGGAGTAAGAGGCATAATCAGCCTAATTTACAAGAGGGTGACATTTTATTACTTAAAGATAGCCAATCACAGCGCAATAGCTGGCCTTTAGAGCATATCACTAGAACCTTTCTGAATATGGATGGGAAAGGCCGCAAATTGGAAGTCAAGTCAAGGGTCAATGAAGACCTTCATCCGGCCAGTCACTGAAATGGTACTTCTCTTACCATGTGAGGAGACAAGCAAGAAATTTCCAAGTTTCAGGATCCAGAGATGAATAAACTTTGTGGTGTTAATAGTTTGAAAAGTTAAATAGTGGTATCTTGCAATACAAGGCGGGGAGTGTGTTGCCCCCACATTCATGGGGGCAGGGCATTATTGAGTATATTTAATAGGAATATTATTTGTATAGAAAGCATTGTTTACTGGGGCTTCCCATCACCCCTGTCTACAATTGTAGTGTCTTGTGATTGGTTCCTTGTGAGCTTGTTTCTATTGGTTGTTAGCTCTGAGTTAAGGCTAGCCCTCTTTCTTTGCTCCCGCAGGATGGGTGTGAGAGGCTCAGTCTGTGCCTAACATGCCATATGCTAGCAGCTTTTCTAAGAGCAGACCTTTCTTGGTTCCACTGTGGTTCCATCAAGGTTTTTTTTTAACTCTCTCTCTCCCTCTCTCCTCGAGATACTCTCTCTCTTTGCCCCAGGTACTCGCTTCCCTGAAGGTCTTTTTCCCCAAGGTTTTCCTAGCCCTCTCACAGAGCTCTCTCTCTCTCCTTTAGGCTCTTTCCTTATAGCAAGTCCCTTCCCTGTGTTTCTCCCTATTTGAGTTTACAGTTTTGCCTCTCAGCAGTGCTGAGATCTGGCCTCTCCTTGCCTCTGAGGTGGCTGGGCTCGGACTCCATGTTGCAATAGGCAGCTGAATTGTAGATTGGATTCTCTGTATATTGAGAAAATTGCAATAAAAAAAGATTTGCCTAAGAATTGAGAGCCAGATGCACAAAACCTAATGAGCCCACAACTTGCGTTTTAAACTGGTTCCAGGCAGTTTAAAACGCAAGTAGTTTACCGGGGCATGCACCAAGGGCATTTTTCCTGTCATGGTAGCAGGCAACGAAAACGGAATGCAAATTATCCAAAGGCTATTATAATGAACTGCAGTACCGTTGCAGCTCATTATAATGAGATGCACTACCGTTTTTCCGATTCCCTTACCGTGGAAACCCTAACGTGAGGTCTGCACCTCTCGTTAGGGCTCCTGTGAGGGAATCGGAAAGGAAAAGAGCCCCAAAAAAATTAAAAAAGGAAGAAAAAAAAGCAGCGAGTGCACGTGAGGGGCGTCCTTTATGGACGTACTCTGCCTGCGCTTGTGAGGGACGTCTTTTCGCTGTTTTTTTTTAGTTTTGTCTCCCCTGCGCTGCTCACCTTCTGTAGCAGCGAGGAGAAGGGATTAGGGAATCGGGGACCTGCGACTCAAGTCGATTTGGAGTTCGGGACGTCTCTTTCCATTATGCTCCTCTTCCAGGTCTCTTCAGCCAATCAGAGTGCGTGTAGCTGACACCAGCAAGCTAGATGCGCTTTGATTGGCTGAAGAGACCCAAGAAGAGGAGCAAAACCGAAAGGGACGTCCCGATTCTCCGACTGGCTACCGATGTAATGGTGAATGCAACGGAGCTACAACGAGTAGCTCATTTGCATTCCCTTTCCTTAGTGAATTCCCGTTCCCTACCGATTCACTATGGAATCGGTAGGGAATGGGAATTACTGACCACTTTAGTGCATCTTCCTCTGAGAGTCTAGTGGTAACGTTTTCCACTCAGGGAGGAGGAGGAGGTTTGACTGTGAGGTCATACTGGTCAGTAAAACAGGACAGTGCTTGGATTGGATAGTAGCACTGGGCACTGACCTGGACAGTAACAACTGTAGTTGGCTTTTTCCCAGTACCGTGACAAGCCCTGGCTACTGCCTTTAATTAAATGAACTCCTAACACCGTGTAGATACTGCCAGTCATTGCAACTTATTATATATTTGCATACAGTCCTTTTCCCATCACATCTTCCCTGCAGTTTGACACATTCACACCCAGCCTACTGTTTTATCTCCTAAATAGCTGTCATATATTCTGAAGCTCAAAAAAACAACAGGGAGAAATCACAATTAACGTTGAACATTAGCAGTAAACTTGAGGGATGCAGACTCAGGAATAATGTCAGGAAGTATTTTTTTCAGAGAAAGGGTGGTAGATACCTGGAATGTCCTTCCATGGGAGGTGGTGGAGATGAAAACAGGAATGGAATGCAAAAATGTGTGGGATAAATACAAAGGAATCCTGTTTAGAAGGAATGGATCCAAAGAAGCAACACCAGTAATTGCGAAGCAAAGTTAGTACTGGGCAAACTTTTACAGTCTGTGCTTTGATAGTGGCTGGACGGATTCAGTTTCAGCTTCAGAAGTTGGAGAACAAAGACAGTGCTGGGCAGATTTCTATAGTCTATAGACCCTGAAAATGGCAAGGACAAATCCAGACTAGGTATTCATATAAAGTATCACATACCATATGTAATGAGTTTATCTTGTTGGGACTGGATGGACCATACAGGTCTTTATCTGCTGTCATCTATTATGTTACTATGTATCATACTCCATATACCCTGGCTTAGCAGTGAGATTCATTACTGTCATGGTATGCAGAAAACTAATCCAACAAATAACCCCCCCCCCCACACTACTACTACTACTACTACTACTACTACTTAACATTTCTAGAGCGCTACTAGGGTTACGCAGCGCTGTACAGTTTAACAAAGAAGGACAGTCCCTGCTCGAAGGAGCTTACAATCTAAAGGACGAAATGTCAAGTTGGGGCAGTCTAGAGTTCCTGAATAGAGGTATGGTGGTTAGGTGCTGAAGGCGACATTGAAGAGGTGGGCTTTTGAGCAAGGATTGTTTGTTTGTTGTACAAACATCTAACCCAGTATCCTGCTTCCAACAGTGGCCAATCCAGGTCACAAGTACCTGGCAGAAACCCAAATAGTAGCATCATTCTATGGTACCAGTCTCGGGTTAAGCAGTGGCTTCCCTTATGTTCATCTCAATAACAGACTATGGACTTTTCCTTCAGGAACTTATTCAACCCCCCCCCCCTTTTTTTTTTTTTTTTTAAAGAATTCTTTATTGAAATTCCAAAACACAACGAACAACAAAACAGGTCCAATAATCAAAAAGAAACAATAACAAGTCTTGGAATAGCAAGATAACACCCTGATACAAAACACTTCTAATCATTATTTGAATTGATATAACAAAGAGAAGAATCCCTCCACCCCCTTCCCCCTCACAAAGCCAGGGATCCATCCAGGAAGGAGCACAGGAATGCAAAATGCTACAAAGTGCAACACCCTATTGCCAACCCCCTCCTAACCCAGTGCCATACAACCATCTAACAAAAGGAACAATGAAGGATAAAAAGGGCTCCAAATAAATAGACTCCCATTTAACCAATGTATGTTTGTGTACAGCCACCAAATGCTCCATCTCACAAATGTACCAGAGCTTGGTCATCCAGTATATTAAAGAAGACACGTGAAGTTGTTTCCAGTGAGCAGCCAGGACCATCCGAGCAGCTCTCATAGCATGACGAACCAAGAAGGATTAAGATTTACTAAGCCCCACTGGATTCCTGAGAAACAAAAGCAGTCGGGTCCCACCAACTTGGTCAGGACAACCAACCTTGTAACCTGTGCTGGATGGCCTTCCAATAAGCCTTAGCTTTAACACAAGACCACCACAGTCCCATAGTACCAGTTCCTCACAACCCCGCCAACACAAAGGGGACACACTGGGAAACATAAGACGCAAGCAGACAGGGGTGAGATACAATCAGTACATCACTTTAACAGCATTCTCCTTAAAAGGAATCGCAAGGGAAATCTTCATTAAAATCTTTTCCATCATCTTCCAGTCATCATCCTCAATATGTAACCCCAGTTCCCGACTCCAGTTAGATCAGTGCAAAAGGTACGGATGGAACTGCTTCCATTGATATTTACACAGACAGAAAATTAAGCCTTTAGTACCTCTGGAATCCTCACATAGGTCTTCCAAAAAAAGAATCCTCATGCAAGACCAGCGTTTTAACATGTGAGGATAACAAAAAATTGTACAACTGAGTGTAAGCAAACTGGTCAGTAGAAGGAAGGCGATATTCCTGCTGCAGAGCGGTGAAAGAAAGCAAAGCATCCTCATCAAATAGCTGGCCCCAGGTAACTAAGCCTAGTGTGGCCCAGTGAGAAAACATCCCAGAGGTGAGACCTGGAGGGAGAAGGGGGGTTAAAAGCAGTGAATGGGTAAGACTTGAAAAAGATACATCAAACAAGGTAAAACATTGCAAGTAGTATACTATGCCATACTTTGTATTGTTATTTGGATATTTGTACTGCTGTGTTTATTGCTTATGTTTGATCCATTGTTACTGTATACCGCCTTGAGTGAATTCCTTCAAAAAGGTGGTAAATAAACCCTAATAAATAAATACATTCATTTTGAGAGCAGCAATGCAGCTAAACTCTTTTACATATAGCGCAATCCCCCCTCCAATTTGATCCTATCATTGCGATACAATTTGTACCCTGTTAACACAGTGTTCCATTGATTGTCACAGGGGCGTACTGACCATTCGGGCAACCAGGCAGTGCCCGAGAGCCCAGAGGCTCTAGGGGTCCCACAAGGTCTACCCAGATGCCCCCCGCACACTACAACCCTCCCCAGTTCTACCTTTAAAAGCGTGATCTAGTGGCCTTTGCAGGGGAGGGAACGTATTATTTCCTGCCCGTTGTGCTGCTGCTATTCCCTCTACCTGGTACCACCATACTTTAAAAATGGTGGCCAAGAATCCCTGCAGAAGACTCGTAAGACTGTCAAGATCTGCGAGACTACCTCAGGAAGTAACAGCTGCCATTTTGAAAACATGGTGGTGCCGGTTGGCAGGGAATAGTGGCAGTGCAGTGGGCAGGAAAGAGCATGCTCCCCCCTCCCCGAAGAGATCACTACAACACGAGGGTCCTTCAGGTAGGACTGGGTAAGTGGGGGCGTCGGCTGCGGCAGTAGGGGGCAGCTACGCAGCTGTAGGAGGTGTGTTGGACAGCAGTCGGGCGGGGCCCAGACCGTTCTCAGTCTGCCCCTGGATTGTCCTCTTTCCACCAAGTCTCTTAGGTGCCTATTATATCTACCTCATCATTTAGTGTTATATACTCTAACACTCCCATCTTATTTTTTTATTTATGCATTCTTTTATCCCACTATTATCCAAAAACAAGTTTGTGTTGTTACTCATAGAGTTTTTGAAGAGAAAGAATGAAAGGAAAAAATAGTAGTAGCTTTGTGTACAGTTTGTAGAGTTTTGGTGATGTTTACTCATAGTTTTTGGAGAGGTAGATTTGGAAGGAAGGCAGCGATGTCTTTGTTAGCTGTAGAATTTCTTGAAGAGGTAGGTTTTCATTTCTTTTCTGAATTGGAGATTTGTGATGCTTCTTATGGTTTTGGTATCGAGTTCCACCATTTGGCACCCTGGTAGCTAAATCCTGCTGTGTAGTTTTGTAGATGGTGTTTTTGCAGTTGGGTAGATCTCTAGGAGTAGGTAATTTCTGTTTATTGGGCTGGCATTTCTTGAAGATAGTTCAATCAATGTTAAGCATATATTCCAAATAGTGTTTTGAAGGTGCTGACTTTGAAAATTATTCTTGCCTTGACTGGTAGCCAATGTAGTGTTTCAAGCAGTGGGGTTGCTCTTTCGTATTTAGGACTATTTGCAGCGATTTTAGTGCGCTTTCCTTGAACCCTATGTATGCTGCATTGCAGTAGTCTAGTTGCTATAGAATCGTTGATTGGGCCAGCATCCGGAAAGATTGTCTAGGGAAATAGTCTCTTATTCTTCGCAGTTCCATAGTGTTCTACTACTACTACTTATCACTTCTATAGCGCTACAAGGCATACACAGTGCTGTACACCAAACATGAAAAAGACAGTCCCTGCTCAAAGAGCTCACAATCTAAATAGGACAGGCAAACAGACAGAACAACTAAGGGAATTAAAGAGGCGGGGATAAAAGGGTACAGTGGAAGTGAGTAGTGGTTAGGAGTCAAAAGCAGCGTTAAAGAGGTGGTGAAGCATTTTGATGTTACTGCTGATATTTGATTGTCCAGTGTTAGATGTTTGTCGAGAATGATTCCTAGTATTTTAAGTTGTGTTTTGATATGGTATGTTTGTTGGTTGATTGTGAATTTCTGGTAGGATGTGGGGTTGTGTGGGCTGGATAGCACTAGGAATTTGGTTTTATCTCTGTTCAGATAAAGTTTGAAAGTTGTTGCCCATTCTTCCATGAGGTCCAATCCTTTTTTTTATTTTGTCATGTTTGTGATATTAGTTTGGAAAGATATGAAGATGGTGGCATCATCTGCGTATATGAATGGGTTAAAATCCATTGATTCCAGTCTTTTTCCAAGTGATGCCATCATTACATTGAACAGTATTGTGATATTGGTGATCCCTTTGGTACCCCACACTTAGAGATCCACGAGGCTGATGTTTGGTTGGACATCTTTACAATGTTTGGCTTCTAGAATTTGTATACAGACACTTCAAATTGTGTTTTTTCCTTTGATCTACAAGTAGCTTAGAAGTTGAAGGGGATAATGCGCATCCTTTATCCTGCTCTCTCATTAAGCACACCTGGCTTACTTTCAGCATTGTTGAAACCTCTCTACTGGGATTCTCTAAATGTCCTGTTTCAATAGTATCCTTCAAGGATACTCCACACCAAACCATGCACTCCTAGGCGACTTTCCCCCATTCTAGTTTAAAAGCTGCTCTATCTCTTTTTTAAAAGTTAGCACCAGCAGCCTTATTCCATCCCAGTTAAGGTAGAGCCCATCCTTTCAAAACAGTCTTCCCTTTTCCCCAGAATGTCGCCCAGTTCCTAACAAAACTAAATCCCTCATCCCTGCACCATCATCTCAACCATGCATTGAGACTTCGGTGCTCTGCCTGCCTTTTGGGTCCTGCAAGTGGAAAGGGAAGCATCTCTGAAAATGCTACCGTGGAGGGTCTGGACTTCAGCTTTCTACCTAAGAGTCTAAATTTGATTTCCAGAACCTCCCTCCCACATTTCCTATGTCATTGGTACTCACATGTACCAAGAGCTGGCTCCTCCCCAGCAATATCAAAGATCCTGTCTAGGTGATGAGTGAGGTCCACCACCTTCACACCAGGCAGGCAAGCGACCAGGCAATCCTCATGTCCACTAGCCACCCAGCTATCTACATGCCTAATGATCAAATCACCACTTTCAACAGCTGTCCTAACCCTTCCCGTCTAGGCAGAAGTTCTCAGCGACATATCCTCAGTGCGAGAGGATAGTGCATCCCCTGGGCATGTCCTGACTACAGGAGTACTTCTTACTTCACCAGGGTGATGCTCTCCTTCTAGGAGACCTCATAAGTACATAAGTGTTGCCATACTGGGACAGACCAAAGGTCCATCAAACCCAGTATCCTGTTTCCAACAGTGGCCAATCCAGGTCACAAGTACCTGGCAAGATCCCAAACAATACAAGGGGCTGCCAGACTGGAGGTGGGACTTCTCTACAATGTTCCTGTAGGTCTCCTCTATGTACCCCTCTGTCTCCCTCAGTTCCACCAAGTCTGCTACTCTAGCCTCAACATATCAGACCCGTTCTCTGAGAGCTAGGAGCTCTTTGCATTGGGCACACACATATAACCGCTCACCAACTGGGAGATAATCATACACGTGACACTTAATGCAAAAGACTGGATAACACCCCTCTCGTTGCTGGACTGCTGTCTCCTTCTTAGTAATTTTTTAGTTTTTCAATAATTTAAAACTTGCTAAGGTGGACATGGTATGTTGGAGTTATCCAAATAGGAGCTGCTCCTACCCAGAACTCCTCCTCTTGAACATCAAGCCTTATAATGATAACACACAACAAATCACTTCGGGCTTCTTTTACTAAGGCACACTAGTGATTCCTGCGCGGCAAATGAAAGGAAGCCCATGGGAACTGAATGGGCTTTCCTCTCATTTGCTGCACCAGGAATTCACTAGCGAGGCTTAGTAAAAGAGGCCATTAATCCAATATTCCAATTAAAACAATTAATCATATTTACAGTTAAGTTGAGTATCTTGCTGCTGGGTCCATTGTGAGCAACATCATACATTTCTCTGCAAGGATGTGCTTTTACTCTTTCTAAGCAGCTTCTGTGCTGCTGAAGGTGCTGTTCATATTTCTATCTGCTTCTCCTTTCATCGTGTGTTGCTACATAGAATGCCTTGTTTCAAGCTGATAAATCATGGCTCTCAGGCTTCATAAAGGACATTGTTTTATTGGTCCCTCTTGCAAGTTACAGCAGATGTGTTCAGGCTTGGTAGCCATGTAATGAATTTGAAAACTGATTTGAATTTTAACTTCCTTCTCAAAATACATGGAAGAGGTTTTGTATCACCATCCAAGAAAGACCATGAGATTAAGTTTGCACATCTAAATGACTATAAAGTAAGGTCAGACATGGTCCCATTCTCATCGTAATCTCTGAAAGAATGCACATGGCATACTGCTAATTATATGCTATTCAAGCATTTGTGAGAGTCATTAAAAATGATTCTGCTTGTATCAGTATTGAATATTCGTAGATAGCCGGCTATATCGTGCGATATAGCCAATTAACAGATATGTACTGTGCTAATATTCAGCAGAGACAACCGGCTATCTCTTGCCAAATATTAGCGCTTAGGTGGCTAAGTACTATTTAACTGGCCAGGAGCCATTCCTGGCTGGTTAAATAGCACTGAATATCGAGCCCATTGTGCTCCTTTCAATGGCATATCTGCTAGTAATCCACATGCCATTAATTTTAATTTTCCATATTGCATTCATTATCAGTTAGTGAATGCAATATGGAAAATTAAAGTTCCATCAAGCCCAGTATCATATTCCAACAGCAGCCAATCCAGGTTACAAGTATCTGGTGATCCCAAAACAGTGAAATAGATTTCATGCTGTTTATCCCAGTAGTGGATTTCTCAAGGATACTTTAATATTGGTTTATGTAGTCTTGTTTTAGGAACCTGTCCAAACTTTTTTTTTAAACACAGCTATGCTAACTGCTTTTACCATATTACCTGGCAATAAATTCCAGAGATTAATTATAAGTTTAGGAATGAGATATTTTCTCCGATTAAATGTACTACTTAGTAGCTTCATTGTATGCCCTCTAGTCCTTGTACGTTTGGAAAGAGTAAACAAGCAATTCACATCTGCCCATTCCACTCCACTCAGGATTCTATAGACCTCTATCATATCTCCCATCAGCAGTCTTTTCTCCAAGCCGCCCTAGCCTCTTTAACCTTTCCTCATAGGGGAGTTGTCCACCCCCTTTATTTCTAATTCCACTGTTGAAATCTTTACATTCTTTGAGCACATGGCCTGTAAAATACAGACAGTCAAACCTGCATAGAAAACATGGAAAGGATGAGAGTCACCTCTCTGTTCTTAGGAATTGCTCCTGTCCCACTACTAACCCAGCGATGTGTGTGTATTGAGGGAGTGAATAAAAGGTATATTCCCTAGCTACAGGGTTACATACCTGCCATGGGTCAACCAACCCAATGGTTCGCATAATGGAGCACAATACTGAAGAAGCCCTCCCCTTCCTGTATTGAACAGAGGATTATCTATCTCTGCACATATCAATAATCAGGTTAAAATCCACACCCCCCATTACCAGGGGTACTTCTGAGCTTTCTATCCTGGACTCAAATCTTACTTTTTCTCCTCAGGCTTCTGACCTCTGTAAGACTGGCTTTTTAATGCTAAGACAACTACATTGTGCGAGGAGGTACTTTGATGCCATTTATTGAATTTACTCCATGTGCAGTGGCATCACAAATTAATACAGGGACGTCATGATACGAGGCTCATTTTCAAAAGAAAAAAAAACATCTAAAAAGTGGCATAAAGCAGCATTTGGACATTTTGCTTATCAAAACATTGAAATCGCTATTTTCAAAACCTATTTTGCAGACGTGTAACTATGTATTTCATCTGCAGTGCATTAATATCACAAGGGGTGTGCCAGGGGTACGTTGGGGTGGAACTAGGGTGTTTCTAACACTTGGATGTTTTTCTGCCATAATGGAAGAAAACAGAAATGTCCAGGACTGAAACTAAGACATTTTGAGCTAGACCTGTTTTAATAATGAATATGCCACAAAAGGTGCCTTAAATGACCAGCAGACCACTGAAAGAATAAAGGAATGATCCCCTTGCTCCCCCCAGTGGTCACGAACCCACTCCCACCCCTCTTAAGATGTGAAAGAAACAGTACATACTTGCCTCTATAACATCTTCAGATGTTATGATCAGTTTCTAATAGAACAGCAAGGAGGCCCCTGGTATAGCCTTGTGATCAGTGCAGTGCACTGTGGAGAAGGTGACTCAGGCCCATAATCCAGTCTAACCATTACATTTGTGGTGGAAAGTGTGAGCCTTCCGAAACCCACCAAAAACCTACCGTACCTGCATTTAGGTGACACCTGCAGCCATAAGGGTTACTGTAGTTGGGTATAGTAGGTTTTTGGTGGATTTTGGAGGGCTCCCTATACCAGTGATGGCGAACCTATGGCACGTGTGCCAGAGTGGGACCAGAGCTTGAGAGACAGAAGGGAAGCTGAAGGCGCGCCGAGCTAGCACGCTTTTCACTGGTGGTCTCGCTGCCGACGCCGCCTTACCCCCGAGCAGGACAGGTATGAGTTTTAAATTTCGGGGAGGCAGGAACTGGACGGCGCGCGGTGCCGCAATTGCTTGGGTTTTTTTTTCTTTTTCTAGCAAAAAGGATGAAGGGAAAGTGGCTGGGCGCGCGTGCCGTGGGGCGGGCGGGCGGGCAGGCGGGTGACCTGGTGCTCGGTGGGTGGGAGGGAAGAAGGCCTGATGCTGGGTGGGATGAAGGCTGGCCTGATGCTGGGTGGGAGGGAGGCCGGGAGGCCTGGTGCTTGATGCTGGGTGGGAGGGAGGGAGGGAGGGAGGCCTGGTGCTGGGTGGGAAGCCTGGTGCTGGCTGGGTGGGATGCCTGGTGCTGGGTGCCTGATGCCAGGTGGGTGGCCGGGAGGGAGGGAGGGAGGGGTGCCAGGTGCCTGGTGCTGGGTGGGGTGCCCGATGCCTGGTGCTGGTTGGGGTGCCTGGTGCGGTGGGAGGGAGGCCTGATGCTGGGTGCTGCTGCGTGCTCGGTGGGAAGGAGGGAGGGAGGCCTGATGCTGGGTGCTGGGTGGGTGGGAGGGAGGGAGGCCTGGTGCTGGGTGCTGCTGGGTGCTCAGTGGGTGGGAGGGAGGCCTGGTGCTTGGTGGAAGGGAGGCCTGCCTGGTGCTGGGAGGGAGGGAGGGCAGGGGGGAGATGAGGGTGGCTGGACATGGGTGGCTGGAGGGGAGAGGAGGGTTGCTGGACATGGATGCAGGGCAAGAAATGAAGAAGAAAGGAGGAAAGTAAAGAAATAAATGGAAAGGAAGCCCTGGAAACGGAGTTAAGAGAACAGATAGAGAGCAGCAGAATCAGCGACTAGGACCAATATGGATAGAAAAACAAAATCACCAGACAACAAAGGTAGAAAAAATCATTTTATTTTCATTTTAGTGTTTGGAATATGTCCAATTTGAGAATTTACATCTGCTGTCTTATTTTGCACTGGGTATACTGGAGCTGTAACAGCTTACAGAAATGATTTATAATGAAAGAAAATCATGTTATTTTTTTTCTCCTATACTAGTATAATATTTTCAATGATGTCTGTTTATATGCGCCATGGCTGGTGTAAGGGATGTGGCTATCATAGGGGTGGAGTCATATGTGGTGACCCCACCCATAATGAGTACCGGCACTTTGCGATAAATAATTAGATTTTGGGTTGCTGTTTGGGCACTCGGTCTCTGAAAGGTTCGCCATCACTGCCCTATACAATATTAGGTGAGATATGTACCTGGGAGCTTATTTGTGAAGTCTACTGCAGCACCCCCTAGTGTGTCCCACTGCTCTGCTGGGATGTCTTTGTGGCCAGTCTACTAAGAATGCTGCCCCCCCCCCCCCCCGCATATGTCCAAAATGGTTTCGAAAATGGACCAAAAAGATAAATGCACAGAACACAAAAACATCTAGCAAGTGAACATTAAAAAAAAACGTTTTGCTGTTTCGAAAATCGCTATATTCGCTTTTTGAATTCTGGATGTTTTGAGTAAAATGCCCCTCCGTGTCTTCTTTTCCTGTGTGAATAATTTCTTTCATTCTCTTTGTTTATTTTTGATCTTAACTTACCCCTTTCATAGAGAATGGCAAAGAGATGCGGAACCTCTGCAGTCCACAGCACTAAAGATATTTCAAAAGAGTTTGTACTTTTTATAGCATGAAAAGAAAAAAAAATAAAACTTCCTCAGTTCACCTCCTTCATTATTTCTTTTCCATTGATTAGCCCCCCCCCCCCCCCCCCCCCAAATAAAAGTTCTTTCACTTGACAGATGAAAAGGCAGGCATGCAGGATGGAAAGTGGAACGTACATGAATCCTATTATCTCTTACAGAATTGATTTTAAATACTAATTTACGAAAAGATAGCAGAAACAAAATTAGAAAAAAGCAACTTAAGCAACTGTAGCATTTATCCAGTGGATTACTGACAGCAGCAAGTCTATATTGAAATTCGGTGCATTAAGAATATGATCTCTCATTTCATATATTATATTGATTTTATAATTGATTATGTTTACAAGGTCAGTTTCTGAGAACCTGTAAGACATAAATTTGTAAAATGATTTGTCACTGCGGACAGCTTCGCATTTTCCAATACATGATGACAGCTCAGTGAACAATGACTTTACCCCTGTGGTTATTCACTTTTAGCCTTTGGGCAAAAGCTTGATTGTCTCTCTAGATTTATTTTTCTCATCAAGGAAAGCTGCTCTTTAAGAGAAAGTACCTGAATTCACCTATAATTCATAGGCCCAATATTAAAAGCTACTTATTCTAATAGCAGGTACAGTTACACAGGTAAGTTGCAGAGACTGAGCTTAGTCCGTACTTTTTAGCAACATTTTCTGGATAATGGTGTTGAAAATTGCTACAGACCACCCTGTGCTTTCCAGATAACAATGGGGACAGAGCAGAGACAATATTCAGTGATGGTATCTGGATGACTATTTCAGTACACATGGAGGGGCATTTTAAATATGATGTCTAAGCCCGATTTGGGAGGTTTGGTGAAAAAGTCCAAAAATCAAGTGATGAATAAGTGATTTTCAAACCAGAAAAATGTGTAATTTTTCTTTTGAAAATCCCCATTTTTTAAATGTTTTTGTGCTCAGTGCGTCTTTCTTTGGGTACCATTTTTGGGAAAAAAAAAAAAGTCCTACTGAAAAATGCACAAGCCATTGGGATGTCTAGAGGGCCAGCATTTTTAGAAGACTGGCCAAATAGACATCCCCGCAGAGCAGTGGGGCAGCCTAGGGGGCACTGCAGTGCACTTCACATAAAAGGTCCCAGGTACAACTTTCACCGTAACCCCCTCATGTCGTATTGTGAGCTCTCTAGGAACAGACCCCCCCCCCAAGTATGGCCCTGGGTCCCCCCTCTCACAGTCCACTGCACTGACCACTAGCTTACACCTGGGACCACTTGCTGCTCCAATAGGAATGGTCATCACATCTGAAGGTGTCATAGAGCCTGGTATGTACTGTCACATCTTTGGGGTGGGGGGTGGGAGGGGGGTCATGCCTTAATTTCTCCAATGGTCATCTGGTCATTTAGGGCATCTTTTTGTAACTTAGTCATGTTTGAAACAGGTCTAGCCAAAGCCATCTCAATTTTTGCCCCAGATATTTTGGTTTTATTCCATTATGGCAGAAAAACATCTAACTTTTGGGAACGTCCCAGTCCCGCACAAAACATACCCCCAACACACAACCTTGAAATCTGGAGAAAAATGCTTCAGATAAGAGTTTTGAAAATCACAATTTAGATGTTTTTGAGAAAAAAAACATCCTTCAGCCGCTTTATGAAGTTTTTCAGGCGTTTTTCTGTTTTGAAACTTATCTGGGTAACATAGGGCAGAAAACAGCTGCCATAAGTTATGTGGATTTGTATCTGGAAAATGGTGGTAAATACTGCTCTTATCTGCATAGTGCTAGTGGGTCAGTGCCACACCTAGATATTCTGTGCTAACACCAGCATATTGGCTAACAGTGGATTTCCTGCATAGAAGTATTAAAAGCTCAGCTGGTATTTAAAAGAAATACTACTCAGAGAGTTTAAATATTGTTCTTGTAAATTCCCAGAAGAACTGTAATATGCAGAGAACCCCCTTGTGGCTCCTGCAGTATCACAAATCCACAGCCAAGGGTCATTAGACCTTTGCTTCTACAAACAATTCAGAAACAGCTTCCCTTTATAGCACCCTGTAATCCCAGTCTCAAGGCATGGGCTTCTCTTTCTGCTCAGGGTGACTGTTCCTCAGTTATCATCCTTTCTTAGAATCCTTCTCTGAAGTATCATTGGGTAACTGGTCACATTTCTGGTACCCCTGATGCACCCCCTGCCACCTTTCTTGGGAATACAACACTTGTTTATCAGCTTTAACAAATATGCAAATTAATCACACCAAATGTATATTTTTATAGAAAGGGAAAGATTTGGATGCTCATAGATGCTTCATAGACAGTTCAATAGATTATGTGATACTCAATAACCCACTTATCTATGATATTTTGTAGAATCTCCTGATCACGCTTTTAGCAAAACATGAGCCCATGTAGAGATACTATAACAAGAATTGGGAATATCAACCTGTGACTTTATTCATATGACATGAGTGTCAACGGACAGCTGGTAGAGAACATTCTCAGCAATTACCGACTGCTGATATATGTACATCTGGAGTTTCGTAAGGAGCAGAAACAGTTATATTGTAAATATGTTATCCTGAATCCAAGTTCATTTTTAAAGCCTTAAAAAATATTAGTGACATGTGCAAAGCATTTGAATTGATGAAAACATCAGTATAAAGCTATGTATTTGTATTGTTTATATTAGAGCTTTACTCCATATTAAGGAGATAGGATTGTTGAAATGGGTACTGGTGTTTCTGAATAATGGACAATCATGCTTTCTATGCCATTTAAGAGATTTTGTAATTAAGAACAATATTTTGTTAAAGAAAAACTTTATTGGTAACCATTGGAAGGAAAACCTTTTTTTAATCAGATTGCAAATATTGTTATTAAAAATGAGTATAAAAGGGAATCTCTATAGTGAGTTTTGGCCGCCAAACTTAGATGGTGATGCGCTGAATATCGCATATATTGCGCGATAATAACTGGCTAGCTGCTAGCTGCTAACTGACAATATTCAGCGGGAGACAGCCAGCTAAGTGTCATTTCACCGGCCAGGAGCCGTTCCCGGCCAGTTAAAAGGTTTTAAATATCAGCTGGTAAGGTAACTAAGAATTTGAAATGACAAGTATCGTAAACAGAAAGGTCCACATATAAAGCCACTTATTCAATGTGAATTTCTGGTGGTCTGGTAACTGCAAAAAAAAAAAGAGAGAGAGAGAGAGAGAGAAAATGGAGTGTGTGGGCGCACGATGTGCCTGTGTAGGTTATCAGTGTGTAGTGAAGTGCAATACGCTAGTATATAATAGAAGTCACTCTAAAGCATTCAGATTTTAATGTTTAAACTAATGGAAAACAGAATTACTCAGAAGTACCCTTTCCAATCATCTTCAAGATTGCAGTCAAGGGATACCTCAGTTAATGTTTTCTGTTTAAACTTTTAGAAAATGCACTGAAGCAATAGCCTTGTATGCAGTGGGGACGTATTAATTTAGCACTTTACCGTGAGCCTGGTTTTGCTCAGTTAACTTTAAGCGATTGGTGTTTTATTACATGAATAAACTGCTTCAGTCCTATTTATTGTAGGTTTGTTTTTTTTTAAATCTTTTAGTTTCAATATTTTTTTTTTAGGGTCTCTTGAAGGTGAGCAAAAGAAGATAATGTAGGTAATTGTTCATCGGAATGATAACTGTTCCAATAATATGCCTGCTTACTTATTCTTCAGGTCGATGGAACACATGTCTAGTGAGCAAATATATAAAGTAGATTAGGTCAGTTTTCAGAGGGACTTATGCGGTCAGCAGTGGGCATTGACTGAATAATCCTTTCACCTAAAAATATCACGTTGGCCAAGGCTTAACTTTGGGGCATCCTGATTCCTATGCAGCCAAAAGTTAAGCATTTCAGTAGGGACAGAATTCAGCCGCTATCCATATAAGTTAAATGTATTATGTAAGTGCTGCCACACAAGTATTTTACAGCTAAGAAAGCTGTACAAAGTTGTACGTGGATATTCAGCAGCAGCTCTTGTACATTTAGGGAGAAGTTATCTAGCTGTATTAGAGAAATAAAGCCCCTTAACGTGATTTAAACAGCTCTATCGCAGGTTTTCTTGCCCTAATGCAGTGACAATTAGAACACTGCGGGTTACACAGTAATGAGATGCAAAACATGCAAATGCATGTAAAGCAGCTCGTTACTATGTAAAACCCAGAAGGCAGCTTGTATACATCGCAAAAAGCTGAGGTTATTTCACCATGCCAGGAACATTGGGCCTCAAAAGCCTCGGCTCGATGGTCCCAGGAAGGAGTTTAAATGGGCCAGTGCTGTCTCCCTATGATCACATCTTCTCACCCACCCCCAATCACACTACTTACTTCCCCAATCAAACTCCACCCCCTCTCCCATGAGACTACTACTAGAGATACCATTTTGGAGACAGCACCAGCAGGGCAGGAGTGACTGGGAATTGCTCCTGTCCTAGGACCACTTGACCACCAGGTACATGGACAGTTGGCCATGGATGATGGTAATGGGGTCCTATGGGAGGTGTGTAGAGTTTGATCAGGGAGTGGATACTGTGATCGGGGGTGGGGGTGGGGTGGGGAAGGGACAGCGCTGGCCCCTTTTAAGCTACGGGCCTAGCTCACAAGCAGTGTTGTTCATTTAGCATACGAATCAGCAACCTGGCTCCTGTAGTAAATCAAGCTGTGATAAAAACACGCCTTTTATTGGCACCTTCATAGCTTCTCTCCTTAATGCTGTTGAACATCTGTATAACTTTAATTGCATTTCTTATCCTTTAAAGCTATGGAATCCATGGACCACTAAAAATGGACATTAGTAAGGCTAGATTAATGAAAACCATAAATTAAAGGACACTTCATGAAACTAATGGTAGCCGGGCAGGGTTACGGCACAGGCAAACTAGGCATGTGCATAGGGACCAAATATTTAGGAGAGGCCCACTCTAGTGGGCTAAGTCAATGGTTTCCCAGGCAAAGTTTTGCCCTGACAAGTCATCAGCTAGCAGAGAAAGAGTGGGTGAGTGTGTGTGTGTGTGTGTGTGTGTTGGGGGAGGGGATGGATCAGAATCACCACTGGCCACAGAGGTCTGTCCATTCTCCTCACTCCCTGTGCATTGTCCTTCAGCTGGCAGGAGGAACCGGTGTAACATTTCTCACCTGCTGCTTCCTCCTCTACCATTTTTCCTTTAAAAACAGAACCAAGTAGGGCCCCATTTGTGGGAGTTGAAAATATTTCATATTATGATGGGGGTCCCAGTGCACTTTGTCTGCCTAGGGCCCACAAAAAGGTTAATGCTACCATGATTGGTAGCAGTTTTAAAACAACATTTTTTCAGTCAGCTGTGGAATTTGTTGCTTGACAATGTGGCAGTGGAGTAGGAAGGGGGGAGCGGGAGGGGCGGTCCGCCCCGGGTGCACGCGCTCGGGGGGGGGGGGGGGTGTCGGTCCCGCTGGTTCCCCGCTCCCTCTGCCCCGGAAGAGGTTACTTCCTGTTCTGGGGCAGAGAGAGCAGGGAACTAGCGGGGCCGACGCAGCTCCGAGCGACGTGCACTCGGGGCGGATCGGCCCTCCCGCAGGTAAGAATGCGCTCCGGGGGGGGGGTCTCTCGCTCCGGAGGGGGTGTGTGCCGTGGAGGGGGGGTGCGCCGTGCTGCACCCGGAGGGGGGGGGGTACGCAGCGGCGACCCGGCCCGGGTGCCAGCAGCCCTCACTACGGCACTGCAATGTGGTCAAGGACAGTAGTATAATTAGATTTATAAAAGGTTTGGTCCAATTTCTGAGGGACCAGAGCAGGTCCTATTACTAGGCAAACCAAATCCATTATCTAGGGTGCCAGCATTTGGGGGGTGGGGGTGGGAATGGCTGGGTAGCATGTCTGGTGGGGAGTCCATGACCCACCAGCAGAGTCTGGAAGTGGGAACCTGTGGCATGACTCCCCACTGTTCTTCCTCTTCCTAAAGACTGGAGGGTTGAAGATTTGAACTTGTCTCATTCAACGTGAATTACATTCAAGTACAGTAAGTATTTTCCTGTCTTTGGGGGTTGGAGGCTTACAATCTAAAGCTTGCACCTGAGACAATGGAGGGTTAAATAATTTGCCCAAGATCGCAGACTTCTTCAAAACACATGGTTATGGGACAAGGACTTGTTGAGGCTGATCTCATGCATCATGAGATCAGCATCAGAAAGGCCTGACTGTATGACCAAAACCGAGCCTGCACACCTGAGAGGAAAAGCAGCTGCTCAGCAATGGGCAGAAGAGCAGCACTGGAGGAAGCTCTGGGTCCTCCCCAGCCTCCAAGGGGGGCCTGGTGCCAGAGTTTTCTCTCTCCTGCTCCTGTTGGGACGCGATCACTTGGTCCCGTCAGGAGCAGGAGAGAGAAAGAGAGATCCCGGCACCGGGCCCCCCCCCTTGGAGGCCTGGGGAATGAAATTCCAACTCAAGGTTTATTAATAATAATAGCAAAGTGACATTGGTGTTTGCAGATGTGCTCACCAAGTTGCTCTCCATATTGTTATCTTACACCATTGTTCCCTATCGATGGTGTGACAGTTGTATATTTCATTGAGACTCATTGACATGATATCCCTGTCAACTAGCCTGGATTATTTTTGACTCCTGAGGCAGGCGCCTTCTGCGCCAAAACACAGGACTGTATCGAGTCTATTTGATGTACTGTTTGCGTCTATTCGATGTACTGTTTAGAAGGGAGTCTATTTTGCTTTTATTATTGCTAATAAACCTTTTACCCTTGAGTTGGAATTTCATTGGTCTTCCCCCATTTGTTATTATTTTTTATTTACTGTTGTATAAAATGCAGATCTTAACTTCTGATCCTTTAGCCTGCAAATGCCGACACAGAGAAAATCCATATTTCCCTCTTTTATATTCAGTGCAACTGCCATGATGGTTCTGAGTCACCTATAGCAAACCTGAAGGCTAGCACTGGGTAAAATACCCAAAAATGTGTCATGAAATTTCTAGCTCGATGCAGTTCATTGATATTCTAACAGGATGGGTGTGGATAGGTGAGGCGTGAGGTGATCAACAGAGACATACAGCTTTATGGTTTATAATGGGCTAGGAACCCCAGGTCCTTGTTAAGTCCTTTCTGTTGGGTGTTAAAATATTCAATCATTCTGACTTCAAAGGTCTTACGTTCTTGTATGGTTTTAAAGTTACCTTTCAGTATTCTCACTGTGAAATCACTGGTACAGTGTCCTGGTTCTGTGAAGTGCTGTCCCTCCGGGGTGGGGGCCCTACTGGCTGTATTATTCATATGGACTTAACAAGGACCTGGGGTTCCTAGCCCATTATAAACCATAAAGCTGTATGTCTCTGTTGATCACCCCACCCCTCACCTATCCACACCCATCCTGTTAGAATATCAATGATATGCTTTGATGTCCCCATGCATACCTCCTACCCACCCCCATCCTCCCACCCTGTCAGACTGTCATAGTAATGCTTGAAGGTTTTTACTTATATACACTGTCAGCTAGCACATTTGCTTATTTCCGATCTGACGAAGAAGGGCAACCTTCGAAAGCTAATCAAGAAATGTATTAAGTTATGTCCAATAAAAAAGGTATCATCTTATTTTCTTTTCCATGTTTTATTTTGTTTGATTTCTATAGATTCTACATGGAATGTTGCTATTCCACTAGCAACATTCCATGTAGAAGTCGGCCCTTGTAGATCACCAACGTGGCCGCGCAGGCTTCTGCTTCTGTGAGTCTGACGTCCTGCACGTACGTGCAGGACGTCAGACTCACAGAAACAGAAGCCTGCGCAGCCTTCTACATGGAATGTTGCTAGTGGAATAGCAACATTCCATGTAGAATCTCCAATAGTAGCAACATTCCATGTAGAATCTCCAATGGTATCTATTTTACTGTCATAGTAATGCTTGAATGTTTTCACTTATATACACTGTCAGCTAGCACAATTGCTTATTTCCGATCTGAGAAAGAAGGGCAACCTTCGAAAGCTAATCAAGAAATGTATTAAGTTATGTCCAATAAAAAAGGTATCATCTTATTTTCTTTTCCATGTTTTATTTTGTTTGATTTCTATTGATAACCTTAAGAGTGGACTAACACGGCTACCACACTCCTCTAGCTCGATGCAGAAACATGCGAGGCAAAAGCTTACAAGGACTTTAAAAAGAGAGCAAGCACTGTCAGTTACTAACCATTATGTTAACTAAGCATTCCCTCTGAATAAGATGAGAGAAATGCCTAATGTCTGTTTCAGATCTATGAAAATAATGGTATTGGTTTCTCACATGAGCAGCTCCATTTTAGAGGCATGGCCGCAAGCATTTTTCTAACTATAATATGTTATAGGCAAAGTATGAAATTGCCACTCTTGTTTTTGGTACAGTAACTTTATAAAGTCAGAAATATTTTCATATCTTTCATACAGAGGAAAAAACCTCAGAAATGTTTATGGCATTGGCAGGGTAATGTGATAAGGGAAGGTACAGGAAGAACCAGTCCAACAACAGGGAAGGACAGGAATCTTCTAATAGTTCAGTTCTAGGCGCTGCTGCTGCTCTGATTCAGTGATAGAATTCTAACCCTGGAGTCAGACAGATGTAAACTCTTAAAACATGGTTATTTCAGAAATATTTATTGGGGGACCTTTTCGCACAGCGGCAGTTTTACTGCACGCTAATCTGTAACTACTGCCGCCCGAATGAGGGCACCGACGGCAGTTCCAGCCCCGGTGCACGCCATTTGCCATGCTATATAAGTACATAAGTAATGCCACACTGGGAAAAGACCAAGGGTCCATCGAGCCCAGCATCCTGTCCACGACAGCGGCCAATCCAGACCAAGGGCACCTGGCAAGCTTCCCAAACGTACAAACATTCTATACATGTTATTCCTGGAATTGCGGATTTTTCCCAAGTCCATTTAGTAGTGGTTTATGGACTTGTCCTTTAGGAAACCGTGTAACCCCTTTTTAAACTCTGCCAAGCTAACCGCCTTCACCACGTTCTCTGGCAACGAATTCCAGAGTTTAATTTTCTCTGATTTGTTTTAAATTTACTACACTGTAGTTTCATCGCATGCCCCCTAGTCCTAGTATTTTTGGAAAGCATGAACAGACGCTTCACATCCACCTATTCCACTCCACTCATTATTTTATATACCTCTATCGTGTCCCCTCAGCCGTCTCTTCTCCAAGCTGAAAAGCCCTAGCCTCCTTAGTCTTTCTTCATAGGGAAGTCGTCCCATCCCCGCTATCATTTTCTAGTGTGGTGCTAACCCGGTGGTAATCGGGCAGCACCGTGTGCTTCCTGGTTACCACCTGGTTAGTGTGGGAGCCCTTAATGCCACCTCAATGGGTGGCGTTAAGGGCTCCCCTTCCCGCATGGCCACGCAGCAAGTGAAATCTTACCGCTTGGCCATGCCATGATTTTCTGGACTTTTTACCTGCTGCGGAAAAAAGGGTCACAGTGCACAACAAAAAGGTCCTTTTCACTGAAGCTTCATAACCTTCACCCAGCCGGCATATGCTATTTGCTAGAGACAATAGTGCACACTGTGGGCCAGCATGAGGAGGTTCCTACACCTAAGGCCTAGTTCTATGTTTACTTTCTTCCCTACCTGTGAACCGAACAGATCCCCTACCTGGCACCTTTAATAAATACTATTTATGTTCACCTTAACCCCGCTGTTTGGCTCTGCATTATCCGGGCTTGGGGCCTGCCCTCATTCATGTTACCACAGATGCAAATAAGGCCATTTTAATTTTATAATCTTTGGAAACTAGGAAAAGAGCACTTGTTTTGTTCGGTCAGGGTGAGGCTCATCAGGAACTGAACCTATGACCCTTAAGAATAGAAGCTAGAGAGTTGCAGCCAAAAGACACAGCAGCTACCTAAGCAAGGCAGAAGCCAGTGAATAGTTACCCTGAGTATAGCAGGAGCTCATTGGACCACCATTTGGTCTCTAAGCAAAAACACACCTTAGGCTGCTCCAATGATCAAAATCAAATCAAAACAGATCTTATATACTGCCAAACTCCCCTTCCCAGGGTTCAGTGCGGTTTACAACATATATAATAAAATAACAAATAAACAATTCATTGAGCAATTAAAAAACATCACATATCACTCTTGGGAAACAAAAAAGTTTTTAACTTCTTTCTAACCTAATAACAAGGGGTTGTGAATATCTTCTGAAACCGAACTCTCTTATAAAAAGGCAGAGATAAAACCAATTGTTTTCGCAATCGATCAGATCAGCCAATAAGTAACAATATTGATCTGCAATTCGGATGTAGAACTATATAAAATTTGAAAAAACAAACAAGAAACTTTAAACTTAATTCTTTCAACTATAGGAAGCCAGTGCCAGGGGTGGACTGAGAGTACTCTGTGCCCCCCCACCATGCTGCTGCCACTGCCGTGCTGCCTCCCTCCCACCGTGTTGCCGCCACTGCCGTGCTGCCTCCCTCCCACCGTGTTGCCGCTGCCCCCCCCCCACCTTGAAGGGCCATGTGGTCTAGTGGCTGTGGCTTCTTCGGGGGCAGATAATAAATCCCCTCTTTCCTGCCCACCTGCTACCTCTACTCTGCCTGACTTTTGGAAAGCAAGAAAAGAAGGTAAATTCGGAGAAGGAAAAGTGGGGGAGGGGGTGATGCCAGACCACGGCGGGCATGGGGGTGGATGCTGCTCCAAAAGAGTGTTGCCTGAGGCCCCCGCCTCAAGTGGCCTAATGGTAGAGCCACCACTGGGTATACTTGCTACTGGGTGATAATTTGCAGCTGCTGATTTATCTAACCCTGATCTCTTCAACAAAGGCGTAAGAACAATTTTACCCATATCTAATGGGAGAGAACCTGAATCTAACAACTCATTGAATCTAAGCATCAACCATTCCACCTCAGATGGAATAGACAAAAAAAGGGATTCAGGGCAACTATCAAGAGAACAGTGCAGGGGAGGATTGACCGTGCTCTGAACCTCTGGGCAGTAAGAGGCTCTGGGCTCCCCTTGGCTGTACCCACACCCCCCATCTGTACACTGCCGTAGGGCCGTGCCTAGGGTCGTTGGCGCCCCCCTGCAGACTATCAGTTGGCGCCTCCCCCCCCGTGTGGCATCTCCTTTCTCTCAACGTGCCCCTCCCCCCGTCGCTTGCTGAGCAGCTGAAGAGATAGATTCCACGCTTCACTTACCCGGGTGTAGAGCTCGCAGGCGGACATGTCTAGGCGCTGATGGGGAGGGAGGGCGCGGGAAGGCAGCAGCGCATGCACATAGGCGCTGATGCGCCAACGCGTTAGGGTTTATTTTTTTAAATTTTGAAATAGAACTCGACCGGCAGCGGCGCCCTTGAAGGCAGGTGCTCCCCTGCGGTGCTTACCCCGCTTACTGGGTTGGCACGGCCCTGCACTGCCACCCCCCTCCCCCCACGCACACACTAGTGTGCCTTCTCCAGTCCTACCCTGAGGGGCTTTGGCAATCTAGTGGCCTCTTTGTGTTTTGCACATAAAGGCTGATCCTCACCAGTGCCGTAGCGAGGGCGGCTGACACCCGGGGAGGTTCGCTGCTGCACACCCTCCCCCCGGGTGCAGCACGGCGCACCCCCTCGGTGCGCAGACACCCCCCCCTGGAGCGCGCACCCCCCTCCGGAGCGCATTCTTACCAAAGGGGGCGGGCGGGAGGGCCGCTCCGCCCCGAGTGCACGTTGCTGGGAGCTGTGTCGGCTCCGCTGGTTCCCTGCTCTCTCTGCCCTGGAACAGGAAGTAACCTGTTCCGGGGCAGAGAGAGCAGTAAACCAGTGGAGCCGACACCCCCCAGCGGCGTGCACCTGGGGCGGAACGCCCCACCCTTCCTACGCCACTGATCCTCACTTTATAGAATTGCCCCTAAATGTTTCATAAGCTACATGTCCTTTCTGTTTTAAGAAATTAGCTTGGCAATTTAGAATAAACACCTAAGACTATATCTGATCATGTCTGTGACAATAAGAAAGTGTTTTATAATTTATATCCATTTCTTTCTTTGGAAGGAACAGAAGTTAGCACAATAACATGGAAATTTATGATCTTATTTGTTGTACGCTTCTCAATTAATTACCCGCTAATGAGTTTGAAAATGTATTTCATTTGAGCTTCAAGCACACTTAAGTAAATGAATTTAAAATTCAAACAGAATGAATTTCAAGCTTAAATGTGAGACAGTGACATGAGAATTATGCTATATAAATAAAATATTTGCAAATTATCAGTCATGCAGCAGAGTTCACCATAAGCATATGCCAGATGTGAGAAGATGTGTGATCTACAAGAGAACCTAAGTGATGCCATGGTCAGTGATGCAGTGGTTTATTGAGCCCAGTATCCTGGTTCTGACAGCGGCCAGTTGGGTCACTTGGAAGAACCTGGAAGATCCCAGTGGAGAAATTCATTCTTTATTGCTCATACCCAGAAGAATTACAGGAAGAATCTCAGGTTTACCTAGCTAATCTTTTTTGTCTAGCATTCACAGAATGAAGTTATCAGGCTTATTTTCGAAAGAGAAGGGCGCCCATCTTTCGACACAAATCGGGAGATGGGCGTCCTTCTCCCAGAGTCGCCCAAATCGGCATAATTGAAAGCCGATTTTGGGCGTCCTCAACTGCTTTCCGTCGCGGGGACGACCAAAGTTCCCGGGGATGTGTTGGAAGCATAGCAAAGGCGGGACTGGGGCGTGCTTAACACATAGGCGTCCTCAGCCGATAATGGAAAAAAGAAGGGCGTCCCTGATGAGTACTTGGCTGACTTTACTTGGTCCATTTTTTCTTGCGACCAAGCCTCAAAAAGGTGCTTGAACTGACCAGATGACCACTGGAGGGAATTGGGGATGACCTCCCCTTACTTCCCCAGTGGACACTAACCCCCTCGCACCCTAAAAAAAAAAAAAAACTTTAAAAATATTTTTTGCCAGCCTCAAATGTCATACCCAGCTCCCTGACAGCAGTATGCAGGTCCCTGGAGCAGTTTTAGTGGGTGCAGTGCACTTCAGGCAGGCGGACCCAGGCCCATCCCGCCCCTAACTTGTGGTGGTAAATGTGAGCCCTCCAAAACCCACCACAAACCCACTGTACCCACATCTAGGTGTCCCCCTTCACTCATTAGGGTTATGGTAGTGTTGTACAGTTGTGGGGAGTGGGTTTTGGGGGACTCAGCACCCAAGGTAAGGGAGCTATGCACCCGGGAGCAATTTCTGAAGTCCACTGCAGTGCCCCCTGGGGTGCCCGGTTGGTGTCCTGGCATGTCAGGGGGACCAGTGCACTACGAATGCTGGCTCCTCCCACGACCAAATGGCTTGGATTTGGTCGTTTCTGAGATGGGCGTCCTCGGTTTCCATTATCGCTGTAAACCGGGGACGACCATCTCTAAGGACGACCATCTCTAAAGTCGACCTAAATGTGGAGATTTGGGCGTCCCCGACCGTATTATCGAAACGAAAGATGGGACGCCCATCTTGTTTCGATAATACGGGTTTCCCCGCCCCTTCGCGAGGACGTCCTGCAAGGACGCCCTCAGAAAATCTTGGGTGCCCCTTTTGATTATGCCCCTCCACGAGTATGGTTTTTGATATTCATACTGCAAAACGTGGAGCCTGGGCTTTGAGCTGCTAGCGCCACTGATTTCTACCTGCTGACTGCAGTTGTAGCATCGTAGTGGTTTTCCACATTTTGCAGACTGCAGAAATGAGTGAAAACTTCTGTGCTACTGTAATTAACGAGCTGTATATGAAAATCAGGGCTGACAGCAGCTCAGTACCCCTGTTAGGCTCCAAGCCTGACAGAACATGAGATCAAAGAACCCCAGAATTGTGAGCTGTCATTTTTATGTGTGATCTTTGCAAGAAATTACCCAAAGCTGATGCACACTGGAACCCCCCCCCCCCGTACTGTATTTTTTGCATTTACTCTCTATTTATTTGGCAGCTTCATCCTGAACAATTCAGTTGATAATGCCATAAGAACATACGAGTTGTCTTATCTGTTCCCTTCTCCACTACTGCCAACTCCAGACTTCGCGCCTTCTGTCTCGCTGCACCCTACGCCTAGAATAAACTTCCTGAGCCCCTACGTCTTGCCCCATCCTTGGCCACCTTTAAATCTAGACTGAAAGCCCACCTCTTTAACCAGTGGCGTTCCTAGGGGGGGCGGTGGGTGCGGTCCGCCCCGGGTGCACGCCGCTGGGGGGGGGGGGGGTGCCGCACGTGCCTGTCCTCCGTTGTTCCATGCTTCTTCTCTGCCCTGGAACAGGTTACTTCCTGTTCCGGGGCAGAGAAGAAGCATGGAACGGAGGACAGGCGCGCGTGGCACCCCCCCCCCCAGTGGTGTGCACCCGGCAGGGGGGTTCCTTTGCGGGGGTGTCCTTTCGCCGGGGGGGGGGGGGGGTGCGCGCTGCATCGGGGGGGGGGGGGGCGCTGCACCCAGGGGGCAGGGCGCATCAGCGATCCGCCCCGGTTGCCAGCCCCCCTAGGAACGCCACTGTCTTTAACATTGCTTTTGACTCATAACCACTCGCCTCCACCTACCCTCCTCTCCTCCTTCCTGTACACATTAATTGATTTGATTTGCTTACTTTATTTTTTGTCTATTAGATTGTAAGCTCTTTGAGCAGGGACTGTCTTTCTTCTATGTTTGTGCAGCGCTGCGTACGCCTTGTAGCGCTATAGAAATGCTAAATAATAGTAGTAGTAGTAGAACAAGGGTCTGTCTAGCTGAGTATCCAGTTTCCAACAATGATCAGTCCAAGATTTTCTGCTACTCAACCTCAAGGATAAGCAATAGTAGACCTAGAGTATCCAACTGTAATTCAGCAGGAATAGGAATTGTGCTTTCGTGTGGTCCAAATTCTAAAAGCGTGCTGTCAGCTATGCGCCTCAGTGATGGCTGTATGCATGCTTATAAAGCGTGAGACACAGTGGGGCCGATATTCAGACCGCGGGCAGGAGCCTGGCTAACTCCCACGGTCAACTGTCAGCCTGGATATTCAATGCTGGGCCGTTTCTGGTGACCGGCATTGAATATCCGGTTTATTTTTAGCCTGTTTAAAGTTAACCGGCTACATCGCTATTCAAAGATAGCCGGTTAACTTTAAACCGGCTAAAGATATATCAGATATTTAAGTGGCCTGATTTGGCTGCTTGCAATAGCTGGATATTGATTGAATATTTTGGGATAGCCGGCTGTGTTGTGCTATATAGCTGGATAAGTGCCATTTAACCAGTTAGGTGTTGTTCCTGGCTGGTTAAATGGTTTTAAATACTGGGGGATAGACAGCCTGTAACTAGAGTTGGTGTGATTAGGGGCGGAGTTTGGCACAGGATGGGTGGCGCCATGATTTAAGTGCAGTCAGCCATATTGTACATAAACACACTTACACTTCCTGTAAAGTAGATGTGATATCAGAGCTTCCAATCTAGGCAAGATTTCTGCAGGATCTGTACTAACATTTTATAAAACAGGCAAAGAATGGTGCTTTCCTCTCCTACAAACCAAGATGCCCTGCTAGAAAATTACCCTCCAGGGTAAATAGTGATTTCTCCATGTATATGCCAATCTACATCCCGTTCAAACATGATCTAAATGAAATCACCTTTGAAATCAACCAAAGCTCTAAATCATCAACACCTGGGCGGATGCATTCCAACTAAAACTTAACGCAGAAAAAACACAATGTCTTGTACTCACCTCACAACATAACACAAAAAACTTCTCCACCATAATCACACCATACTGTTCTCTTCCCGTCTCACAAAACTTGAAAATTCTTGGAGTTACCATTGATCGAAACCTCACTCTCGATGCCCACGTGAAGAATACAATGAAAAAGATGTTCCACTCCATGTGGAAACTCAAAAGAATAAAACCTTTCTTCCCGAGATACATCAGTGCACTACAAATGCTGGCTCCTCCCATGACCAAAGGGCTTGGATTTGGTCGTTTTTGAGATTTGCAACAAAGATTAAGCATCAATGTTGTTGAGACCTCTACACCGCTGGGTTCCCTGATGAAGACTATCGAAACGGGACCGTAGGAATCAGCGCATTGTTTGGTGGAAAACATGGCAAGATAAGTGCAATGAATTGATTTGCGTTTTTTTTGAAAACATGGAAAGCATCAAAAAACTGTTAAAACAGATTTATGGAGTAACACACTGAAAATATTGAAAAAATTTGAAAAAAAATGTTTTTGAGGGTTTTTTAGTTTGTGATGACTTTTTCTACGTGCAATTAAACAAATAAGATTTTTTGAATATTGCCGTAGTAGATGAGACATTTCCCTCGTACATGTACAAGTGCTGCTAAGTTGGGAAGTTAGATAATCTATTGGTATCAGCAGTGGAAATCAGGTGTTATATACTAGGTTACCAGAGAAGAAGGGGATTTTTTAGTTTATAAGCTGAGTGCCGGCATTTACACCAGGTTTCAGCTGGCGTAAATACCAGTGCTCAACTTTAGGGGTTGTTTAAGGTCGTCAAATCGCGGGAAGATTGTGAAAAGTTGCAGGAAGATATTGCAAGACTAGGAGACTGGGCGTCTAAATGGCAGATGACGTTCAATGTGAGCAAGTGCAAAGTGATGCATGTGGGAAAGAGGAACCCAAACTATAGCTACGTCATGCAAGGTTCAGCGTTAGGAGTCACGGAACGAGAAAGGGACCTGGGAGTCATCATTGATGATACGTTGAAATCTTCTGCTCAGTGTGCTGCTGCGGCTAAGAAAGCAAATAGAATGTTAGGTATTATTAGGAAAGGGATGGAAAACAAAAATGAGGATATTATAATGCCACTGTATCGGTCCATGGTGTGACCGCACCTAGAGTATTGTGTTCAATTCTGGTCGCCGCACCTCAAAAAAGATATAGTGGAATTAGAAAAGGTGCAGAGAAGGGCGACAAAGATGATTAAAGGGATAGGACGACTTTCCTATGAGGAAAGGCTAAAGTGGCTGGGGCTCTTCAGCTTGGAGAAAAGGTGGCTGAGGGGTGATATGATAGAGGTATATAAAATGAGTGGAGTGGAAAAGATAGATATGGAGCATCTGTTTACGCTTTCCAAAAATACTAGGACAAGGGGGCATAAGATGAAGCTGGAGTGCAGTAAGTTTAAAACAAATAAGAGAAGATTTTTCTTTACTCAGTGCGTAATTCGACTCTGGAATTCATTGCCGGAGAATGTGGTTAAGGCGGTTAGCTTAGCAGAGTTTAAGAAAGGTTTGGACCTTTTCCTGAAGGAAAAGGCCATAGAATGTTATTAAATGGACTTAGGGAAAAATCCACTATTCCTGGGACAAGCAGTACAAAATGCTTTGCTCCGTGGACCTTGTCGGGTGATTGTGACCTGGATTGGCCACTGCCGGAAACAGGGTGCTGGGCTAGATGGACCTTTGGTCTGTCCCAGTGTGGCAATGCTTATGTCTTATGTCTTAAGCGTTATTCTATAAAGAGATCTCATCGGGGGGGCGTGTCAAGATGGCGCCGTGAGCAGACGCATTGGAAGCGAGCTCCTGCCTTTTGCTTGCGGAATTTTAAATTATATACCTGTTTTTCTCGCAATGCCACATACCAAACGAAAAGGGACGACTCGGGAAATTCCCCTTCACCCCGCGACGTCCACACCGGCAAGCGGAGGTTTGGAACGCTTCTTCCCTGCATTGTCCCGAAGAAGCGGAGCGGAGTCCTTAGCGGGTGGGGTCGGTGAAGCGATCCCCCCGCAGGAAATAGAAGTTTCTCTCTCCCCGCCTTCTACGACGCCTCCTTGCCCTGCAACTGCCCTGAGCGAGACGTGGTTTCTCTTGGAGCCCGGAAAGGGCTATCCTGGGGAGCCCAGAGGGGAGCCTGGCTCTGTAAAGATAACTGCAGCTGCAGAGGAGATGGAGGTGAGCCTGGGCAAGATCTGGCTGAAGTTATTGGAAATAGAAAAAACCTTGAGACAATCTTCGAATGAGGTAAAGACTTTGCATTTCAATGTACAGGAAGTGAAAGGCTCCCTTCCAAGATTTTACTTCAAAGATTGAGGCCTTACAGAGAGAGACAAAGCAAACTGAAGATTTTAAAATGGCTGTGGTAAAAGACAATATGGAAATCAGAAGAAAACTGGAACAGATAGAGAATTTCAATAGGAGATTAAATCTCCGAATGGTGAATTTTCCTAGAATATTGGGAGAATCTCCAAAAGATATATTCCAGAGATATCTAAAAGAAAATTTAAATTTTCCCCAAGAAGTATTTCCTCCTTTGAATAAAATCTACTATATACCTAGTACGATGAAAAAAGTCGGGACAGAAAATTCTATTGATTTACAAAATGTCACAGCCATTTTGGAGCAAATAATTGAGGAATCACCTGAAAGGGGGACATTGATAATTTCCTTTGTATTTCAACAGGATTTAAACGCAGTAATGCGTCTTTACTTTAAATCTACTAATCGAGAATTTGCAGGCCAAAGGATCTGGCTTTATCCGGACGTGACTAAATCCACACAAGAAAAACGTAAAAAGTTTCTATCTATGAGGTCAAAAGTATTGGATATGGGAGGTTCTTTCCTCCTGGCTTACCCCTGTAAATGTGTCATCAGGTTGAATCAAGTTAAATATATATACTATATGCCTGATCAGCTTCAGACCTTCCTAGACACTAAACAACGATAGAGTAAGAGTTTATTGGGACTGACGGAACCAAAAAATTTTCATTTATATGTTTTGATTCTGTATATCTTCACTATTTCCTGCCCCCCCATTATTGGGGTCTAAGGAATCCAATATCTGTCTTTATTTAGACAATTTGTTGAATTATTATTTTCCTTTTTTTTCTCATGTAATGAGTATTTAATGGCTGTATTACACTTTTGCAGTATGATAATTTCTGTAATAAGTATATAAAAAATTAATAAAAATTATAACAATAAAAAGAGATCTCATCTCGTAGCCCCCTTTATAGAATTTTTTTCCGGTGCTGATTTTTGAGCTCCATTTATAGAATTTTCCCCATATGTACAGCCAGTGGCGTCTTGTTCTATCTCATACCAAGCTGTATGTTTTTGGAACGCTTTGCCTTTGGAATTCAGAGTGATCAGAAATCATCAAGCTTTTAGGAGGTCACGTATGACATTTTTATTTAGAAAATATGTAGCACTTGGTTCCAATTGAGATGTCAGTTCATTTATTGTATTTTCTGTGGAGGTTAGTGCATTCAAGGGGCGAAGTACCGCCGCGCTACCACAGCAGCCTGATGGTAGTTCCCACCCCCAGCGCACACCATTTCCAGTGCTACAAAAAAGAGTTTTATTTTTGGGGTTTACCCGGTGGTAATCACTGCTTGGTTACCGCCAAGTTAGCGCAGGATCCCTTACCGCCACCTCAATGGGTGGCGGTAAGTGCTCCCCCCCCCCTAAATGGTCGCATGGCAAGTGCTTGCAGCACGGTCATTTCTTTTAAAAAAAGATCCCTTTACCCGCTGCGGAAAAAGAGGGCTTCAGCTCACTCCCCTTTTGCCACAGCTTAGTAAAAAAGATCCTTCAGTTACCATTAGTATTATTGTGTATTACCCAGTTAGTCTCTATTTTTTTTTAAACTATTGTAACCTGCAGTGAACTGTCTTTTGGAATCTGCGGGCTATAAGACCTGTGTAATGTAACGTAATGACTGCCTTATATGTATATTCAATGTGCCACCTACCCAGATAGCAGTGCTAAAGCTACGGACAACGTTTAAAAAGAATATGATTGCTGGCATTCCTGAATATTGATCTGACTGGCCTTTTATGAGCTGTATCAGAAGAGTCAGTTTAAAGGTGGCTGCCCACAGAGAACAGGTTTTAAATACAAGTTTCCAGATTGGACAATGGCTGCTTCTCAGTGGCGTTCCTAGAGGGTCTGACACCCGGGGCGGGTCGCCAATGTGCCCCCCCCCCCTGGTGCAGCGTGACCCCCCCCCCAGTGAAAGGACACCTCCCACCTCAGCGAAGGAACTCCCTCCAGGTGCATGCTGCTGGGGGGGGGGGTGCCGCGCGCCGGTCAGCGTCGTTCGTTTCCATGCTCCCTCTGCCCCAGAACAGGTTACTTCCTGTTCCGGGGCAGAGGGAGCATGGCAACGAATGACGCTGACCGGCACACGGCACTCCCCCCCCCAGTGGCGTGCACCCGGGGCGGACCGCCCCCCCTTGGTACGCCACTGCTGCTTCTTAACATGATTTCTTGCTAATTCTCAACGTGCTCTAAGTGTGAGGAGAAAAATCTACCAGTACCCTTGATCTTTCAAATCCATGATTAGAACAAACATTTTATTACAAGTAAATTACTCTATAACCTCTGGAGCCATGAACTTCAGTTTGGTTGAGGTGAAAAGTGGATGGCTGTCAACATTATACAGCATATGGTTTGTCAGGTTTCACAGTGGACAGTTTCCCAAGTCCATTTACCTGAGTAAATGTTGGTTTTATCCAAGTGAAAGTCAGTGTTAAAGTTCCTCACTCCTAACCTGGCAAAAGGTATCTGTGAGGTTCCACAGTATGTGTGCTTTTAGCTGGGTTAAGCATTCCCAGGGCTGTGTGTTGGGTGAGATTAACCCATTAGTGTCCAATGTTCCCATAATAAAATCCCATATGGGAACGTTGGGCACTAATGGGTTAAGAAAGGCACATGCGAACTGCACTTTCAAGTATATCAGTGGCGTAGCCACAGGTGGACCTGGGTGGGCCGGGGCCCACTCACTTAGGGTTCAGGCCCACCCAATGGTAGCACATGTTTAGCGGTAGCTGGTGGGGATCCCAAGCTCTGCCAGCTGAAGACTTCCCCCTGATGGTAATGAAAATGCTGCGTTCCACAATTACTGGCACCCAGGGGCGTAGCCAGCCTTCCGTGGGAGAGGGGTCCAGAGCCCGGGGGAGGGGGCACATTTTAGCCCTCCCCCCGGCGCCGCCCCCCCACCGCCGACATTGCCGCCCCCCTCCCGCCGCGAACCCGCCGCCACTGCAGCCTACCTTTACTTTTGCTGGCGGGGGATCCCACTCCCCGCCAGCCGACGTCTTCTTCTTAGTCGCTTCCTGTTCTTCAATTTGTTTGCTGACGTCCTGCACGTTGTACGTGCAGGACGTCAGACTCAGAGAACTTCTCTGAGTCTGACGTCCTGCACGTACAATTACGTGCAGGACGTCAGCAAACAAATTGAAGAGCAGGAAGGACTGAGAAGACGTCGGCTGGCGGGGAGTGGGATCCCCCGCCAGCAAAAGTAAAGGTAGGCGGCGGCGGGTTCGCCGGGAGGGGGGTCCTGGGGTGAATCTGCGGGGGGCCCGGCCCCCTCAGGCCCCACGTAGCTACGCCACTGCTGGCACCTGCGCATGCTCAGTTTTCAGCGCATGCCTACTGCAGACTACCAAGGTGGAGAGATGCCTTTTCCCACCAGCTGAGAAATTTTTTTGGTAGTGGGGGGGGGGGGGGGGGGGGGAGAACATTTGGTGCCCACCCACTTCTTGCCTAGGCCCACCCAAAATCTTCTGTCTGGCTACGCCCTTGAAGTATATACATATATACTAGCCAAGTTTAGCTCATACAAGACCAGGCATAGACTGTGAGCCAGTTGGACTCAGGCACAATTTTAAAAGGCAGAGTACATGTGGGTATAAAGGTATAAAGTGTGGAGTGGGGGGGAGAGCTGTTTTCAAATATTTCCTCCATAATGATTGGCAGTCGATGCAGTCTAACAGTAAGACAAGGGATATAAACCAGGGAAGGCTTATAAACAGAAGCGCTGACTTAGAAAACAATGGACATACTTTTGGCCATTGAGGAAGAGGGTATTTTCAGCCTAGGAAAGAAACTCATTAGCTTGCAAATGCATTTTCAAATTGTCCTTTGAAAGTTCTACTGTAATTTGGATGACTTTATAAACTGATCTTTGGTAGCTCCCTGTCCTAGACTTCTAAATCTTAAGATGTGCATTATATAATACCTTGCAAATAGCTTTGAAAGACACATTGGCTGCTCCTGTAATATACAGACAAATAGCCCCGGCAACAATGTCTATTTGTCCCGAAGGGCCTGAGCCATGAAAAATGCCTTATGCGGACAGGTTACATTATTATATTTCCATGATTGTTTTCTGTGGAAATGTCTCTAGGGTTTGTGCAGGATTAATGAAAAAGAAATAGTGGATGTATAACATGCATACTGATTCCACCAAGGCACAGTGCATGACCAAACTGCTGGCTACATATTTCACTTGGAAAAAGCAAACCCACTTCCCAAGTATGGAATATATAAGATACTTGGGTTGTGCATTGTGAGAAAACCTCATGGCAACAATGATGTCGACATAGTCTTACACGAGGGACAAGGGGTGAAAAAGGTACCTCCTCAGTTTAGTGAGTTACATCTATGTTTAACCATTTCAACAAGTTTCTAAGGGTTTGCTCACTTTTCTGCCTGTACTATTATCAAGCAAGCTGAGAGAAAACAGAGAGGAAAGCCTGACATGCATTACTAAGTTCCTTTAACTCCCCGTGGTCTGAATATCATCCCCAGTGTGTTTTTCTTTTGTGACCATTTTCGGAAACAAAAAAGGCCAAGGGGAAAATGCACAAAAACAAGCCATTTTACGTATGGGGGGGGGGGGGGGAGCATTCTTAGTAGACTAGCCACACAGATAACCCACTGGGGCACTTTAGAGGGGGGGGACTTCGAAAAAAGGTCCCAGATACACGTCTCATTGTCACCCCCTTTTAATATTATTATTTATTGCATTTGTACCCCACATTTTCCCACCTTTTTGCAGGCTCAATGTGGCTTACAGAGTAAGGTTATGATAAAGTCAATGCATGATTTAAATACAGTTGATCAAAAGCTGGGGTAGAAGAGGATTTAGATGTTGGGTAGGTTGTGTGAGAGGTGATTTTGGTGTGCTTGGGTAGTTTAAGGGATGATATGTATCATTGAGGTTGACTTTTGTAAGCTTTGTTGAAGAGGTGTGTTTTCAAAGCTTTGCGGAAGCTCGTTAAACTGTTCATGGTTTTCAGTTTTCTTAAACTGAAGATGAAAATGCACAGGTAAGCAAAGTAGAGAACAAAGCAGTGGAGTGACATGATCATTCTTTTTCATTAATAACATAGGCATTGCCATGCTGGGACGGAGCGAAGCTCCATCAAGTCCGGTATCCTGTTTCCAACAGTGGCCGGTCCAGGTCACAAGTACCTGGCAGAATCCCAAAATAGTAAAACAAAATTTATGCTGCTTATCCTAGAACCCCATTGCCCCATGTAAGCCGCATTGAGCCTGCCATGAGTGGGAAAGCGCAGGGTACAAATGTAACAACAACAAAAAAAGTGCTCCGTTTTGTTCATCGAGTGATTTATTTGAGGGCTCTGCAATATTTAAAGGACTGTTTTTGCATGTATCACCCTCCTAGGACTTTAAGGTCAGAGGCAGAAATGCATCTTTCACTTGATTCATCTGTGGGTGTGAGATACAATGATACAAGGTTCTCAACCTTTTCTATAGCTGGGATTTCCACATGGAACTCCTTGTTTTTTTTTTTGTTACATTTGTACTCCACACTTTCCCACTCATGGCAGGCTCAATGCGGCTTACATGGGGCAATGGAGGGTTAAGTGACTTGCCCAGAGTCACAAGGAGCTGCCTGTGTCTGAAGTGGGAATTGAACTCAGTTCCTCAGGATCAAAGTCCACCACCCTAACCACTAGGCCACTCCTCCACTGTTGCTACTCTTTGAGATTGAAGCCGGCCCTTGCAGATCACCAATGTGGCCGCGCAGGCTTCTACATGGAATGTTGCTAGTGGAATAGCAACATTCCACCTAGAATCTCCAATAGTAGCAAAATTCCATGTAAAATCTCCAATAGTATCTATTTTATTTTTGTTACATTTGTACCCTGTGCTTTCTCACTCATGGCAGGCTCAATGCGGCTTACATGGGGCAATGGAGGGTTAAGTGACTTGCCCAGAGTCACAAGGAGCTGCCTGTGTCTGAAGTGGGAATTGAACTCAGTTCCTCAGGATCAAAGTCCACCACCCTAACCACTAGGCCACTCCTCCACTCCATGTGAAGCTGCCTTCACAATTTAAACGTCACTTGAAGACCTCTTTATATGTCCAGGCATTTCTATAATTTTAGATGGAATAGTGGCAAATGAAGCGGTTGTAACAGCATATTGTATTATTAGCAGACAGTGTAGGGAGTTTTGGGGGTATATATTTGTAATTTTATGTTTATTTGTAATTTGTATTTAATGTATATTTTGTCTGTATTTTGTAAACCACATATATTTAAGCAGTATAGAAGTTTGGAAAACAAATATTGTATGGTGAGCCCTCCAAAACCCACCAAAAACCTATCCAGCTTATAATCGAAAGACAAAAACGCCTATATTGCGACCTAAATCGGGAGATAGGCGTTTATCTCCCAAAAATGAATAACGCGGTATAATCGAAAGCCGAATTTGGATGTTTTCAACTGCACTCCATTGCGGAAGCGTACAAAGTTCACGGGGGCGTGTCGAAGGCGTGGTGAAGGCGGAACTGGGGCGTGGTTATCGGCCGATCAGAGATGGGCGCCTTTCGCCGATAATGGAAAAACGAATAAGCGTTTTTAGCGAGAATTTAGGGCACTTTTCCTGGACCCTGTTTTTCCACGAATAAGGCCCCAAAAAGTGCCCTAAATGACCAGATAACCACTGGAGGGATTCGGGGATGACCTCCCCTGACTCCCCCAGTGGTCACAAACCCCCTCCCACCACAAAATATGCCGTTTCACAACTGTTTATTTTCACCCTCAAATGTCATACCCACCTCCCTGGCAGCAGTATGCAGGTCACTGGAGCAGTTATTAGGGGGTGCAGTGGACTTCAGGCAGGTGGACTCAGGCCCATCCCTCCCCTACCTGTTACAATTGTGCTGCTTAATGCTTATTAGTCGTCCAACCCCCCCAAACCCACTGTACCCACATGTAGGTGCCCCCCTTCACCCCTTAGGGCTATAGTAATGGTGTAGACTTGTGGGCAGTGGGTTTTGAGGGGGATTTGGGGGGCTCAACACACAAGGGAAGGGTGCTATGCACCTGGGAGCTCTTTTACCTTTTTTTTGTTTTTGTAAAAGTGCCCCCTAGGGTGCCCAGTTGATGTCCTGGCATGTGAGGGGGGACAGTGCACTACGAATCCTGGCCCCTCCCACGAACAAATGCCTTGGATGTATTTGTTTTTGAGCTGGGCGCTTTCATTTTCCATTATCGCTGAAAAACAAAAACGCCCAGCTCACAAATTGTCGAATAAAACATGGACGTCTATTTTTTTCGAAAATACGGTTCGGTCCGCCCCTTCACGGACCCGTTCTCGGAGATAAACGCCCATGGAGATAGACGTTTTCGTTCAATTATGCCCCTCCACGTATCCAACTGTATACC
The DNA here is from genome assembly GCF_901765095.1 of Microcaecilia unicolor. Classification (NCBI taxonomy): domain Eukaryota; kingdom Metazoa; phylum Chordata; class Amphibia; order Gymnophiona; family Siphonopidae; genus Microcaecilia; species Microcaecilia unicolor. The sequence goes on from NC_044038.1 coordinate 31,729,780, forward strand.
ACTACAGTAGCCCTCATAGCTGCAGGAATCACCTATATGTGGGTACAGTAGGTTTTTGGTTGGTTTCGGAGGGCTCACACTTTCTACCACAAGTGTAACAGTTAGAGTGAGATATGGGCCTGGGTCCCCTTTTCCACAGTGCACTGCACCAACCACCAGGCTACTCTAGGGACCGGGTTGCTGCTCTAACAGGACTGCAGATAATACAAAACTACTCAAGGTTGTTAAAACACATGCGGACTGTGAAATATTACAGGAAGGCCTTAAGAAATTGGAAGACATGCAGAGGCATAATCGAAAGGTGCGTCCAAGTTTTCCTGAGGATGTCCTCGCGATGGGGTGGGGAAACCTCTATTATCGAAACAAGATGGGCGTCCATCTTTCGTTTCAATAATACGATCGGGGATGCCCAAATTGTGAAATTTAGGTTGACCTTAGAGATGGTCGTCCTTAGATATGGTCATCCACGATTTTTAGCGATAATGGAAACCGAGGACGCCCATCTCAGAAAAGACCAAATCCAAGCCATTTGGTCATGGGAGAAGCCAGCATTCGTAGTGCACTGGTCCCCCTGACATGCCAAGACACCAACCGGACACCCTAGGGGGCACTGCAGTGGATTTCAGAAATTGCTCCCAGGTCCATACTTACCTTGGGTGCTGAGCCCCCCAAAACCCACTCCCCACAACTGTACACCACTACCATAGCCCTAAGGGGTGAAGGGGGCACCTACATGTGGGTACAGTGGGTTTCTGGTGGGTTTTGAAGGCTCACATTTACCACCACAAGTGTAACAGGTGTGGGGGGGGGGGGGGGAATAGGCCTTGGTCCACCTGCCTGAAGTGCACTGCAACCACTAAAACTGCTCCAGGGACTTGCATACTGCTGTGATGGAGCTGGATATGACATTTAAGGCTTGCATAGAGGCTGGAAAAATGTTTTTTTATTTTTTGGGTGGGAGGGGGTTGGTGACCACTGGGGGAGTCAGGGGAGGTCATCCCCCATTCCCTCCGGTGGTCATCTGGTCAGTTCGGGCACCTTTTTGAGGCTTGGTCGTGAAAAAAAGGGACCAAGTAGAGTCAACCAAATGCTCGTGTGGGACGCCCTTCTTTTTTCCATTATCGGCCGAGGACACCCATCTCTTAACCATGCCCCCGTTCTGCCTTCGGTACACTGCCAACATGCCCCCATGAACTTTGGTCGTCCCCGTGACAGAAAGCAGTTGAGGACGCAAAAAAATCAGCTTTTGATTATGCCGATTTGGGCAACCTCGGGAGAAGGACGCCCATCTCCCGATTTGTGTCGGAAGATGGGTGTCCTTCCCTTTCGAAAATAAGCTAGATAGGGACAAAGTTTGTCCCCATCCTTGTGGGCTTTGTCCCCGTCCCTTCCCTGTCCCTGCTCCGTCCCCGCAAGCTCTGTCCCCGTCCCCATCCCCGCGATTACTGTGGGTCCCTGTCCCCATGTCATTCTCTATTCAGGGATGCTGAAAATGTTCTTGTTGATCCCGCATATAGAAAGGGAGGGTCACTAACAAGCATAAGTCCTTAAGATAGAGAAATGAGGTGAATAATATAAGGTCAGATTCTAATTAGATAATCATTTTCATAAGGCAGTTCCTCATTTTATCATCTCTTGAAATGTTATTTCTTGCACTGAGGATGTGAAAGGATCCTGATAGAAATCATGCAGACGTTTTACGGAATATTTATAGGAACAGGCAGCCCAGATGAGTTAATTTGTGCTGATTAAAAGAAAGCTCTCTGGAAAGTGAGCCAGGTTCATGTTCCAATCTGTTCTCAAAGTGAACTGAAATAATAGTGTACAGCAGCTTTTGTTGCAAAAATTATATGTGAGTGTCTTTAGGTTTTTTGATCCTGACATAGGGTGAGGTTCATTCCTGCCATCCATGAACCCCTTCCCACCTATCTAAGTAGCAATGAAAAGTCCCTATTCTTTCCTACCTCCAGAATCCCCCCCCCCCCCCGAAAGCTCCTAATTCACAGTCAACAAAAAACACATTCTTTCTCTTTCCATTCTTGCTCTGGTTCTATAATCGAAGGTGGTTGTGGGGGATCTGAAAGTTTTCACATCAGATGGGTGTTAAGGTGGATTTATGAATGGAATGTTTCTATATCCAGTGACTGGAGAGGAGTTTGGGGCTGTTGAAGGCCATCTTTTGTTTGAAGATCAAGCCAGAGAAAGAAGGTGGTAGTCAGTTTCAGGCTAGATTTAAGCCAGGTACCATTTGTTTCTCTATTTGATTCACTAGGGGCCACTTTTATCAATCCATGCTAGTGGCTCCCGGTGCGGTAATGCCGACAAAGCCCATACACTTTGAATGGGCTCTGTCGGCATTGCAGTGCAGGAACCACTAGCACGGTTTGATAAAAGAGACCCTAAATTGACCCAACTAGCATTGAAAATTACTGCAAGCTGACTCAATTTCTTCTCCTATCTTAACCTGCCCCTTCAATCACCTAGAGTTTGAACAGTTCAGTTTAGACCCAAAAAAAACTAGCTGGCTATTGGTTCCAGTGGGATGCTGTGTGGTAATCCGGAACTACTGCTGGCCAAACGCAGGCGCCGGTGGTAGTTCCGTCCCCAATGTGAGGCATTTCCGGCATTAGTGGAAACATTTGAAAAATATTTCTACAGGGGGTTACCCGTTAGGAATTGGGCATTGCTGTGCGCCACCTGGTTACCCTTACCGCCTCCTAAATGGGTGGCGGTAAGTGCTCCCCCCGAAATGGCCGTGCGGCAAGTGCAAACTTACCACACGACCATTTCATTTTTTGGGCCATTTTTACATGCTGCGGTAAAAGGGGACCTAGTGCTCGACAGAAATGGCAGCCGCTACTAGCCCTGGGCCCCTTAGTAAACAGGGGAGTTCATTGCTAGTATGTATAAATTTCAATATGGGTGAAGGGAAGAGGCTCACTTAAATTGCCTCTAATATGAAAATTCATATGTCCAAAGTTATTAGCATCAGCGTCCTTCCCTTCCATTTTCTTGTCCCCACCAATTGTTTATATATATATATATACACTAGTAAAAGAGGCCCGTTTCAGAGCAAATGAAACGGGCACTAGCAAGGTGTTCGTCGCCAACACCCCTCCCTCCCTGGCCAACCCCTTCGTTATTCTTCCATTGCTCCGCCCCCGTCATGACGTTTGACGCGAGGGCGGGGCCCGGAGTGATTTCCCACCCCCACCTCCCTGCCTCCCTCTCTGCCAACCCCTTCATTGTTCAGCCATTGCTCCGCCCTCGAGGGCGGGGCCCGGAGCGATTTCCCACCCCCACGCCTCCCTCCCTGCCAACCCCTTCGTTGTTCTGCCATTGCTCCCTCGAGGGCGGGGCCCGGAGCAATTTTGGTGGCTTCATCACCACGAACCTTCAAACCTTTCTGAAGGAAGTCAGGGCTTGGCTTCACTGACGTCAGTGTCCTCAGAACGTTGAGGGTGAGTTTTATTATAGTAGATATGTGCTAGTGAAAATCAGTGTCGAAAAACAATGTCCCAAAAATACTTGAAAACTTATCTTAAAACAACATCTTCCTGCTGGCTTGATTTTTCTTCAAGTTGGTTTTACTTGTAAACCTCACAATTCACATATTGTATCTCCAGGTCTGACGCTGGAGTTTGCATACATTCAGCTGACAAATATTCTTCATTTGCCCAAATTTCTGTTGGTGTATCCAAAAAAGTTCTAGGAAATGACTGATCAGAATGGGTTAGAATTGCTGCAGGTCATACGCTAGTTAAGCATTCCAAGCTTCTGTACAGTATCTATTCACAAGTCATAGCCTAGGAGACATGTCAAATGAGTTCTCCAACCCTTCCACACAAAATAACATTATATATAATAATGCACCAGTTCAGTAGTTAATGAAAACTCACTGTTCTTTCCTCAGGTACAAAGAACAAAGAGACATAATCCTAATTCTTTGCATCCAGCAAGGTTCTTATTTCACAGGCTAGGAACACAGCAGTAGACCTGGCACTTATCTGTGAAAAGCCAGAAGTTGAAGTTTCCATATTCACCACAGCTCTGCATTAACCACCGAGCAGGTAGGAAATCAACTCTTCTCACAGTATTCGTCAAGGTTAACAAACATTTCTCTGTAGGAATATAGCCAGGCTTTCTCCAGCAATCTGTTAGATTTCAGCAGTTTTCCCTCTTTGAAAGGGGCTGATTTAGAATATTCAGCTCCTGCTGTAGTGCTTTTTATAATGCATTGCATTACTGGGCCTGTTTTTATTTATATTGATGTTTAGTTGTAATGCTGTGAACTCTCTCTTATCTGTTTAAAATATGTTTGTTGGAATCCACAGAGAACTTTGTGATCTGCGGAAAGTTGCCTGTCAAAATTTCAGGGTACAAAAGAAAAAAGAAAGGTGGAGAGGGCCCAATATCAAGAGATCAGTCACCACGCTCAAGGGTAAGATGCTCCAGAAAAGCCTTTATTAGGACCCAACACGGTCCATGTTTCGGCTGTATCAGCCTTCCTCAGGGGTCTACAAAATTATAAACATATAAAAACACATATATAAAAAAGATATATTTAAAAAATTGATCATTTGCATAATCATAAACAACCATATCTATATATATAAAAGGCAACCCAACGTTCTATGAAGCCTCCAGCCGGAAGTGTGAAGGGGGTGAGATATCCGGTTTCCCTATGAGTGTCTGCCCCGCCCTCTCTGTAACACAGTCAGTGAAGGGAAACAGCAGAGCACGAAATCAAATCGCTGGCTCTGTAACAGTGAAGGACTCAGAGGGGGGAGGGGAGAGAGGCCAGAGGGCAGGGACACACACACTCCCACATGCACACAGAAGAAAACATTGCTAGCCCCCGTTTCATTTGCATCAGAAACGGGGCTTTTTTACTAGTATTTATATAATTCTAAAGAAAGTTTGTTAAAACATCACAGATACAATTATAAAGAAGTTTGTTAAAAATTTTAGGGTATCCACAATAAATACGTATGAGATAAATTTGCATGCACTACCTTCACTGTATGCAAATCTGTCTCAAGCATATTCATTGTGGGTATCCTGAAAATCTTACTGGCTAGTTGTGGTTTGAGGACACTGCACTAAATCATTTTAACAGCTATAGGTCATTTTAACACATGCTAAAACAAGTACAATGAAATTCTCTTCATTTTTGTGCCTTTTTGGATTAAAGACGACCCAAATGGAACAACACATTTCAGAGGTGTTTCTTTTAATTTAGAAATGGCAGAACACCCTACTAATCACCAGATCATGGCTCAGGAGAATAGGCAATGAAAGACTGAGTCTTTCACTTCTCGTATCTTTGTTCCAATCCTAGCTAAGCTGACCTACATGATATGAGATTATTGTCTCAGTATAGATCTAGGGGATATAACAGAAGTATTCACAGCATGGAAATTTTTCTGTGTACCCAAGTCTGCCCTGGGCTGTTCCAATCAGGAAATAGGAACTAAGATTACCAGAAGTACAAGACACAGCTAGGCATGGACTGGCTAGAGCCCAGGAAGGCAAGTGCTCTCCAACTCAATGGTCATTGGTTAAAGGCTGGCTCATGCCTAGCAGCTTTTAACAATACTGGGGGGAAAAACTGATATTTCAAGTTTTTTCCTACGTTGTTTCAAATGAATGCACAACTCTATCAAGCCAAGTACATACAGCTACCTGTCATGGTTTGAAGAGCTAGTTTGAAATTAAGAAGCTGATTCAATTCAAAGGTACTTTAGATCTGGATCGGCAATGATTTTCTCCAAGCCAATCAGCCATGGCCTTAAAAATCTGAACCTTATTGAGGCTTTGCAGATATGGCCCACACTGAATCCATCTGTATCTCCTATGCAAACCTTTTACGCAAACATACTTAGAGGACATCAATATGCCAAACATGTTAAAGGAAATTCTATAAGGTATGCCTAATATAAGGTGCCAATTTGTGCACCAGGTTTATACAATAGCTACACTTATGTATGATTATTATTTATTTATTTATACCCCACATTATCCCCACAGACATGCAGGCTCAATGTGGCTTACATAAACCGGAGAGAGAACTCCGGGTGATATCAGATACAAATGAGAATAGTAGAGTAGAAGGGCACGAAAGAAAAGATACTTTACATATAACAGTACAAAAGTATAGGACTAAACAGGATCCATGTATGCCAGCTGGCAGAGGCGATAGTCCTATATTGTTCCCGGAGAAAATGCTTTGGAAAACAAATGTGTTTTTAGTGCCTTGCGAAAGGTAAGGTAGTCTCTCTGACTGGTGATGTCTCTAGGAAGTGCATTCCATAGGTGTGCACTGATGAAAGGAAAGCTTGACGCCTGAATAGATCCGTGCTTACAGCCTTTCCAGCTGGGATAGTGCAAGGTGAGATATAATCTTGAGGACGGGTCAGCATTTCTGGCTGGCAAGTCAATCATATTCAGCATGTAACTGGGGACATCCCCGTTGACGATTTTGTGAACCATGGTGCAAACCTTGAATTCAATGCGCTCCTTGATCGGAAGCCAGTGAAGTTTAGCAAGAAGAGGCGTCGCGCTATCAAACCGGGCTTTATTGAAGACAAGTCTCGCTGCCGTATTTTGGACAGTCTGTAGTTTTCTCAAGACAAAGCCCTTACACCCTGCTAATGTACCATTGCAGTAGTCCGTGTGACAAAGCACCAATGATTGTACCATATTTCTGAAGAGTGGTCTCGGGAAGAGGTGGCGTACTCGCTTGAGCTTCCACAACATGATGAACATCTTCTTGGCTTGCGCCTTTGCTTGACTTTCAAATGTTAAAAAACGGTCAAATATTACTCCCAAAATTGTCAGAGATAGGACATAAATTGACAGTTACACATGCAAGTGCTGGGCGCTATTCTATAAATGGCACGTAATCGTAAGTGGGCAGTATATGGGTGTGTCATGGGCATTCTGCCTAGCACTGTGCACAATTTATAATATACTATCAGTTGCACGCATTCTATGGCACATATAAGCATGTTTACTGCCATTAACACACCTAAACTAAATCTGCCAATCTCAGAAACATTAAAAATCCTTGGAGTCACTATTGACCGCCACCTAACACTCGAGACTCATGCGAACAACAGAACAAAAAAAATGTTCTACTCCATGTGGAAACTGAAAAGAATTAGACCATTCTTTCCAAGATCTGTCTTCCGCAGTCTAGTGCAATCACTCGTACTCAGTCACTTGGATTATTGCAACTCATTATATGCATGATGCAAGGAACAAATACTGAGGAAACTTCAAACAGCCCAGAATACAGCAGCCAGACTCATCTTCGGAAAACCAAAATACGAAAGTGCAAAACCCCTACGGGAGAAACTACACTGGCTACCACTCAAGGAACGCATCACTTTCAAAGTATGCACTTTAGTCCATAAAATCATTCACGGGGAAGCCGTTGCATACATGTCTGATTTAATAGACCTACCACCAAGAAACGCAAAAAGATCTTCCCGAACCTTCCTCAATCTCCATTTCCCCAAGTGCAAAGGAATAAAATACAAAGCATTGCACGGATCGACCTTCGCATACAAGAGCACACAAGTCTGGAATACACTACCACGCAATCTGAAAACGATCTATAAACTGACCGACTTCCGCAAACTACTGAAAACCTATCTGTTTGAGAAAATCTACGGCAAGAATCAAAATACATGAAGTCCATACAAACCAATAGATACGCACCAAAACACTCCATCCTGAAGTCTCTTCTCCTGTATCCTCACCACCCTTAAAACCCTACCCAAAAATAAGAATGTTAAACCTTGATGTTACCTCGATATTATTTGTCCCCCTCTCGACTCACCATTGTTATCTTCTGATGTTTTATTCCCAAATGATATCCTGTATTTACTCTGTTTCTATAACTCATCACAATGTAATCCATAATCGTACTGTAACCAATTGTACTTCCATCATTCTCAAAGTATTGTAAGCCACACTGAGCCCGCAAATAGGTGGGAAAATGTGGGATACAAATGCGAATAAATAAATAAAATAAATAAATGTCAGCTTATGCCAGCCATTTAGCTAGTGTATGCGGCTGTGCCTAAATTTTGGCATGCCAAATTGTGGATTTGCACTAGCATTCTATAACAAGTTAGGCACACCCTAATACAGTTATAGAACTAGCGGTATGCACTGTTCCCTCTTAGCTATGTTGGAGCCCTTCTCCTACAGTCCTGCCAGTGGGGGGTGTTGTTTCTTTATCACATTTCCAATAGTGAGAGACAGGCAAGCTCTCCAGTCCTCAAAGGAACATGCGTCCCTCCCCATCCCCCCCACCTCCAGCAGCAATGCAGTCGGAGGACTCCCGCTCAGCTTCGAGGGAACAGCAGCACTAAGCATACCCCTTTATGCCACCTTAATTGAGGTGCAATTCTTTAAGATTGCCACCATTGTGCAGGAATGATGCCCATACCTATACAGCAGCTTAAATTAAGCACCTGTTATCCAGATCTAGAATATATAATTCGGAGAAATTCTAACATCAAAACCGTCGGCTGTATCTGTCCTGCTGTGAACAGAAATCAATATTAATCTTGACTGAACTTTTAAGATGTGTTCAAGGGATATCTTATAATAGCAATCTGAAATATAATGGAGTCTGAAAGATAAGCTTCATCTTTGAAGTGATATGTAACATGCCTATGCATAATCTCTGCACATATACTACATCACGAATGTGCATTAGATGTAGGAATGATTGCTCAGTTGACATTTCATGGAGACAGGTATTTTATTTGAACTCGATCTCCAGGAGCCTTTTCTTCTTGATTTAAAATGTGCTCAAGTTCTATTTGATAATTCTGCTGAGTGACAATACAAGGGACAATCTTCAAAAAGACAACCTGGTATTTTCTCTCCTAAAATTGCCTGCAAGTTTCATGCGTACGTTGATTTTGCTTTTTCTCTAGACAGAGTCTGGCTGGAAAAGTAGGCGTAGTTTGGTGAAAGGGTGGACTACTAAATTAGAATTTTATCTCCGAGATGAAATTCTAGCTAGGAACCCGTCAAGCAAGAACCAAGGTGGGCTGAGCCCATTATTGTGTGTTAATTGTCTTGTTCATTATCACCCTAATTCTATATATGGCTTGTGAAGTACCAGAACTATTGTTTGAGTACTGAAAAGCTTTACTTGGGGTAGTAAGACTGGAGGACTGAACTATATGGATGAATGGATGAGTCACCCTAAGTGTAAAATGGTTCCCAATCCTGGATACTGAGACTACTGGGTACTGGAAAAAAGAGTTGTCTCTGAGTCCTTATGGTATAAGGGGCTGACCCAGGGGTGTGCTGGTAAAATTTTAACAACGGGCTCTCTCTCCGGACATAGCCGGCCCTGAAATTTGGGGGGAGGGGGAATACATGCCTCTCTCTCCCCTCCCTTGTGCGGGCACACTAGGCATACCTTTGCCAAGCCCCACCAGCCAATAAATGGACTGCCACCATTCTCTGCTGCTTGTTTCTGGCTCTGAGCAGCATGATGGAACCTTCATGCGCTTGCATGAAAAGTCCCAGCCTGATGCTCAGAGTCAGAAACAGGGAGCAGCAGCAGTCTATTTACTTGGCTGGTGGGGCCAGCATCACTGCCAGCAAAGTAAAAGAGAATTCAGGAGGGGGCCCAAAGCCTACATTTTGGGAGTCAGTTGTTAGAACAGCCATGGGGAGGCCTACTTTAACAACCGGCTCCCAAAATTCTTAAAAACTTAACAAACGGCTCTCGCAAGCCCGTGAGAGCCCGCTCCAGCACACCACTGGGCTGAGCACAATTCATACTTTATCATATATGGTATCTATGTCTTTATAAATAGCAGTCTGGTTTGCAGAATTGTTGAACTCATTTTCTATTTTGAATATATTTTGCATTGATATGTGCAGAAAAATGCACTTGACATGGCCTTCTTAAAAACAAAAAGCCCATTTTGCATATGACCCCCCCATTTCTAAATTTACATGCATACACTTGAATTAAATCTGATTAGTGCCAATAATTGGTTGCTAACAAAGCAATTAGTGCTAATTATCTCATTATTCAATTATATTGCACATGCCTCTCCTCTTATCTTTCCCTATTCTCCTCCCCTGGAACTTCATTCACTGGCTAAAATCTCTGTTGTCTGCACCCTTCTCTTCCACTGCTAACTCCAGACTCCGTTCCTTTTATCTTGCTTTCACCATATGCCTAGAATGGACTTCCTGAGCTGGTACATCAAGCTCCATCTCTGGCAATCTTCAAATCTAAGATAAAAGCCCACCTATTTTATGCTGCTTTTAACTCCTAACCCTTACTCAATTGTTCAATACGCATGTTTTATCATTCCCACCTCAGTAATTTCCTTATTTGTCCTGTCTGTCCTAATTAGATTGTGAGCTCTGTCGAGTATTTATTTATTTATTTATGGTTCATTTATATCCCGCATTTTCCCACACATGCAGGCACGATGTGGCTTACAGAAAATTAGGAGGAATTACAAATTATGAAGATACAGATAAAGCGAAAAAAAAAAAGGTTAAACAAGGGGAGCATTGACTAACAGTGGAAAACTAAGCAGGATGGGGAACGTAAAGGGGAATATTAATCAGCAGGGGAACAAGGAGAGTAGGTTGCAACAAAGAGGTAAATCTTCAGTAATTTCTTGAAGAGGGTGTGGTCCATTTGCATTTTGAGGTGCTTCGGCAAAGCATTCCAGATTTTTGGGCAGCAATAGCAGAAAGAAGAGGGAAAAAATCATCTTGTATTTGACGCCCTTGCAGTTAGGAAAGTGGAGTTGAAGATATGACCGGGCAGCAGGCACAGAATTCCTGAGTGGAAGATCAATCAAGTTGAGCATGTAGTCCGGGGCAAGCCCATAGATAATTTTATGGGTTAAAGCGCAGATTTTAAAGGTGATACGTTCCTGTACAGGTAGCCAATGAAGGTTGTAGCACAGAGACAGAACCAGGCACACCCATTAAAGGGGGGCCGACCACAACTGGGCTGAAGGCCAGCAAAGACAGAAGTGTGGGGGAGGGTACAGGGAGGGCCCAGCTAGAGAGCAGAGGTAGTAGTGGGAGGGAAACAAGGGGTAGCAAGGGGAGGGGGCAGGAAAAAAGGGGAGGAGCAAGGGAGGAGGAGAGAGGAATTTGAACTGCACAGGAAGTCCTTTTGAATTTGGAAGCAGGAGAAGAGCAACCCTGGGCAGCAGCTCCTGAAATTTTTACAGGCACATGTTTTGTGTCTGCCCTGGGCAGAGCTTGTGCAGAGTACAGCCAAAGAAGCTCTTACAGCAGAGCACGATATTCCAGCAAATTGAGAACAAATTTTATGGTATGTAGACATTTAAAACTTTGTGCAAGGCATTTTAGCTTTCTCCTGCCGACCCCCATTTAGTTTTTCCAGGATGGCCGGCCATCTCGGGTTAGCTGCCTATCTCACGGCATTACGTGCACTAGGCTAGAGTCCCACATACGCTGCCCATGGCGCATGGCAGATGGGTTTGCCACAGCGCGGTTGCCATTTTTGGCCGGCCATGCAGTGCTCACAATCTGCAGTGCATAGCACGGCACTGAGGCACGACTAGGAAGACCTTGTGCACAGTACTGAACCGAGGCGCAAACTATCTCAGGGAGACGAAAACACCTTTAATGGTACGTCATTTTTGCTCTTCTCCTGCCTCAGCGGCACACCGCACGTTAAGATGCGGTGATGGCCGGCCACTAATAATTGGCCGACAGTTACGCACTATACAGCAACGGACCTTCGAGCCCCGTTGTGGCTGGCCACGCCGTGTTATCTAATTTGAAAAATAAATGCGGTATAAGCCGTCCATGCCATTACGGCGACGGACCTTAAGCCCCGTTATGGCCGGCCACACCAGATTTTCGATGTAATGCGGCAAAAATGAGTGCAGTATAAATTGTTCATGCTGTATAAGCCGCCCAGGCCACGCAGAGCTATACAAGCCCCATTGTGGTCTGCCACGCCGTGTTATCTAATTCGGTAAAATTTAGTGCGGTATAAGTTGCCCATGTTGTATAAGCTGCCCATGTCACGCAGCACTACGGCCATGCTGTGTTTTCTACTCGGTCGACTACGCTTCATCCTAAACGTTACTTACCGGCGCCATGTCTGTATGATTGGTCTGCCATGCGATATTTGAGATGCGGGTTTTTGCAGAAACGTCCACATTGCGATCCTCGCTAGTCAGGGTCTTCTCTTGCGGGCCACTTAGGGGGAGTCCCAAATTGGCGGGACATGCGCTTCACTACGCGTTGTAATTGCCCGCCCATACAGTCGGCCATTAACCTACAGAGGCACGTACGGCAGCGGTGAATTTCGATAGGGTGGCCATTTGCATGAGTGCCGATTGTAAAAACGGTGGCCACTTTCAATACACCGCCCATTCTGACTAGCAGTAAAATTTGGAAAAGGCAGCCAGTTTTATGGCGCTAAAATTCACTAGAATGGACATTCCAAATACAAATTTAACTGCAGCGGCCACCTTGGATACCGCACGCATTTGTGTCTTTGACACACGGCATAGGCTGGAACAATTGATATCATACCGTTTGGTGCCAGCATAGCGGGACACAGTACTTAGGGGCATCAGACAAACATATCGGTTACAGTATGCTACTCTCAGCTGCCGTTAGGACCATGTCCACGGGGGGAAGGGTTGGTACAACAGTGTTAGTCCTAGAGGGCCATGTGCACTTAGCGGCCATTTTTACTAGAGCGGCCACGTGGACTAAAGCAGCTAATTTGAAAACGGTGGCCATTTTGATAGAAGGACCACCAGTCTTACTGATTTATCTGCCGGATTTACAGGGGCCTGGCCATTTTAATTTTAGCGGCCCATTTTGCATACGGCAGCCGTTTTGACTACCAGGCCAAATTTGAATGTAACAGCCATCGCCCGTGGGGCTTTAGGCCAGCCATTTAAGGAAGGGCGCACTGCGCAGACAGCATGCAGTCGGATATGTAGCTGTGAGCAAGGAGGGTACAGTTTACACAGGCACCATAGGATGCATGCAGCGATTGAGGAAGCCGGCGTCACCACAATCAGTTATTATGAGGTCATTTTGCTTTAAATTGTCTATTCTTTTAGTCTCTCCATTGCAGTAATGTCATTGTAGTGTGCGAAGGAGACATATGCACCAGCAAGGCCAGCCAAGCGGCCCACCAAAACTCCGCCAGCTAAGACGCGGAGTGCTGTGGCCCCAGACCTTAGAAGTCACAGTGGACCTACACCACAAGCACAGACGGTGCGGGGGCCTGCAAGGGAGGTAGCAGCACCGCAGACTCCACCTCCATAGTTGCGGGGCTACCGCCAGTACCGGCAAGGGGTAAGTCTAATGACAGCACCACACTCCTTCCAGCGCAGACGCATGACATAACTAGATATGCAGTATGGGACGATAAGAACGGGTAACGGAGCCCAATATGGCAGGACAGAATGCGGTTGTGGCACCGGTCGGTGCACAGGGGACCAGTCAGGATGTGGGAGTACTTAATCACAGGAGCGATGCATTAGGTACCGTTCTCACAATACAGGTGGATCGATATCTTCTCCCTCCTTGTGTGGGAGTTGCATGAGGAGGGTACCGTAGGCAGGGATAGCGTAACAGATAAGAAGCCCAAGATATTTGGGTCCTTCATGGGCTGGTCGGAGGCTGTTCACATACTTAGCACACTCAGCTGTTCACATACTCAGGACACTCACTATAGTGAAGGAAACGGAAAGGGGCCCGGACTTGGTGTGGGATATGGAATATAATTTTAAAAGCGCATGAGATATTTAGGGGACGGGCATGGCTTAACTAAGATATTAAATTTACAAGAAAGCAGTGCAGACAATCCATTCATATCTGGTCAGCAACAGTGGTAGTCCTGTCAGGCAATGCCGTCAGGACAAAGGCAGGACGGAGGCAGTGGACATTGCACCTAGCACCCGACACGCCCGTGCGGGCAGGCATGCTGCAGGGCAAGGCAGGCTCCCCAGAGACAGGGAACAGCAATCTAGTAACACGGGACAGGGTACTGAGGGAGCTAGCGCTCCCCCCATCAAGCTTATGAGACAGGAGAAAGCAACCTATTAACTCAGGACAGGGTCTGGAAGCCATCAAGCTTCAAGGTTAGCCCGTTACCCTGACAGAACGGGTGCATCACCACAGGTTTCCAATCAGGTTGCATGATTCCATATTAGAGGACAACACCACAGTGACAACACTACCCCAACAATGCATCCTCGATTCACATGCATCGACAGATAGCTGCAGGCAAGATTACCAAAGAACTATTGCTAGGCTGCATAGCGGGGCTGTTTGAGGACCCGCCCTTCAAGGCAACAACAGTGTCTCCGCTAGACATAATACCAAGGAAGGAGCTGGGGAAAGGTAGGCCCAGTCGTAATTTGTCCCGCCACATAGGAACATCAGTAAATGACTACATTGACCATAGCAGCTGTACAGTACAATATGCATCTGTAGACAATGCCATTCAAATAATTCGGCGGCAAGGCAACTAGGCACATTGGGCTAAGGTGGACGGAGATTCGGCTTTTCGCACCTTGCCTTTACACCCACAGCCCTTTCCCTTGTTAGGTGTCAGGTTCCAGGAGAGGTTTTATTGCGATAAATATGTCCCCATGTGTGGCCACATCTAGTGCGCATACTTCAAAGAGCTTAGCATGTTTGTGCACGGGGTAGTGGAGCAACTAGCCCCCGCTAGGTCTCTGGTCCTCATCTGGAGGACTTCCTGTTCAAAGACCGGGAATCACAAGAGTGGACGGATGTTTTACAGGTCTTTATCCACTTGGCACAGAAATTGGACATCCCATTAGCCGTTGAAAAAACAGTAGACCCACGGCGAATCCTTACATTATAGGTATTGAATTGGAACTAGATGTTCCAGACTGCCGGCTGACAAAATTGATAAGCTTGCCAGAGCGGCGAATACGAGGTGGCACTGTAAAAAAGCAAGGCTGAAGCAGGTACAGGAACTCCTGGGTCCAGTAGGCTTCGCAATAAGGGTGATTCCCAATAGCTTTAGCAACATCGGGAACCAACAAAGCGCATTTTCATCTCAGACGTACACAGGACATCAAGCGAGATTTAGCAGGTTCTTGGCCCATGGGATTTCATTTTGGCACGATTCACCCACTCTCACGGAAGCCCTGCATTTTCTTTACAGATGCGGCAGATTTACTTCCAGGGAGCGTGGTGCGCAGCAAGCTCGGGTTTCAGCAGGGACCACGTAGGATATCATGTTTCCTGGGGGGACCTGGCATATCTCACAAGTCAATTGTAATTCCCTCAGACAATATGGCAGTAGTTGTCCGCCATGCACTTCCCACAAGTTATGTGTGCAGACAGATAGTTCCGCAGTGATTACAGCTAAACATATACCAGGCAGGGAGAATGGTTATAGTGGATGCTCTTTCTCGTTTTTAGAGCGCAGACCCGGAAATGGGACCCGATGCTGCGATAGTTAACAGATATCTCGCGGACAAGATACACAACCGCACATATAGTCAACACTTAGAAGAGAAGGGTGGTACTGATATATCCCCCGGCATGTATGAAGGGAATTAGCAGAAACCAGGTCTCAATCATGTTCGCAGCCATCAGTTTTCTCGCCAAAGCGGTGGCTGTCCAAAATCCATCTAGGTCATTTGTTGTCACGAGACTGATGAAAGGATGGGGCAGGCCGGGAGTACCCTACCCAGGTAAAAGAAAACCCAGTACCGGCAGGGAAATGGGCCGTCTCTTTGCATCATTAGAGGAGATAAGTGACACTGAGTTTGAGGGCCGTCGAGTCAAATGCGCATTCTCATTAGCTTTGCATGGTGCTCTGCGAGTCAGTGAGTTGGTGGCTACGTACAAGCATGCCCACCATGGCATGTCCCTCTTAATACGTGACGCGGCCATTACAGCCGCGGCAACTGACCTACTTATTCACAAATCAAAATGGATCGGAACGGACATGCCCTGTCCTGAACCTTTAAGCCGACTTAAAACAAAGACCAAAGACCAGCCTGCTGATTCATACACTATGTACAGTACCCACTCATTTAGGATTAGGGCAGCTACGGCAGTGGCAGCGCTAGGAGTGTCCATAGAGGCCATCAAAAGACTGGGCCGATGGCGACCTAATGTATATAAGCGCTACATCAGACCCATCTAGTGTATACAAGCGGTACATTGGACCCATTAAGGCATCCACAGCAAAGTGATAATGGTTGCTTGCACTGTGCTAACATGTTGCTTCTGATTATATTCTGTTACAGGTATCCATATCCAGAATGAGCTGCAGCGGATTTGGATATGCGGTCACTCATCACTTGTATGTACATTGGGCACAGGGAAAGGCGGTGGGCGCATAGAAGGGCAGCAGTGAGACCGAACAGTGAGAGCCTGGGTTGTCAGAGCGATAGAGGAGCCAGGGAGATAGAGTAGCCATAACAGGGTATAGGTAAGGGAGGGAGGCTTCAGGCATTCTTGTGTGCATTAAAAGTCATACGATCCCACATGACTTGCGAATAGATACAAGCCATAGCGTTAGGGCATGACCGCAGCCAGGAGGGGTGGGGGACCACGGCAAACGAGGTGTCATTGCCGTGGCCTGTGGCGTTAGACTACAATGTTTACGCACAGCCAGCAATGGGTACACAGCAGCTTGACACATAACAGTTACAAGTTTGGGGTAACTACTGCTGCAGAAAGAGTTGTGTGGAAAATTATCAAGTTGATGCAAATGGTAGGCTTGCATGTGAGCAGCCTTGTTATAAGGAAACAACGTGTATACAGCTTGTCTCCTGGCTTGGGCGGCCGGGAGGCCTAGAACGTCATTTTGTAAATGTGGTAGGTGCCTCCTTCAACGGGAAACAACGTGTATACAGCTTGTCTCCTGGCTTGGGCGGCCGGGAGGCCTAGAACGTCATTTTGTAAATGTGGTAGGTGCCTCCTTCAACGGGAGACACCAAGTGACATCGGGTGCTTGGAAAACAGCACAGGGGGCCACAGGGGCTTGGTACGGCTTGGCCTGTGGCCCAGAATATGCAACTACGTGTAGAAGCTGTGTACCCGGGTAGAAATGCATGCTGGCATAATGATTAGTAGAAGATGTAATGTAATTTGTTTAAGTTGTAACAATTTTGATGTTCCTGGCTGCGGCCAAAATAAATCCAATTCTATCGAAGATACGGCTTGTAGTGTGGTATTGAAGGGGGCGGGGGTTGATACGTCTGAGTGTGTGCCGAATGCCCGAGTTGAGAACCAGGCACACCCATTAAAGGGGGGCCGACCACAACTGGGCTGAAGGCCAGCAAAGACAGAAGTGTGGGGGAGGGTACAGGGAGGGCCCAGCTAGAGAGCAGAGGTAGTAGTGGGAGGGAAACAAGGGGTAGCAAGGGGAGGGGGCAGGAAAAAAGGGGAGGAGCAAGGGAGGAGGAGAGAGGAATTTGAACTGCACAGGAAGTCCTTTTGAATTTGGAAGCAGGAGAAGAGCAACGCCCACCCGCCCACCCACTTGAGAGGCAAGATTTGTCGCAGCGAGGCGTTAGACTACAATGTTTACGCACAGCCAGCAATGGGTACACAGCAGCTTGACACATAACAGTTACAAGTTTGGGGTAACTACTGCTGCAGAAAGAGTTGTGTGGAAAATTATCAAGTTGATGCAAATGGTAGGCTTGCATGTGAGCAGCCTTGTTATAAGGAAACAACGTGTATACAGCTTGTCTCCTGGCTTGGGCGGCCGGGAGGCCTAGAACGTCATTTTGTAAATGTGGTAGGTGCCTCCTTCAACGGGAGACACCAAGTGACATCGGGTGCTTGGAAAACAGCACAGGGGGCCACAGGGGCTTGGTACGGCTTGGCCTGTGGCCCAGAATATGCAACTACGTGTAGAAGCTGTGTACCCGGGTAGAAATGCATGCTGGCATAATGATTAGTAGAAGATGTAATGTAATTTGTTTAAGTTGTAACAATTTTGATGTTCCTGGCTGCGGCCAAAATAAATCCAATTCTATCGAAGATACGGCTTGTAGTGTGGTATTGAAGGGGGCGGGGGTTGATACGTCTGAGTGTGTGCCGAATGCCCGAGTTGTGAGCATGTGCACATCGATTCTTACCCAAAATCAGTCTCGCGGCTGTGTTCTGGACTGTCTGGAACTTTTTTAGGAGAGAGACTTTGCAGCCCGCATAAATCCCAATACAGTAATCAAGATGGGACAGGACTAGCCAGTGCACAAGGGTACGAAACAGCTCTCTGGGAAGGAAATGTCTTATGCGCCGGAGCGTTCACATAGCATTAAACATTCTTTTGCAGACCAGTTGCGCGTGATTGTCTAGCTGTAGGTGCACATCCAGATTCACTCCTAAAAGACGTAAACTGTTGGAAATTGGTAGAACATAGCCTTGAACTGGAACAGTAGTTTCAGTGAGTGGGCTATGGGGGGGGACGAAAGTATGATACATTGGGTTTTGTCCTTGTTGAGTTTAAACCGAAACACC
Organism: Microcaecilia unicolor; assembly: GCF_901765095.1. NCBI lineage: Eukaryota > Metazoa > Chordata > Amphibia > Gymnophiona > Siphonopidae > Microcaecilia > Microcaecilia unicolor. The sequence goes on from NC_044038.1 coordinate 31,748,317, forward strand.
AGAGTAGGGACTGTCTCTTTTTGTCCAGAGTACAGAGCTGCGTATGTCTAGTAGCACTAAAGGAATGATAAGTAGTCATAGTAGTAGTAATAAATTTGCGTGTGCAATTTTTAGCAAATTTATAGAATTAGGGGGATTATGTTTATATTCAGCAATATGCAAAATGACAACAAGCCTTTGAACTGCAGTAAGGTGAAATTCAAATTTATGTAAAACATGTTATACTGCCGGGGTGATCAACACATGGAATTTACCACCTAATGAAACTGAAGTTCTACATGTTCAAAGCATCATTGGGCCACGCTTAGGAGAAAGTGGAATCGTTTCTGTAACACATGAGGCATTAATGAATGTGGCTGTGTAAATACATCACTGAAGAGAATCAAACAGAGTATAGAAGAGGCTGAAGTCCAGCAAAGGAGGTCTTTTTTTTCCTATGTAAAATATACCTCTGTAAAGCAAGGAATTTCTTAGACAGTCAGGCTGTCAGTAATACACTAGCAGAGTCAGTTTCAGACGGGCTTTTGAAGCGATGGATTGAAAAGACAGCCATGATACTAACTGGATGCGCGTTGCCAGATTCAAAATATTTGTAGTTAATATTATTAAAACAAAAACAACTGTGAGCTGTGCATGAAAAAGTACTGGCATTCCTGTGTGAAACTTGGTAGATCTCATCTGATCACGATCGCACCCCAGCCGAGGTCTTTTTCCTCCTTTTTTTGAAATTTTGATTTTTGCAAAGCTTGTGGTTACGCCTCACATTTACTATCTTAGTTTATCTTTCTAGAAGAAAGTTTGGTATAGTTTCCACTTGTTTTTGCATTTTTACTTATTCAAGTGGTTGTTTTTCTCCTTTCTTTATTTTGCAGTTAATATTATTAATCAAATATACGACCGTTTGAAGACTTACTTGTATTCCCTTTATAAAAGAACATATAAAGCTTGATATTCAGAGGGGTTTAACTGGGCAAGAGAAGCTCCTGCCCGCTTAAACTCTGCTAAGCTGGTCAGCCACCAAAATTCAGGAGCTCTAAGTGGATGGTGCTACTGAATATCTCTGCAAACTAGCCATTTCCTAACCAGTTAGGTTAGGGGTGCTCCAGGGGCAGATTTTGGATGGAGCTGCTAATCAGCTAAGTAAGTACATAAAGAGGGGCATAATTGAACGTCGCCAGCGAAATAGATCGCCGGCGATCTATTTTGGCGGCGGCGCTACAGCTGTCTGGAACCGTATTATCGAAAAAGATGGCCGGCCATCTGTTTTTCCCATATTACTTTTTAGCCCGGCCAAATGCCAGAGTTCGCCGGGTTTGAGATCGCCGGTTATCTCAAACCCGGCGAAATCCAAGGCATTTGGTCATGGGAGGAGCCAGCATTTGTAGTGCACTGGTCCCCCTGACATGCCAGGACACCAACTGGGCACCCAAAGGGGGCACTTCTAAAAATGTTTAAAAAATACAAAAAAAGCTCCCAGGTGCATAGCTCCCTTACCTTGTGTGCTGAGCCCCCCAAATCCACTCCCCACAACTCTACACCATTACCTTAGCCCTTATGGGTGAAGGGGGGTCACCTACATGTGGGTACAGTGGGTTTGGGGAGGGGGGTTGGAGGGCTCAACACTTAACACCACAAGTGTAACAGGTAGGGGGGGGTGGACCTGGGTCTGCCTGCCTGAAGTGCACTGCACCCATTAAAAACTGCTCCAGGGACTTGCATATTGCTGTCAGAGAGCTGGGTATGACATTTGAGGCTGGCAAAAAAGTTTTTGAATGTGTGGGAAGGGGTTGGCGACCATTGGGGGAGTATGGGGAGGTCATTCCCCCATTCCCTCCAGTGGTCATCTGGTCAATTGGGGCACCTTTTTGAGGCTTGGTCGTGAAAATTAAAGGACCAAGTAAACCCGGTGAAATACTGATTAACGCCGTTTTCTTTTTCCATTATCCGCAAAAGCCGGCCATCTGGTGCCCATGCCCGCCCATGTCCCGCCTTCGCTTTGCTGCCGACACGCCCCCTTGAACTTTCGCCAGCGCAGCGACGGGAAAGCAGCGATGGTGTCAAAAAAGCAGCTTTCGATTTTGCTGCTTTTCCGAGATCGCCAGCCATCTCCCAATTTATGTCGGAAGATCACCGGCGATCACTTTCGAAAATAAGCCTGAAAGTTAGCACAGCAAAAAGGCTGTCCTAATTTAGGGGCCCTTTTACTAAGCTGTGGTAAAAGAGGCATTGCACAAGCGGCAGCAGACATTTTTGCTGTGCACTAGGGCCCCTTTTACCACCGCGGATAAAAATGGCCAAAAATGAAATGGTCGTGCGGTAAGTCTGCACTTGCCACGCAGCTATCTCAGGGAGGAGCACTTACCGCCACCCATTGAGGTAGTGGTTTTCGAATATTTCCACTAGCTCCGGAAATGCCGCGCGCTGGGGGTGGAACTACCTCCAGCACCCGCGTTGGGCTGGTGGTAGATCCGGATTCCCACGCGGCAAACCCGCAGTGGGCTTATCGCTGCTTATTAAAAGGGCCCCTTTATGCTCTGAGTTACCTGGGCACCGGTTTGAATATTGACTGGTACCTGGCTAACTTCTGAGTCAATGCACATATCCTGATTTTCAAAGCTGGGAGCCGTGCATGCCCTGGCTAGTTCAGACCCCCAAATGTGAGCGGCTTACAAACTGCTTACTGGCACGGGTTGAATATTACTGTCCTAATAATTCTGCACACAAGCAATATGGGTGCCCGCTGTGTCGACACACTGAAATGATGACCCGCACTGTAAGGTTTACAGATCTTTAACAAAACCAACTGTAAACTGCTATGTTTGGTCTGTTCGGTACAGGGAAGGTGGTATATCAATCAATAAATGAAATGAAATTTCCCAGGGGAAGGTTTAAGATCTCTCTGTCAACATGCCGCCTTTCTTGATTTTTCTCCACTACACACCTTTTCTGTTACTGTGGTTTGAATCCCAGGTTGCATTCTATATTTGGTTTACTGATCTCACAAAAAACTATATTTTAATTACAATTTGCAAACGACTTGCCAGGTTTCACATCCAAAACTGTACTTTCTCTGCAGTCTGAAATTCAGTGATAAACTTATCTAGCGTACCTTTATTCAGTACCAACGTTTACTACCCCAAAGGATGTGCATTCTGTATTTTTTTTATTCTGTGTATAATAGGGACAATATAACAAAACTAATAGTACAGTAAGTGAAAATCTTTGTGCAGGCAGTTTTTTGCTAAACATAATTGCAGACGCTGTCTGGATACAGTCTGGGTGGAAATTGGGCAGCGCAGACACTTATGCATCTAAATCCTAGAAAGCTATCATTTATGCATGTGCCTTCCCAATCTAGGTGTGAACATTTTTATCAGTTCTATGGCCAGCACTGAGTACTCCGACATACATTTTTATGTCTGGTTATGCTAATATTTTATAAAGGCACCTGCTTTTTTAAATTCTAAAATAGACTCACAGTAGGCATATTTTAGATGCCTAAAAATAGCCCCCCCCCCCCCCCCCGCCCTTTATAGAGCTACCATCACTGTGCTTTGTTCTGAGCCACTGGGCATGGCTCCTCTACCATCACTTTACAAGCACTTTCCTGCTACAGTAGCCTCCTCTAGCATAACAGAGTCACATCAACAAAATATTTTGTGGCTGATCCTGAAGGCAGTAGAACTCATTTTACAGACTGAAAACTCAACTTCATTAGTGAAATGCATTGGCATTGTCGCTCTTCCTCTGTTTAACTGGAACTGGCCAAGGACCTAGAAATGCAGGCAGTAGTATATTTCCATTCAATCCCGTCTGAAATAATGATGCATGCAACTTCATGTCATTACTTTTTAATGGTTTTAAACCTATTTAATAGCACAGTAATATTCCAAAAGGAAGAGGGAATTATTTCCACATTTAATTTTCCATCATGAAAGTAGAAGCAGCGCCTTTCATGGCAGATAAGCAGCTGGGTACGGTACCTGAACTGGGATGTGACTGCATTAGCATTGCTACATTACAGCAGAGCTAATGAAACAAAGCAAAATAATTCGCTTCAGACTCTTTAAAGCATTTCCAAGTAATAATGTATTTGATTCACGATCAGAAGCCCCAATATACAATAGATCACAGTTTTTTTTTTTTTTTGCACAGTTACATTTAATTTTTAACCACAGGATGGATGCATCTGGTTTGCTAATTTGTATTTTCCAAGATGATAATTTAGGTAAATGCGGTTTATTAGTATAGCATTGAGCAGATGTGCACCAACTTGATGTTGCCATTATAAATGCATCCATACCAAACCAGTCTTCATAGCCAGGACTAAGATCCATTATAAAGCAAAGAACCACAGCAGATCAAAGATGATGAACAAAGATTTAAACACAACTTTATTGCAATAAACTACAACACTCAATCAATAAACTAAAAATCATAACCTGAACATGGCCACGTAATTGAATGAATTTTGCAGGGAGTAGCATAGGGAGAGATTAGGACTGGAGTATCGGTAGCACCGTTTTAAACTAGGGTGCCCTGTGGGGCAGGAGTGACTGGAGATCACTGCTGTTCCTACTAGACCAGTGATTCCCAAGTTGGTTCTAGAGTACCCCCTTGCCAGTCAGGTTTTCAGGATATCCACAATGAACATGCATAAAAGAGATTTGCATATAATGAAGGCCGTGTATGCAAATCAAGTTCATGCAGATATCCTGAAAACCTGACTGGCAAGGAGTTTTTCCAGAAATGACTTGGGAAACACTGCAATAGACAGTAGGAAGACTCATGGAAATAGCTGGGGGAAGGGCACCGATGATGACATTAGAAGGTCTGGGGAAGTGGGTAGGGGGAACGTTTGATTCTCCCTTCCAACTCCTTTAACCGACTGCACGAACCTGCAGTATTCATCACCTTTTTGAAACATTGTTGCTCCAACTGGATGTGTCAGCAAATAGCTCAGAATTTGGTAAAACCCTTTTGTAAAATATGGGGGAATTGAGCGTATCCTGACTTGGACATCTGAATTTCTCTGCCTATCTAAAATGGTCCTTTATAAGAATGTAAGTATGTATTTATTTATTGGGATTTTTAAACTGCCTTTATGAAGAGAAAAGAACTGGTAATCCTTATGCTAATGTGCTTGAGGCCAATTTTCAGACCATGGGAGTTAGACAGGCTAACTCTTGTGGTTGGCGCTGAGAGCTGATATTCAGTGCCGGGCCATTTCTGATGACCAGCATTGAATATCCGGTTTAACTTTGGCCAGTCAAGCTTTTCACTGGCCAAGCCAATATTCAGTGCTGGATGGTTGACGTAAGACCGACCAAAGATATTCTAGGGTTTCACATGCCCGTACTTACCTTAATCTACATTTCCCCAACTGCAATGAACTAAAATACAAACTAACACATGCGTCTAGCTTTTCCTACAAGAGCACGCAGATGTGGAATGCTCTTCCAAACCACTTGAAAACAATTAAAGAAATAACAAACTTTCGCAAATCATTGAAAACTTATCTATTCACCAAGGCTTACGACAAAAATCCATAACTAACTACAACTCATCAACATCCCTCCCTCACTTTGATCGTTCTCTTTCTATAACTGCTTGAGTAGATCGACAGCTAGCCTTGTTATTAATATATCTCTGTACCACCAAATGTATTTCTGCTCCCTGAAATGGTGAAGCCATTAAAGGTTTTTGTAAGCCACATTGAGCCTGCAAATAGGTGGGAAAATGTGGGATACAAGTGCAATAAATAATAAAAATAATAAATATGGCCATCAAACTTGGCCAGTCTAAGTTTAAAAATCAGCGGATACCAGGTTATATCGCACAAAATAACCGGCTATTCACTGGCTGCTAGCTGGCAATATTTAGTGGTACATGGCCAGCCATGTACTGCTGGATATCGGCGGATAGCCAGTTATCTAGCATTTAACCAGCCATATGCCGATCTTGGCCGGCCAAAGGCGGCTAAATATCAGGAGCTTATGTAGACTGCTTATTGGTCAATGCATTTTATTTATAACAACTATACTTACCTTGGAAGCACTGCATGGACAGAGGCCTAAACATGTTCAAGAACTCTTGAACAGATAGATATGTCCCAAAATGTGAAACATATGTGACTCTGTCAAGACAGTCTAATGAAGTTACCATCCAAAGAGGAGATAAAATTTGAGGGGATATAAAATAGACCTTCTTATCATGTACCAGTGTTCTAAAACTCTTTATAGCACTGCAGCCTATATAGATTTTAAACTAATTCTATATGTTATTTTGGCCAAGTGTATAAAGACTAATAGGACATATTTATTACCGTATTTTTCGGACTATAAGACACACCTAGGTTTTAGAGGAGGGAAATAGGAAAAAAAAATTTGCTTTTTCCCTCCTCTAAAACCTAGGTGCTCCGGTGCGTCTTGTCCGAATCCCTCCCTCCAAGTTCGGGATCGCCCTCAGGGTTACCTCCTCCCCCCTCCCCGGCCCTGTCACCACCTCTCCCCTGACTCACGCGATCTTCCCTGGTGGTCTAGTGACGTCGGGGCAGGAAAGAGCCCCCTCTTTCCTGCCCAGCGCGCTGCTCTCCATCCTCCTGTATGCATTGCTGCCTGACGGTCTCGGCGAGATTCAAAATGGCCGCTGAGAATTGAAGTCTCGGCGGCCATTTTGAATCTCGCCGAGACCGTCAGGCTGCATACAGGAGGATGGAGAGCAGCGCACTGGGGAGGAAAGAGGGGGCTCTTTCCTGCCCCGACGTCACTAGACCACCAGGGAAGATCGCGTGAGTAGGGAGAAGTGGTGACAGGGCCGGGGGGGAGGGCGATCCCGAACTCGGAGGGAGGGCGGGCGGGCGGCCTGCCAGCCTGCCAGCCGGCCAGCCAGCCAAATCTCTACCTTCGGACTATAAGACGCACCCTCCATTTTCCTCCCAAATTTGGGGGAAAAAAGTGCGTCTTATAGTCCAAAAAATACGGTATTTACAAATCTAACTGATTATTTATGTTTGAGTGTTTGTTTCTGGTACAAAGATAGACTGGAAGCCCTCGGGGACAGGAAGATACCTACTGTACTTGAATGTAACTCACCTTGAACTACTCAGCGAAATCCAAAATGCCTTCCCTTTGACTCATTCTATTCTTCATTTATGGGAAAGCCATGACTGGCCAGTAGTATCAGAATGTGGTTGCTGGACTTTATAGTATGTTCATAATACTGTGGTTGTGATCTCTTGTATAATATTTTATGTTGATTGGAGAAATGCATATATTAAAACATATTTACATATTAAACATATTTACCATTGGTTAGTTTATATGAATTAGTAATACTAATACTAATATCATGTTAAACTAACCAATGGTATATATGTTTGCATTCTGGTGCAAAGGAGATTTAGCAAGATCCAAAATGTGGTAAGTTTACTTTTTCCTCATCTCTTCAGTAGCAAGGCCACTTATGATAAAGCAAAACTTATGCTTCAATAGAGCAGTGCCTGCGGGAAATAAAAAATTTACCTTTTGGCTTTGTGCAGGTTGGAGAAACACAATTATGAGGCAAATCTGATGTTCTGCCACACTTTAATCTGATTTAGATCAGCAGGGAAACATCTGATGTTACAGGACTAAAATTGACAGCGCTCTATTTCTCCTAGGGAGACTTTCATTTCACCACGAATAAACAATGTCCTAACTTTCTCCTAAAGTTTTCTTGGTTCAGTAATTTTCAATAGGTAACTGAGGACTTCGCTGTTCCTTCATCAAATACAATTTAAAATGCTATGGGTGGGAACTCCATGGCGGTAATATTCAGCTGGTGGTGGTCAGCATTTGGTTAAGCACTGGCCACTGCAACCTGAATTGTGCTCGGATATATTGTGGTATCCATGAGGATAGTGGCATAGAATATCTGGGTACAAGACCTGTCAGGAATTAGGTGAGTACTATCAATGTTCATCTATCCATCTGTCTTCAATGGCGGTACCTAGATAAGGTGCTCAAACATATGTACAGATGGGAAAAGAGACTAGAAGACACATGAATGAACCCTACCCAACAAGCATGATCACTGCAGTGAAACGTGCCAAAATTAATTGAGAATAAGAGACCAAAATGTCTTGATTGGATAAGTCTTCAAACCCTTTGTCAAAGAGGTAATCATGAGTTGGTTAGCTTGAGTACATCGGAAGATTCGTATCTTTTACAATCTATGCATGCTCCACCCATCCTCTGCTAAAACCCAGCGATATTCACGCCTAGCTGCAAAGTAGTTACTGTCATGTCAAAAGCACATACTTTTATGCCAGTTGTTTTATGAGAAATCCTAGCAATCTTCCTCTTATGTCTAAATATGAACATCTTAATATAGCACCAGTCAATGCACAAACTTACTATATTCCTTTAGAGTAGGACCTTCAGAGGTGTCACATATCAAGCAAACAAATTCTTTGTTTATTGCTGCACACCATACTCGTCATCGGTCCCATGTTTTCAATATAATGAATAATCTGTTTGCTTGAAAAGTGCCACCTCTTAAGGTCCTACTTTAAAGGAATATAGTAAGTTTGTGCATTGACTGGTGCTATATTAAGATGTTCGTATATATATATATATATATATATATATATATATATATACTAGCTGTTAAGTCCGTTAAAACGGGCGAGATTTCCAGCTACCCTCCTCGCCGCCGCTCCTTCCCCCCTCCGTGCCGGGCCCCCTGCACTGACCTGACAGTGCCTCTCACCTCCGTGCTGCTGCCTGCAGCGCTTTCACACGGAGGTGAGAGGCACTGTCAGGTCAGTGCAGGGGGCCCGATACAGAGGAGGGCGGGAGCGGCAGTGAGGATGGGGGGGGAGGGTGGAGGTTGGTGCGCGTGATGTTCGTTTCCAGGCGGCAGCGTCCGACAGTATAGGGTTATATCTACCTAAACTCCACCTCTAAAGGCTACGTCAGAGACAGCGAATTTGAGTGAAGGTAGTATACCTCCAATCATAGTAGCGTATATGTTTAAATCTAAGATTTCTAGACTCCACCTCTCAGGTAGATATAACCCTATACGCCAGCGCCATTTTGGCCGGCAACAATTCGATTTCAGCTGATAATACTGTGAGTCCAGACGCCGGGAAGGCTTAGCAAGTACATGTTTACTAAATGGTTTTTAATACTCACAATTTCGTTTCCGTTTTCAGTGATTTATGCCCTTGACAAAGCCAGAGACCGCGAAACAGGGTCCTGTCGGGCGCACTACGGCATCGGAGTTGCCAGTTAAACTTTACTAAGCTATGATGGAACTCGGGAAACTCCAGCTTCAGAAAACAATAAGATAGAGCCTGGAGCCCGCAAGCTAAGTACCTTTAGTGCATTACTTGCGTTTTTTGCAATAATGTTGAATTTTTGAAATATTCATTTGACCAGTAGTACATATTTTGATTTAAGTTTGTATATGTACATGAGTACTTTTTGTACTACTGGTTGGCTGGAGGCTATCAATGATTAGAAACATACATAGTCCTTAGAACCAGACCAATAAATGGTATATATGGACGTTGAGAAACTATGAGATAACCTCCGCAGCCAACTAGTTTTCTACTGCAATAGATCTTAATCTGACCTATATTGTGTATTCTAGAAATAAGCAGTGGATTCAACTTCCTGTGGCCCTACGCCAAGCCCCCTCCCTACCCATCTTCAAATCCTTGCTCAAAGCCCACCTCTTCAATGTTGCCTTCGGCACCTAACCTTAGACTGCCCCAATTTGACTGCCACTACTTGATTGTCTGTACATTTGTCCATTAGATTGTAAGCTCTTCGAGCAGGGACTGTCCTTCTATGTTATATTGTACAGCGCTGCGTAACCCTAGTAGCGCTTTAGAAATGTCAAATAGTAGTAGTAGTAGTAGATTTTCCCCAAGTCCATTTTAATAATGGTCTATGGGCTTTTCTGTTGGAAAACTATCCAAACCTTTTTTTAAATCCCACTAAGTTAAGCACTTTTACTAAATTCTCTGGCAAAAAATTCCAGAGTTTAATTACACGTTGAGTGAATAAATATTTTCTCCAATCTGTTTTAAATGTACTACTTTCTAGCTTCATTGCGTGCCCCCTAGTCCTAATATTTTTGGAAAGAATAAACAAGTGATTCACATCGACCCATTCCACTCCACTCATTATTTTATAGTTTGTGTGGAATTTCCCTGCAACTATAAGAGAGTATCCAACCTAAATACATTTAGTTGTTTTATGAAGCCATTTACACACAGATATGACCATATGCATATGAAACATCATTTTATAAAATTATTTATATACATTTCCCTGCCTTAAAGCCCTTACAATCTAAGGGGTCCTTTTACTAAGGTGCACTAATAGATTTCGTGCATGCTAAATTATAAGACACTCATTATATTCCTATGGGTGTCTTATTTAGCACGTACTAAATCTGTTAGCGCGCCTAGTAAAAGAACCTGTAAGTACTTTGATACAGAGGAAATAAGCATACATGTGTCCTAAACGCGAAGGAAATTTGCATGCCTATCATCTCTATTGGTTTTAAGCAGGTTATAAAGGCGGTACATACATAAATAAATAAATAAAATTTTTCTTATGCATATTCATTAAGGATATCCAGAAAACCTGACCTGTTGGTGGCTCATGAGGACTGGGAGTGATGGACAATGTGAGATACTGATTTGCCCAAGGTCACTGAGAGCGGCAAAAACAGGATTTGAACTCTGGCTTACCCTGGTTCTCAGCCCTAACTACAAGGCCACCTCTTCTCTGAGCGTGTAGGTCTCTTCTCTTTGTATCTCCATGACTAACATTTTACTACTATTGAAAAGAGCCTCCATTGCATGATCTAATTTGTTCTGCTATAGGAGACTTTGAAAAATACCATTAGCAAAAATGTATAGGCTGGATTTTCGCTTTTGGTTGCTGTCGCATTCTGAGTCAGTCTTAAGAAAAAAAGGTCTCCCACTTGCTTTAAATTCAGGAAAAGATTTCAGAATTATGAGAGAAAGAAGACAGGCTGAAAAAAGTCATATTCTTCAAGTTTGCAGATACCAAGCCCGGTTTGGTGTTGCTATGACAACAAAGAGAAGGCCTGCAGGGTCTTTACAGATGCTACATTATTGAGCTCTGAATGATAGCTCTCAAGAACACAGTTTAACCACTTTAGTACATAAAAACATCTAGCTTCACTGTTTACCTATTACAGGACTAATCTGAGCACTGTTGTAATGAATGTGTAGCTTTCAATAGTACAAGAAACTGAATAATTAAGCACTCTGAATAGTGAAGCGACACGCTCATTATGCATATCTGGTTTTGTAGCCAATACAATAATACAAATTGCACCAGTAAATACCATACAGATATAAGCTATACTGAGTTATTGCTATTATGCTGGTTGACTCTCAAAGCTATTTTTTAAAAACTGAAATGGAAATATAAATATTCAAGGATCTTTGCATACCTGGAGACCAGCAAACACAGCAAATGGATGCTTTGCATTTCAAGACTCCCTGATTGTTGCTGTATTTGCAATCAAAGACATGCACTTGCATTCTTGTTTCTGTAGAACTAAATACTGATCCCCTTGTGGAAATGTAATATATTCATTGGCACCTGTAAGACGCTCTAATTTCTCTGGGGATAGGCATGCTTCCTCCTCTAAATATATTTCAGTCGACTTTGCCACTTCAACATTCCTCCTCCAACAAAATGCTGAAAGTATATTTTTACTTTAAAAATAATAAACTATGAGTTAATGTCTAGGACTGAAACCAGTGATTAGTTTCAATAGCTTATGACCTTGAAACCCAATGGCATTATTATTTTGATTAATACATTATCTGAGTTTTCTTGGGAAAATACGGGGTAGAAATGTCATAACAAATAAAGAAATATTAAGACACACGAGGAGAGGGCGTATTCAAGACTGAAGGTTCTAGACTTCAAAGAACTAACTTTGCCAAGATGGGGGAATATCTCAAGGAAGAGTTAGTTGGATGGGAGCAGCTGAAGGAAGCAGAACAGCAGTGGGCAAAACTGAAAGGAGCTCTTTTAAAATGTGACAAACCTTCATATTAGAAAAGTTTGTAAAAGTAAGAGGAAAAGAAGGATGCTTTGGTTCTCAAATGTAGGAGCTGAAAAGGTAAGAGAAAAAAGTAAGAGAAAAAAAAAGGTTAGCATTCATAAGTTACAAGATGACAGAAAAAGGAAGACAGGCAAAAATACCTAGAAAAGCTAAGAGAACCTGGAAAAGCTGTCAGGAAAGCAAAGATACAAATGGAAGAAAAGATAACCAGAATGGTAAAACTGGGGGACAAGACATTTTTTACATATTGTGATAAACACAGGACATGCCCTATCCTGAAGAGATCACCGGAGGGGGCTCTCATGGTGAAAAGCCAGTAAAATGCTGTAAAGGGACCCCTAGAGGGAGCTCCAGCAAAGGCCAGGAACATATGGGCTGGGGAGAGCCCATGACAGTGGATTCCCTTTAAGAAGGAAGCACCCTGGAAAAGGTATTGGACCCATCCAGAAGCAGGATGAGAAGCCCAAAAGAGAGGTGTTGGGTTATTACCAGCCCTATAAAAAGAGTACCTTCCAGGACGTGCTATGGAGAAAAAAAAGAAAAGGAAACCAGAAAAAAGCATGCAGATTACTTAATAACCTGAAAAACCTGTTAGAATGTGCTATAAAACCCAGAACACAAGCCCCAAAGAAAAAGCTCGACCAAGAGAACCACAGTACAGAATCTCTAAGAGGTACCTAGGAATGTTGAAGCAATTTGCCACATCTCAAAACCAAAGAAGATATAATACACCTGTTTCAGCCAGGGTGGAGGACAGGACTGTAAAGTTGTGGTGGAAATTTAAAGTCCTATCCAGGGGTGGAGGCTGTTTTAACAGAGACCCAGGTCTCCTGAAGGAGGGCTCAGTTAAAGAGTGAAAGAGGAACTGTTTGCTTATGAAAAGAATTTCCCTCCAACAGAGTGGTTAGGAAGGCTAATTGCAGTTGGTTTGCATATGGATGGCCTAATTTGCATAACCTCATGAAACCTGCTAACCAAGCATATTTATTTCTATAAGAGGCACCAGGGGAAACTTGTGAAGTACCAGAACTATTGTTTGACTATTGGAAAGCTTTACCAGAGGTAGCAGGATTGGAGTATATGGATGAGTCACCATAAGTGTAAAGTGGTCCCCAATCCAGGATACCGAGACTACGGCCTATTTTACAGGAGAGCTGGGGGGATTTTCTGTAAGTAAAAAAAAAAAAAAAAAAAAAGCAACAAACTTCTTAGAGACTAGCTATCATATAATAATACTTTAGTTGAAACATCTAGAAGAATCAATATATAGTAAGCAGGCTACAGTCATCTATAGAAAACCAGGAAATTCACACCAAGGATTCAACTGCTTTAGAAAGTGATCAGAATCCCCTGTGAGGAGGAGATTGGGTAGAAAAGACCCTTGACCACAAGGTACTCATCACAATATGTGAGCAGATAGGAGGAAGTACCAAAATGGCATAGTCAGTTAAGGTTCAAAGATGAAGGGGAGGAATATGTAGAAGCTGATAGGCTTTTTTCTCTTATTTCAATAACTGTTTACTTGGTACTTGCGTAAATAATGGAAATCTTAAAGTACATTATAAGCAAGCATATCTCTCTGCCTTTATGATATTCACCTTGAACTGAGGAAAAGACTTCAGACACTCGGTACCTGTTGCTAAATTTTAGCTTAGCGGTCCGGTTCGCTCAACGCACATTAGAAAAGTTCCTTTTCTTAAAGATATATACGTGTTGCGAGTATCATCACAACTACTATTTAACGTTTCTAAAGCGCTACTAGGGTTACGCAGCGCTGTACAATTTAACATAGAAGGACAGTCTCTGCTCAAAGAGCTTACAATCTAAAGGACAAATGTACAGTCAGTCAAGGGGCAGTCGAATTGGGGCGGTCTAGATATCCTGAAAGGTAAAAAGGGTTAGGTGCTGAAAGCAACATTGAAGAGGTGGGCTTTGAGCAGGGATTTGAAGATGGGTAGGGAGGGGGCTTGGCGTATGGGCTCAGGAAGTTTATTCCAAGCATAGGGTGAGGTGAGGCAGAATGGGCGGAGCCTGGAGTTGGCAGTGGTGGAGAAGGGTACTGAGAGGAGGGATTTATCCTGTGAGCAGAGATTTCGGGCGGGAACATAAGGGGAGATGAGGGTAGAGAGGTAGTGAGGGGCTGCAGACTGAGTGCATTTGTAGGTGAGAAGGAGAAGCTTGAACTGTATGCAGTACCTGATTGGAAGCCAGTGAAGTGACCTGAGGAGAGGGGTGATATGAGTATATCAGTTCAGTCGGAATATAAGACGTGTAGCAGAGTTCGGATAGATGGTTAAGTGGGAGGCCAGTGAGGAGTAGGTTGCAGTAGTCAAGGCGAGAGGTAATGAGAGCATGGATGAGAGTTTGGGTGGTGTACTCAGAGAGGAAAGGACAAATTTTGCTGATGTTAAAGAGGAAGAAACGACAGGTCTTGGCTGTCTGCTGGATATGCGCAAAGAAGGAGAGGGAGGAGTCGAAGATGACACCGAGGTTGCGGGTGGATGAGACGGGAAGGATGAGGGTGTTATCAACTGAGATCGAGAGCGGAGGAAGAGGAGAAGTGGGTTTTGGTGGAAAGACTATAAGCTCGGTCTTGGCCATGTTCAGTTTCAGGTGGCGGTTGGACATCCATGCAGCAATGTCGGATAAGCAGGCTGATACCTTAGCCTGGGTCTCCGCGGTGATGTCTGGTGGGTGTCATCAGCATAAAGATGATACTGGAAACCATGAGATGAGATCAGTGAGCCCAGGGAAGAGGTGTAGATCGAAAAAAGAAGGGACCCAAGGACAGATTACTGGGGAACTCCAACAGAGAGCGGGATGGGGGAGGAGGAAGATCCATGGGAGTGTACTCTGAATATGCGATGGGAGAGATAGGAGGAGATCCAGGAGAGGACAGAGCCCTGGAACCCAAATGAGGATAGTGTGGCAAGCAATAAGTCATGATTGACAGTGTCAAAAGCTGTGGATAGATCGAGGAGGATGAGGATGGAGTAGTGGCCTCTGGATTTGGCAAGGAACAGGCCATTACAGACTTTAGAGAGTGCTGTTTCTGTCAAGTGTAGAGGGCGAAAACCGGATTGAAGCGGATCGAGGATGGCCTGAGAGGAGAGAAAATCAAGCCAGCGGCTGTGAACGGCGCGCTCAAGTATTTTGGAGAGGAAAGGTAGGAGGTAGATGGGGCGGTAGTTGGAGGGACTGGTAGGGTCAAGTGATGGTTTTTTGAGGAGAGGTGTGACTACGGCGTGCTTGAAGGTGTCAGGGACGGTTGCAGGTGAGAGAGAGAGGTTGAGGATATGACAGATGGAGGGGGTGATAGTATGAGAGATGGTGTTAAGTAAGTTGGTGGGGATGGGATCAGAGGAGCAAGTGGTGCTTTTCGAGGAAGAAAGAAGGCGGGCGGTTTCTTCCTCGGTGATATCAGGGAAGGAGGAGAAAGAGGCCAGGGTTGGTTGGTTGAGGGAGAGGGTAGAAGAGTGAAGGGGGAGGAGGTGGCTTGGTAGTGAACTCAAGGTTGATCTGTTGCACCTTGTCGCGGAAGTAGTCAGCCAGTGATTGAGGAGAGAGTGAGGGGGTGGGGGGTGGGAGCGGAGGGCACCTTGAGAAGGGAGTTAAGGGTGGCGAAGAGACGACGAGGGTTGGAGGGCTGAGAGAGTTGGTCAATTGGGTGTAGTAGTCCTGTTTGGCAAGGAATAGGGAGGACTGGAAGGAGGATAGCATGAATTTGTAATGAAGGAAATCTGAATAGGTGCGAGATTTCATCCAGAGGCGTTCAGCAGATTGGGCGCATGAGCAAAGGTAACAGATGCAGGGGGTCAACCAGGGCTGGGGATTAGTACGCCTTGTGGGACGGGAGATGGATGGTGCGAGGGTGCCTAGAGCAGAGGAGAGAATGGCATTGTAAGCGGAGACAGCCTTGTCACAACTCTAAAAAACCTCAAGTTAATTTCTATTTTTATGCTAAAGTGTTTAACAAAACTGGTACTTAGCTGCGGTGCATTCTGTGACTGCTGGGTATGCCTGACAGCGAGCTCCTGTTTCGCTAGGTTCTTCATAAGGAGCTGAACCCAAAATCTTTCTCACAGGAATCAGTACAGTCTATAGTATCATGAGAGATTAGAAAGTACTTGGAGTAATGTTCCTCTTAGTTTTATTCTCACCTGTTACCACTGTTAACCTTCTGATATGTAAATTCTAAAAATGGTGGCAGCTTTTAAAGTTACCCTTAAGTCAGAGAGCCAGAGTGAGTCTATGATTTAAAGTGAAAGATCCATACTTTGCTCATAAAGAACAGTATTGTTAAGCTTTACAAAAAGGCTTTCCATTCGACTCGATTATTTAATCCATTAGGTGTCAAGGATTTTAATCTGTAAATCCACCTTTGTTCCTTTTGTATTAGGTATCTATCTCTATCGCCCCCTCTTGTCAGTTCCGGAATATGGTCAATCACCACACATTGTGTGATTTTTCAATGCTGTGTGTAACCACTGGTGCTTCAACTCGAGAGTATTTCAGATTGTGTTTATGGTCACTAAGTCTGTTCTTTAGGGAACGTGACATCTTCCCTACATATATTTTAGGGCAGGAGCAAAGTAAGATATATACTACATATGTGGATTCATAATTAGTGTCAAACCTTAGAGAATATTCTTTCATGTCAATAGGATTGACAAATGTTCATGTTGTCAACATCCTAGGGCAAAATTTGCATTTTGTGCATGCTTTATGTCCTAGATTGGTTACCGTAGTAGACTCTGCCTTTTTCCCTTGTAATATTTCTTTCAAGTTTTGACCTCGTGAGTAAGCTATTCTGAGGTATTGATCTTGGAAAACTAGATGTAATTGCATCATTTTCCAGTGTTTTTTCAGAATCCGTACTATACCATTGGTTCCCTGCATATAACGTAATATGCAGGTTTGTTGTTCTTCTGTATCTTTTTCTTTGGCTGTCATCCTTAATAATTGTTCTCGATGATTGAATTTTGCCCGTGTGTACACTGAATCTACTATATGGTCTGGATAACCACAGGAAGGGGTGGAGGTTCAGAACCTTTAACAACTGGAGAAAGATAGAAGTCAGCAGTCTCTTTAAATAAGAAATGAATGATTAACCTTTCCCCGCTCTCTTCCTTAAATGAAATCCCTGTTACTGGCAGAAATGGGGTGGGTCACATTGAAGTCTAAGCCTTCTGTGGTGTGGAAAAAGGTTGTGTCTGCCAACTGCTCAACTCTAAAAGGGGGAGGGGAGGCTTTTTGTTAAAGTGTTTTGTCTTGGTTCCTTGAAATGCCTGACTTTGTTGGCTTGGGGCCCTAGACAATTTACCCTCCTGTTTACTAAGCTGCACTAGCGGTTGCCATGTTGCCATGTGCTAATGCCGACATAGCTGTTGGCATTGCTGCATGGCTTAGTAAACAGGGGATGACTCTTCTATCACTCAGTAATTCAGATGTTCAACAATTCCAACGCTTTCAATGAGTTTCTCATGTTTCTTCCCAGTTCTTAATTAGTCCCAATCACAAGCAGATTGTCTCTTGAAAAGCAATGTCCAAATCAGACTTGCAGAATCCCATGTTCTTCTCTTTGAGCTCTTCAATTTCCAACTAAACCCTCGCAAGTTCAAAGCAATTTATGTGAAGAATTTATTGTGATCTAGGAGCATGGACAGTTGAAAGATTGCCATTGCCTTTTGCAGGATTAATGTAAGGATCATCTAGTGCTTCTTTTGGGTCATTTGTTTTTCGACCTGTTCTTGACTTCAGCAGATTGTAATACTTCCATTTCTTCTGTGGTTGATTTTGAGCACTTCATGCGGGTGGAGCACATTTTGGAACGTTTCTTCTTGGATATTAATGAGAGTAGAGAAGCACATCAGAAGCGTGCATCATCAAGATAAGTATAATGATGGTTAAGCATTGGATGTTCTATATAAGATTGAAATAGTGATGATGGTGTAATGATTTTCATCAGGACACCATACTATCCCAGATTGGCGTTATAGGGTTGTTCTGAACACCTTATAAAATTAACAAACATTTCTTTTTAATGATATATGATGAAAGGAATTGTTTGTTTAAAAGGTAAAATTTGGTCACAATGATAATTATAAAAGGATGAGAGGGTATGAGTCAACAAGATATTATTAGAGTGATACATATTCATTGTGGATATCCTGAAACCTGAAGACTGGGTTGAGAAACACTGTCCTACAGGATGTCTACAGTTAGGCACTAGGATGATGTGCATTAAGGGGTGAATTCTATGTATGGCAGTGAAAAAAATGGGCACAGAAAAAAGCGCCATTCTATAAGCTACGCTTAAAGTTAGGAATGGTTTATAGAATAATGTTTATATCCAGGGATCACACCTAACTTTAGGAACAACCATTTGCACCAACTGAAAAATGGTATAAATGTACATGCCTAAATTGGCCGCATACCTCCATATTCTATAACAACACACATATATGCTAGGAACTCCCCCCACCCCTACTGCCCATGCCATTTCTGTGCTCCTTTTTTTTTTACTCTCGCATAAAATGTAGGCATAGATGCTGCACCTAAATTTACATATGTAAGTTTTAATTAAATCTAATTAGTGCCAATAATTGCTTGTTAAAAAGCCAATTATTGTCACTAATTACCTCATAAATTTACATATGTAAGTTTTAATTAAATCTAATTAGTGCCAATAATTGCTTGTTAAAAAGCCAATTATTGTCACTAATTAGCTCATTATTCAATTAAATTGCACACACAAATTGGGCACAGGCACAAACTGGCGCACACAATTTTTGGCAACTTTTATAGAATTAGGAGGTAAGTGCAAATTCTATATCAGCAATTATGCATTTTATTGCTGTTATAGAATACTAGAGTAAGTCCGTAGTTATGCACCTAACTTTATGTACTAGCACTTGCATGAGCTCAACGTCTAGTGTAAATGCCCAGTGAAAATCTGCCGGGGCAGAGGAACACTGAGATCCTACAACAAAGAAACAGATACAGGCAAACAGTGGGAAATCGACCGAGCAATTCAGGAAAATACGAGGAAACTTCAATCACCTGAATAGAGTTCATTGATGAAGACTCGACACAGTACTGTGTTTCAGCCACAGGCCTGCTTCAGGAGTCTAAATACATATTAATAGAATGCAATAAAAATAATATAAAAACTTCAAATATAGCATACACATAAATATACAAAAGTGTTTAAAATAAATTGTTGGGTAGCGAGATAAATGTAAAACAATGAGATTGAAACAAAACATAAAAATAAATGTTCCTAGACAAAGCAAATCAGGTGATGAAATCTAAAGAGATGTATAAATAAACATATGACTGGTACCCGACTAATGGCAGTTGGGCACATAAATTACCCTATTCCATAACACTGCACCTAAATTTTCGGAATGTCCTGGTCTGCCCATGCCGCTCCTCTGGCCAGGCCCCCTTTTGAGTTGTGTGTGAGACAATTTAGGTGCACAGTGTTATAGAATAGTGCATAAGCAGATCCATAGGAGCCAACTTTTCAAAATGATTGGGGGTGCTGACATTTTCTTTTTTTTTTTTTTTACAGTGCCAGTCCCAACCCCAGCCCGACCTCTTCTCCCACAACAGTCCTCCATCCTCACCTTCTTGCTGCCCAGAATTTAAAGCTCATCTTACCTCGCTCGGTCCCGGCAGCAGTGAAAGGAGAGCAGGCTCGGCTTCAGCCTTCTCTTCTCTCTCAGCTGTGGTCCCGCACTCATGGAAACAGGAAATGAGGGCGGGACCAGAGCTGAGAGAGAAGGGAAGGCTGAAGCCGAGCCTGCTCGCCTTTCACTGCTGCCGGGACCCGAGGTAAGATGAGTTTTAAATTCTGGCCTGTAAGAAGGCGAGGATGGAGGATTGTTGAGGGAGAAGAGGGCAGGCAGGTCGGGCTGGCTGGGATTGGATCTGGAACCGGAACCGACGGCGGGTTAAAATATTGGGGGTGCTCAAGCACCCACAGCACCCACGGAGTCGGCGCCTATGAGCAGATCTGCAGGTAAGTCCTAATTAATGACAATTGATTTCAATAATTGATTGTTAATGGGGCTCATTAATTAGTTTGTGCGTGGGCAATCTTTATAAAAACCAAAGGAGAATTACTTTTAGAATGCCCACTGTAATATGTTTTTGTAAGAGGCTCAATCTGCATTCATTTCTTTTGTAACTTTTCAGATGCGGAGCTAGACACATGTATTTGGAATCTGGGGATGCCTTCATTTTAAATGAAACTGTGCAATTGTCAAGCACGGCCTGATAGAGTGTGCCAATCTCAACAGAATTGCTTCTTAAATTCAGTTATAAAGAAAATGAAATGTTCTACTTATTTTTGGGCAAAGCAGTCAAGCACAGGGTTCCTTTTACTAAGCTGCATTAAGCTGCTGCCTGGGAGCTAACTGCATGGTAGCCATTAGTGCGGTAAAAAAACCTGTGCTAGTTGTTTAACATGGGTAGAAGTGGGGTTGTGGACATGACAGGGTGGAAGCTAGGCATGGCTAGCGTAAAGTAGGTGGTGTTAAATGCAGCTGCGCTACCTGCATCTGCTAGAAATTAAATGCAGAAAAAACTCAATGCCTGATACTCATCTCCCAATACAACACAAATGAATTCAACGCGATAAACACACCAAACCTAAACCTTCCGATCTCAGAAATGCTCAAAATCCTTGGAGTCACCATCGACCGCCACTTGACACTCGAAACCCACGCAAATAACACAACGAAGAAGATGTTCTACTGCATGTGGAAATTGAAAAGGATAAGACCATTCTTCCCAAGATTCGTCTTTCGCAACCTAGTGCAATCCCTCGTGCTCAGCCATCTGGATTATTGCAACTCACTATACGCAGGCTGCAAAGAGCAAATACTGAGGAAACTTCAAACAGCCCAGAACACAGCAGCCAGACTGATCTTCGGAAAACCAAAATATGAAAGGGCAACACCACTACGAGAGAAACTACACTGGCTTCCACTTAGGGAACGCGTCACTTTTAAGGTATGCACATTAGTCCACAAGATCATTAACGGCGAAGCCCCAGCTTACATGTCCAAGCTGATAGACCTACCACCCAGAAATGCTAAAAGATCAACCTGAACATACCTCAACCTCCACTTCCCTAATTGCAAGGGCGTGAAATACAAGACGCTACACATGTCAACCTTTTCTTATATAAGCACACAGCTTTGGAATACACTGCCGCGCAACCTAAGAACGATTCACGAATAAGCTTCCTTCCGCAAATCATTGAAGACCCACCTGTTTGAAACAATCTACGGAAAGAGCCAAAACGCATAGAGTCCACACTCACTATTCATCAATGTATCACCCCCCTTAATTCCACATCACCCAAACATATACTCACAGAAATATGTACACCCAACATATGTCTTTGTGCTTTACTACTGCCCTTAAGCTTCCCATTGTCTCCTTCCAATGTTTCAGTGTTGATGTCCCATTGTAATATTCCTAACGATAGTTCGATTCTCGCATAACATGTACAATGTAACCCATAACCAAGCTGTACAACTGTATTTCCACTATTCATATCTTATTGTAAGCCACACTGAACCCGCAAAGAGGTGGGAAAATGTGGGATACAAATGCAATAAATAAATAAATAAATAAATAGTGTGACCACTGCCCAATTAATGAATTGACTAGGCTGAGGTGGCACATCCCCTCTCCTCTTTCACTAAAAACACTTTCAGAGAGCCATGTACCTTAACTGGTCTTTCAAAGTACAAACCTGACAATGTTGTAGGCTTATACTTCAGAATGGAAAAAAAGAAAGCCAATTTGCTATGGGAATAACATCTTGAGTTCTTCTCATACTTTTTCATTTCCTAAAAATCATAGTGCCATTACTTCCCTTTTTAATAAAAAGTAGCCATTTACATTATTTCTTCTTAACAAGAAGAACTAATAAGCTTAAACTCTTCCACAAAAAAAAAAATAAAGAATCCATTGATTGACTGCGTTCGTTCCCTTTCAAAGTCAATCTACAAGGCTTCCCTTTTACTCAGGGTGAATAATCATAAGACACCTGTTATTCCATCCTCTCTAAAGCCTTTCCCTGTTAACAGGTCACCGCTCTGTTACTCTCCTTGTGCTGCTGGTGCTTTGTCTGGGGAATACCACTTGACAAACAGGCTTTTACCAGATATGCAAATTAACCACTCAGAAAGCAAATCTTCACTCATGAACTATACTTTAATTACTGTGAAGGGGTATTCCTCTTACAACAAACGCTTTAGCAAGCACTTTTGAACTGAGCCTTCCACTGGGAGAATGTGTGGGTCAGTTATACAACACTTGGTTAGCCGGCTTCCCAGGATATGCAAATTAATCATTCTAAATACAAATCTACTCCAATTAGCTTCTGCTAACCACTCTGTAGGGGTTACTCTTCTTTCAACAAACAATTCAGTACATTCTGTTCAACCGAGCCCTCCACTAGGAGATGAGGGTCTCCGAAAAATAAAAAAAACAGTCTCCACCCCTTGGACAGGACTTTACTTCACCTCAACTTTACGATCCTGTCTTCCACCCCTGGCTGTTGATATCAGAGTCTTACTTCAAGGCTTACAGTGTTACTTCCATGCTCTAGCCAAATTAAAGTTGATTCTTCTCCCCATTATTCTAGACTTCAGGTAAACACCTTATCTTTCTTTAGGAATCCTTTTGTGAGATCCAGGCCCTGGGGTTTCTAGCCTTTAGTGTCTAATCATCCGTTGCTTGGCATCTTTCCCTTTCTTGGAGAGCTCCTTCTCATTTTCCTTCTAATTTCTTCTTGGAGAGATACATTTTAAAAGGGGTGCTTCCTACCAACCCCACCCTTCCTGGGCTCCTCCTATATTCTGGAAAAGGTACAGAACCTTATCCAATGGGCTTGCCTTCTGAAGGGAGCTATTCCTACCTTCTGCCACTGCCCTCCCCTTTTAACTTAGAGCAAGGTAACCTCCACCCCTCACCCTCCCCAGCTATCTGTTTCAGGGCTATCGTTGAAGCAGGGCTCCCCTTACTGGCCTCTACAAGACAACACAAGGGCCTTCACCATTAGAATGCCCTCTAGTGGTCACTAAGTACTCATCTAAGCAGGCTTCTTCTACTCCTGAGAACTCTCTAGTGGCTCCCTTACAGCAGTCTTCCACCATAAGAGCTCCCACACTGGTGGCTAGGTCCTGTTGAAGCATGCCCTATATTTATCACACAAGCCATGGAACTAAAGCTAAGCCCTAGGTTGGATAGGCTGAAATGGTCTGCCAAATGATGCTGCCAGAGCCACCAATTGCTCCATCTTTTGTAGGGAAACATTTGGCTCCTTCGGGTTTTTAAATCTACAATATATTATGGTAAAAAAAATCCTGCTCTTTCTACCTGAAATGTATTTTGACATTTATACCCATTATCCCTAACATACTCAAGTTCAATGTGGCTAACAGTAAATAAACAACAGACAAGTTTTACAAAGCCATAAACAAAATATCAAATATAGACCACTGCTGGCCAGTTGCAATCTAAGATACTCCATCAATGGAGAGAGGATAGAAACCTCTCGAGGAGAGTTTTCCGTCTTTACGAAATACCAAGAAATCAGTCTGGCCCTTGATTGCCATTGGCAGTGAATTCCACCACTTAGCCCCTGGTAACTAAAGTCAGCAGATTGAACTGTCTTATAGCGCACTCTCTTGCAATCTGGAAGATGAAGTCTAAGGTAGTCCCTAGAACCCTAGAACCCATATTGCATAGGGGAATAGTTATTCAGGGCTGCATATAATCCGGTGTCATGCCATATAATATTTGAAAGGCAAAAACACATAATTTAAAACTAATCCTGGCTTTAATGGGCAACCAGTGCAGTTTGCATAATAATGAAATGGCTCTATCAAAATGTGATACCTTGAGGACACGTCTACCCTGTTTCCCCGAAAGTAAGACATCCCCCGAAAATAAGACCTAGTAGAGGTTTTCCTGAATTGGTAGATATAAGGCCTTCCCCGAAAGTAAGACCTAGCAAATTTTTGTTTGAAAGCAGGGCCGCTGAGAGCCGGACAAGGCCGCCCCCGGGCCACCCTCCGTCGCTCCCGGAACTAACCTTAAACGCCTCCTTTCACCTTCGCAACAAGCAGCAGCAGGGCAGACCTCTCCTTCCTTCCATGCCCCGCCCTCGCGGACATTACGTCAGGCGAGGGCGGGACACGGAAGGAAGGAGTGGCCTGCCCTGCTGCTGCTTGCTGCGAAGGTGAAAGGAGGTGTTTAAGGTTAGTTCCGGGAGCGACGGAGGGCGGGTGGGCCAACCCCAATCCAACCCCGATGTTTCCCCAAAAAATAAGACAGCTCCTGAAAATAAGACCTAGCGCATTTTTGAGGGCAAAAATGAATATAAGACAGTGTCTTATTTTCGGGGAAACACCGTAGCTGCAGTATTTTGAGCCATTTGTAGCCTTTCTAGGACACCCTCCTTACATCCAGCATAGATGGAATTGCAGTAATCAAACTCAGTTAAAACCAAAGATTGAACTAGCAGTCTAAAGATGTCAGATGAGAAATATGATCTGATTCTCCTCAGCTTCCAAAGAGACCTGAAGGATTTTTTTCACTACTAAGGAAACCTGCAGCTCAAACGTGAGGAGACTGTCAATTAATACACCCAGTACCCTAAGTGTAGAGTCTAGGGGGTATAACACATTGTCAATAGTAAAGTATGCTAATGAGATGCAAAACATGCAAATGCATGCAAAACAGCTCAGTAGTATTTAGCAGCTTGATCCCTAGTGGTAGTACTTTCAGACTACCTCTTGGGGTCACTGGCATAATTTTGAACCTGGCACCAGCAAGAACAGAAGTGACCATTCATGCCTGACCCCACTAGACTCCAGGGATATTCAAGGCCGAGGGGGGAGGATTTGTTTCTTAGGACTTCTGAGTGGGGTTCTTGAGTAGGGAGACACCTTCCAAGTGTGGAGGGGGGTCTTTGTGAGGGTGGCATTGAGAACAGCTCAGTGTGACTTTTGTTGGCCCCTTTAAAAAGTGCATGAGGGTACTGGGCCACATCTTTGTGGCCCGATGCTCCTGGAATTACTACTAATCATTTGTACAGCACTACTAGACATATGCAGCATTATATGCAGGTACTATCTCTGTCTCTAGTGAGCTCACAACCTAAGCTTTTGAGGCAATGGAGGGTTAAGTGACTTGCCCAAGGTCACAAGGAGCTGCAGTGGGAATTGAACCCAGTTCCCCAGAATCTCAGTTCACTGCACTTTAGGCTACCCCTCTACTCCAAGCAGCATTATTCATATATTAAAGGAGTGACTAACCTGCCATAGCTCAGTACCACAGTGTAGTCACTCCCGTGGTAATTTAAGGTGCGATAAAAGCCTGATTTTTACCGCACCTTGATAATTATCCTCTAATTCTGCTGCAATAATTTCTTTTAAAATGTTTATTACTCAGAGTTCTAGAGGGTTATTTATTACAGAACAAAGTTTTGTTACAACTTAAATCACGAATATAATAAGCACTGAAACTGCAGCTTTTTTCTGCTTACAGTTACCGATAAGATTTGCTTCCTGCTGTTTTTAAAAGCCAAATGGCAGAATTTGTCAGCGTGTGCATGACCTTTGTGAAGCAATGGCCCAGTGGGAGCTACATCAAATGCCCTAACCTGTCAATGAGCAATACATTGCAAAATCAGTAGGAGAAGATGTTGTAGTACCAGTGTGTATATAAGAGCACCTGAGGACAGGGCATTTATGAAATACCAAGCAGTCTG
The DNA here is from genome assembly GCF_901765095.1 of Microcaecilia unicolor. NCBI lineage: Eukaryota > Metazoa > Chordata > Amphibia > Gymnophiona > Siphonopidae > Microcaecilia > Microcaecilia unicolor. The sequence continues at coordinate 31,774,223 of NC_044038.1, forward strand.
AAAAGTTATTCGCCATGCATCCACTATTCTTTGATTGGAACAGGTTGTCACATTGGGGTATTGCTCTGGACAATAAGAAATGTGCTTTGTATGGTAAGTGCATCTCTTCATAAAGGCAGTTAATAAATCCCAATAAATAAACTGTATACTATCATTTTCTATGATAGGTCCTAGGATGATAATTTGGGGATAAATTTTCAATAAGCTGCAACGGAGATTGTGAGCTCTTCAAGGACAGAGAAATACCTAGCGTCAGGGGCGTAGCCAGACAACAGATTTTGGGTGGGCCTAGGCAAGAATTGGGTGGGCACCAAGTGTTTCCCCCCCCCCCCAAAAAAAAATCTCAGCTGGTGGGAAAACGCTTCTTTCCACCTTGGCAGCAGGAATGCACTGAAAACTGAGCATGCGCAGGTGCCGGTGTCATGGAGAGTAGCGTTTTCGTTAGCATCAGGGGAAAATCTTCAGCTGCCGGAGCTTGGGATTCCCACCAGTTACCACTAAACATGTGCTACTGTTGGGTGGGCCTGAGCCATAAATGGGTGGGCCCTGGCCCACCCAAGCCCCCCTGTGGCTACGCCACTGCCTAGCGTACCTAAATGTAATTCACCTCGAGCTGCTAACGAAAAAAGGTGAGAGCTAAATAAATATAAACAAACACTGAATACCTGGCTACTGCAGGTACCCTGAAGTTAACTGGGCACTGACCAATATTCAGACCAGTGCCCGGTTAGCCCAGCGGATAAAGGTAGGACAGCCTTTTTCAAGTTCTAAATTTATGCACTTACTGAACTGGTTAGTGGATTAAATATCACTGCTGATTAAACGCTGGCACCGCCCTGGACCACCCTAGCAATAACCGGATGGTACCACAGCAGTCAAAGGCAGTATGCACCCACTTAAGTGCCACTGAATATTGGTGGATGACCAGCTTAACAAGGTATAAGCAGGCAGGAACCGCGTTTGCCCAGTTAAATCCTTTGAATATTAGACCCATTATTCAGCATGACAAATATTATTGAGTCACTCATGAATAGGGAGGGGCCATTGGGGTCTGTCTACAAAACAGGAATGAAAAGTCATTATGTCACAGTAACATAGTACAATCCATTCTTTCTGCCCAACAAGATAAACTCATAGCACTAGGTATGTGTACCTGATCATCATATGTGTACCTGATCTTGATTGGTCCTTGCCATTTTCAGGGCATAGCCCACACGAATCTACCTGGCACTGTCCTTGTTCTAAAACTTCTGAAGCTGTTATCGAAGCCCCACTCCAGACCACCAAAATCTGTCCAGCCACGATCAGGGCACAGACAGTAGAAGTCCGCCCAGCACTGGACAGACTTCTATGGTCAAATGTACCCTAAAGATAACACAAGGGAAAATATTCCCGATTTTGTTGACCTACAGAGAAGCAACTAACAGACAAATAACAGATGTTAAAACTGCCATTTGGCTTTCGTTTTGTAATGCAAAAGTGTACATTTATCACACCCCTTTTGCCAGTTAGTCATAATATGTATCAGAAATGGTTGATGATAAATATGAGAATAAAAAAAGAATTTAAGAGGAGAGAAGAATTTATTCAGATGATCTCGATCTTTGTCCTGCTGCTGAGGAAATAAATCCAAACCATTCGTTTATGCAGCTTATTTAACATCTGGAAACTTTAAGAATTCACCATCTGGAATAGTTTGGTAGCAATTGTAATTTTCGTTCTCTATATGCCTATTTTTATTTTAAGCTAAATTGGAATAAACTAACACCACGAGCAGGTTGTTCTACCCTGCACAGGATTTGCCTTATGCTTTGATTCGTTTCTTGTCATGCTGTCTCTGGTTTCAACATTTGTTGTTTGAGTTTGGATTTGGTTGTTTGTTGCTATTAATTAACTAAACAGAGACTTAAAAAAATTAGTATCAACTGTTCTTTATAGGTCATGTGTACTTAGTAGGGATGTGCTTTTGTTTAAAACAAAATAAAACAATCCTGACAAAATACCCTATTTTGTTTCACTTTGTTTTGAAAATAAAAAAAAAATGGACCTTCTGTCATTTTCAAAGCTATTTGTATGGATGCAAGTTTATTAGGGCTGTACATCGATAAAATTTTTGTAATCATGCGATTAATCACATGATCCACTGTGGGCACCATCTCCTCCCCTGACACCACCTCCCTCCCTTGACCTCCCTTCTTTAATTCTTCCATCCCCTATATATCCAGCATCTGTCCCTCTAACAACCCCCACCCCGCGTCTCTCTCTCTTTTTTTTTTCCTGTTTCTCCCCCTCGTGGTCCCCCCTCCCTCCCTGATAGCCATCTTTCTCTCTCCCTCTTTTTTTATCCCAGCCAAGGAGGTTAGAAATAATCACCACTTTGGTAGCACCAGGCAGCTCCTCTCCCTGCTCCTCAGGCCCTGCTCCTCAGGCCTCAGCTCCTTCTCCCTCCTTGTGGCAGCTTCTTGAGGCGCACAACTCCTACCATGCGGCAGCCAGCCCGGCAGCTCCTCACATGCAGCGCTTCTCAGGTAACTCCTCGCACCTAGTGCTCCTCATGGTGCTGTAGTTCCTTTCTCCCTGCCTCACCCACCGAAGCCTCTGTAACAGGAAGTTCCACCCCTCTAACAGAACTTCCTGTTACAGAGAGAGAGGCTTGGAGCACGCGGAGGAGAGGGGGCTGCCGGAGCATTGGACAGTGTTGCCAGGTGGGCGGTTTTCCGCGACCCGCCGCGGGCAATTTTTGCCCGCGGCGGGTTGCGGTTTTTTGGGCTCCTTTTGGGTCTTTTGGGCGGTTTTAAAAGCGGTTTTTTCGGCCACGGGGGGCAGGGTTAGTGATGTTTTGGGCGGGGCCGATGATGGGGGAGGCAGGGCCGGTGACGGGGAGGCGGAGCTGATGACGACGGGGGCGGGGTTGATGATGGCGGGGCGGGGTTGATGACGGCGGGGGCGGGGGTGATGACGCGGGGGTGGGGGTGTCAGGGGCGGGGTTTGACTTTGGGCAGGTTTGGGGCTGGATTTGGGCTCGATTGGGTGGGAAAAAATTTTTCCACCTGGCAACCCTGACATTGGACAGGTAAAGTCCTGACAGAAAAAAAAAGAGAGAGAGAGACTTGGCAAAGTGGTAATTTTTAGCACGAATTAAACATTAAAGGGTCCTTTTATTAAGGCGCACTAGTGTTTTTAGCACATGCTAAAAATTAGCATGCGCTAAATGCCAGAGGCACCCATAGAGGGGCATAATTGAACAAAAACGTCTATCTCCATGGGCGTTTATCTCCGAGAACGGGTCCGTGAAGGGGCGGACCGAACCGTATTTTCGAAAAAAATAGACGTCCATGTTTTATTCAACAATGTGTGAGCTGGGCGTTTTTGTTTTTCAGCGATAATGGAAAATGAAAGCGCCCAGCTCAAAAACGAATAAATCCAAGGCATTTGTTCATGGGAGGGGCCAGGATTCGTAGTGCACTGGTCCCCATCACATGCCAGGACACCAACCGGGCACCCTAGGGGGCACTTTTACAAAAACAAAAAAAAAAAGGTAAAAGAGATCCCAGGTGCATAGCACCCTTCCCTTGTGTGTTGAGCCCCCCAAATCCCCCTCAAAACCCACTGCCCACAAGTCTACACCATTACTATAGCCCTAAGGGGTGAAGGGGGGCACCTACATGTGGGTACAGTGGGTTTGGGGGGGGGGGTTGGACGACTAATAAGCATTAAGCAGCACAATTGTAACAGGTAGGGGGGATGGGCCTGGGTCCACCTGCCTGAAGTCCACTGCACCCCCTAACAACTGCTCCAGTGACCTGCATACTGCTGTCAGGGAGGTGGGTATGACATTTGAGGGTGAAAATAAAAAGTTGTGAAACTTCATTTTTTGTGGTGGGAGGGGGTTAGTGACCACTGGGGGAGTCAGGGGAGGTCATCCCCGATTCCCTCCAGTGGTCATCTGGTCATTTAGGGCACTTTTTGGGGCCTTATTCGTGAAAAAACAGGGTCCAGGAAAAGTGTCCTAAATTCTAGCTAAAAACGCATACTTTTTTCCCATTATCAGTGAAATGCGCCCATCTCTGTTCGGCAGATAACCACGCCCCAGTTCCGCCTTCGCCACACCTCTGACATGCCCCCATCAACTTTGTCCGCATCCGCGACGGAGTGCAGTTGAAAACGTCCAAAATCGGCTTTCGATTATACCACGTTATTCGTTTTTGTGAGATAAACGTCCATCTTCCGATTTAGGTCGGAACTTGGGCGTTTTTCTCGTTCGATTATAAGCAGGATAGTAATATATATGTATGTATATATATATATATATATATATATATATATATATATATTTATATAGTTGTCTCTAGTGTTTGGAACACGCTAAAAATGGTAGCACACCTTTGTAAAACACCCCCTTAATGCATTAATTGCATTATTAATGCATTAAATGTACAGCCCTAAAGTTTAAATATGACTAGCTTGAGATACTTTACACATGGTTTTGTAAAATATGTGAGACAGATGATATTATTTGAAGCACATAATTTAAACACAATGGCTCTGTTGAATGTTGATGCTGCCTTTATTTAAAAACATATTTTGATGAGCATGTTCTGGTGTTGTTGAGGATTGTATTTTTTTATTGTTACTTTTTTATTCAGTTTTTTTAAATTGAACAAGGACTCATCAACATACACAAAAACCATCTTTATGAACAATATAAATTCCAACCCTGCAACGCAAATTCCAATGCCTTATTCCCAACAGGGACCTCCTCCTCCCAGCGCGGATCTCTAGGCGCACCATATAGAATCCGGGGGGTAAGGGATTAAGCAGCTGCCTACAATTTGTTTTCTTGATGATCTGAAAACTCAGACTCAGGGGTCATTATACAGAAAACACACTCTCATCCCAACATATTTTCAAACTTAAATTAATCAACCCTCCAATAGCTGGTATCCAAGTTTTTTTTTTTTTACTAATCCGACGCATTCTAATAAAACCAGACAATACAGAGCACCCGAGAAGATGTAAAAATGTTTTTTGTTTGTTCAAGGCCATTCTGTTACAAGATGTAATTACTGCAAATTGCATTCATACTGTTGGTTTTGGCAAAGGCCAAAAAATATTTTATTCATACTGCATGTGCTACACAACAGACAGCCAAAGGGAGCACAGTTATACATTTACTGACTCTCACACTGAATCTTTCAATTAGTGAAAAATTCTATTAGCTACAAGAGACTGAAGGTCATAGTGAAAGCCTCACACAATATTATTGCATTAAAGCTATAAGTTATTTCTATGATTACCATTCCGTTTCACAAATACCAGCACAATTGTTCATGAACTGAAACCAATAAGCATTTGATACACATTCCACTCTTTTTCCACATTTTGTTGCATATTTTGAAAACTCACCTCAACTGCATTATCTATAGAATTGTTTCTCTTTCATCCTTATTTCATTAGCAGTCATTCATCTGAGACTTGTTTGGAACAATACCCATTATTTACTACGTATAATACAGGACCTCTAGGCCACTAACTGTTTTCTTCCTAGACAGGAAATGCAAGATGTTAAGTGCTCACCAAAAAGAACTGTAGCATTATAGGAGGCTCTTCTAATGACCGCGAGCCACAGCGTGGCTCCACACTGCTGTGCTATTTGAGATTCACAGCAAAGCCCGAGTGTTTATTGCTAGGTTATAACGAGAACAATTGTGAAGAGTGAAACAGCTGTTGTCCCACAGTCGGGTAGATTCTGTATAGGGCACCCACATTTAGGCATCAGGAAAATGTGTGCAAAGTACATATTTTCCATTATTTATTTTGTTTATTTGTTACATTGTATCCCACATTTTCCCACCTATTTGCAGGCTCAATGTGGCTTACATAGTACCGTAGAGGCGATCGCCAATACTGGTATGAACAAATACAGAGTGAGGTTGTGGTAAAGTAAAGGTCATGTGTGACAGACACATTAGGGAATCATAAGGAGGAAGAGTCAAGTTATGTCCAATACGAGTTTTGGTTTTGTACTTATATAGGAGAAGCTGGATGAGTAGGTTGATTTGTATTTAAGTCCTTTGCAACTTGGGTGGTGGAGATTTAGGTATGTTCGTGATGATCTTGACGTGTTTCTTTGTATCCCACATTTTCCCACCTATTTGCAGGCTCAATGTGGCTTACATAGTACAGTAGTGGCAAATACAAAGTGAGGTTATGACAGAATAATGATCAGGATTGATAGACACATTGGGGGTCATAAGGGGAAGAGTAGGTTATGTCCAGTAAGACCATTTATATTGTTGTGTTGCGGGGTTAAGGCATTTAGGTTGGGTCATTTGAGTATGCCTTTTTGAACAGGTTAGTCTTTAGGAGTTTCTGGAAAGATTAGGTGGTCGTATGTGTATAGAATAGTGACTAAGTCTGCATTTGTGCGTGTCCATTTAGGTAGCCCACTTATGCCAGCTCAAAGGCTGGTATAAATGCAGACACCTAAATGTGCCAAATACACGCAAAAATACAGGTATTCTGTAACCTATGCGTGCATTTTCTGGGCATGCCTTGGACCTGCTCATGCCCCTCACACATCATTGCCCCTTTTCAAGATGCACCCCCTTGAATTGACACGTTCAGGTTACAGAATACTAACTAATGGCAGTTGCATAGGCAAGTGCAAATTGACACCACTTAGCACCAATTAACTCTAATTATAGCCAATAATTGGCTGTCCTTTAAGAGCGAATTATTTTATTAATTTGAACAATGCCTATTGCCCTTTTCTATAACAGTGCACACCACTTTGGCTGCTAAGCATCTACTTGTGTACTCTTTTTTTATAGAATCTGGGGAAATGACTTAGGTTGAGTTCATCCTACTTCAGGAACCCTCCCTGCTGCTGTGCTTTTTAGATTCATCCATTTCTTAAGCTCCCAACACAGACCAATACGGTGCTTGTCCATCTGCCAGAGAAAACTGAACATATTAACTGGAAACAACACTGAAAGTGCAGAGCAGTTCTTCTGCAATGGACTCTGATTTAGGAAGCAGATGTGCCAAAATTATAGGAGCTGATATTTTGAGGAGCAAATCTGCTTAAACTTATCTGATTACTTATGCTCTTAATTCTTTTTTTCCCAAATGAATATATCTTTATTAACATTTTTTAGTAACAGATTCATTGTATAGAAAACGTTGAACCATCTATAATATTTCACTTTCACAGATCAATACTCCCCTCTCCTCCTCCACCCAACCTGCCCTCCCTTCCCCTCTCCCTGCCCATTCTTTCCCCCTAGATTTCAGCAAAGCTTTTGACACGGTTCCCCACAGGAGGCTCTTGAACAAACTGGACGGGCTGAAGATAGAATCCGAAGTGGTGAACTGGATTAGGAACTGGTTGACGGACAGAAGCCAGAGGGTGATGGTAAATGGAATTCGCAAGAAGGAGGGAAAGGTGAGTAGTGGAGTGCCTCAGGGATCGGTGCTGGGACCGATTCTGTTCAATATATTTGTGAGTGACATTGCTGAAGGGTTAGAAGGTAAAGTTTGCCTTTTTGCAGATGATACTAAGATTTGTAATAGGGTGGACACCCAGGAGGGAGTGGAAAACATGAAAAAGGATCTGCGGAAGCTAGAAGAATGGTTTGGCAATTAAAATTAAATACGAAGAAATGCAAAGTGATGCTCTTAGGGAGTAGAAATCCACGGGAGACGTATGTGTTAGGCAGTGAGAGTCTGATAGGTACTGACGGGGAGAGGGATCTTGAGGTGATAGTATCTGAGGATCTGAAGGCGACAAAACAGTGTGACAAGGCAGTGGCCGTAAGTAGAAAGTTGCTAGGCTTTATAGAGAGGGGCGTGACCAGCAGAAGAAAAGAGGTTTTAATGCCCCTGTATAAGTCGTTGGTGAGGCCCCACCTGGAGTATTGTGTTCAGTTTTGGAGGCCATAGCTTGCTAAGGATGTAAAAAGAATTGAAGCGGTGCAAAGAAAAGCTACAAGAATGGTATGGGATTTGCGTTACAAGATGTATGAGAAGAGACTTGCTGACCTGAACATGTATACACTGGAGGAAAGGAGAAACAGGGGTGATATGATACAGACGTTCAAATATCTGAAAGGTATTAATCCGCAAACAAAACTTTTCCGGAGATGGGAAGGCGGTAGAACTAGAGAGCATAATATGAGATTGAAGGGGGGCAGACTCAAGAAAATGTCAGGAAGTATTTTTTCACGGAGAGAGTGGTGGATGCTTGGAATGCTCTCCCACGGGAGGTGGTGGAGAGGAAAACGGTAACGGAATTCAAACATGCATGGGATAAACACAAAGGAATCCTGTTCCAAGGGAATGGATCCTCAGAAGCTTAGCTGAGATTGGGTGGCAGAGCCGGTGGTGGGAGGCGGGGCTGGTGGTTGGGAGGTGGGGATAGTGCTGGGCAGACTTATACAGTCTGTGCCAGAGGCGGTGGTTGGGAGGCAGGGATAGTGCTGGGCAGACTTATACGGTCTGTGTCCTGAGGAGGACAGGTACAAATCAAAGTAGGGTATACACAAAAAGTAGCACATATGAGTTTATCTTGTTGGGCAGACTGGATGGACCGTACAGGTCTTTTTCTGCAGTCATCTACTATGTTACCCTCTGCTACTCCTTTCCAGTACTGCCCCAATTTGGAGCATTCCGCAGCAATTTGGAATTACAGGCAAATTTGTTCCTCCTCCAAATCTGTCAAAGTTGCCTAAGGTTCCTCCTCCAAATCTTTAATGGCCGATGTCTGTTATATTTTCCATCCTTGCTATAAACTGCAAATGCTCTCTCCATTTTTGTAGTGTTGGAACTTCCACTTGTTTCCAACAACTTGCTACGGTATTCTGTGCTGCCATAATACTCCATTTAACCAGCCTTTCTTTTCCCTTGCTAAATTTAGGAGGCAGCAGCCCTAAAAGCGTCACTTTTGGTACTATTCTCAGGGGCTGCTCAGATAGTTTAATGTATCTCCTCCTACTTACTTCCAGAATTCCCTACTTTCCATCATAAATGCCAAAAAGTCCCTTCATGACCACACAGCCTCCAGCAAAGGATGGAGGCTATCAGATAAATCTTTTTTCAGTCTTGAGGGGAAGAGATACCATCTGTAGAGAACCCTGTAGGTAATCATCTTTATCACTGAGCATACCAACCATTTCCATGCTGTGTCAAAAATCCTTTTCCAACCTGGTGTAAATGCCCATGCCTAATTTAGGCATGGAACAGGCCTATTCTATAACAGTGCATGTAATTTCTAGGAACGCCCAATGATCCGCCCCTGCCTCTCCCATGCCAACATCCCCTTTAGAGATCCGCATATTAGAATTTACGTACACCGTTTTACAGAATACGCTTAGAATGTTTAAATTAGTGCCAATTACTGCAGATAATTGCTTGTTAGTGGACAATTATCAGTGCTGATTAGCTTGTTAAGCAATTAAGTTGTATGAGCAAATAGTCTACACATGCAAATTTGTTTGCACAACTTTGGTCACCGTTTATAGAATCTGGGGAATAATACTGAACCGGGTGGACTACAAGAAAGTCCCCTGGACCCAGTACATATGTCTCTTGCAGTTCCTGAAGTGAATGGAACTATTCCTCTCCAATCATCTGACTAAATATTTGTAGGCCTCACGCTGCTCACCTATTAAAAATTGTCCTCTCCTTCCCCTTCATAAAAGCCTCTTCCTCTCTAATTAGAGCAAACGAAGCTTGCTTTCTTGATACCTTTGGAGACAAAAGACCGCTTGCCAAACCTGCAATAAATGGAGGGTGAAGGGATTGCATAGAATCACCCAACCTCCTCCCCCTCTTGATATCCAGAATAAGCATTTAAGGAGTGGCCTAGTGGTTAGGGTGGTTGACTTTGGTCCTGAGGAACTGAGTTGGATTCCCGGCACAGGCAGCTCCTTGTGACTCTGGGCAAGTCACTTAACCCTCCATTGCCCCACGTAAGCCGCATTGAGCCTGCCATGAGTGGGAAAGTGCAGGGTACAAATGTAACAAAAAAAATGGTGTCCACCCTGCCTTTTCAAGAATAACTCCTGGTTTTCATTGGCCTAAAGACCAATCCAAGATATGCTTTAATTGGGCTGCTAAATAATAGTATGTAATATTAGGAAAAGACCAAGCCTCCACCCTCCTTCTGCTGAAATAGTACTTCCTGAGCTACTCTTGGCTTTTAATGCCCCCAGATAAAATACCTAATATCCTTATGTAATTAATAAGCAGTCTTGAAATGAATTTCAATGGAGAGAACTTGAACTAGGTATAAGAGCCTAGATAGAATGTTCATTTTTATGGCTGCCATTCCCCCCCCCCCCCCCCATCACAATAAATAACTAGAGTGTCATTTCTCCAAATCTCTTTCTAATTCACCCAGTATTGTCCCCAAATTCTTGCTATATAATTTATCCTTGTTAACCTCTATGTACTTAGGGATAGATTCCATATATGGCACCTGAAAAATCCATGCATTAAAAAATACGCCTAGGCGTATTCTCTAAAGTACACTTAAATTTTATAGAATAGACTTCAATTTCCACACAGTATATAGAATAACACTGAGTATCTCTCCACGTGACCAAATTTGGACCAAACAGTGGCCAAGCCAGGTCACAAGTACCTGGCAGAAACCCAACTAGTGGCAACATTCTATGCTACTAATCCCAGGGCAAGCAGTTGCTTTCCCCATGTCTGTGTCAATAGCAGATTATGGACTTTTCCTCAAGGCACTTGTCCAAACCTGTTTTACACCCAGATACATTAATCACTGTTACCACGTCCTCCGGCAAAGAGTTCCACAGTTTAACTATTCACTGAGTGAAAAAATATTTCCTCCTATTTGTTTTTAAAAATATTTCCTTCTCTGGACCGCCTCTGCTGTTTGCTGCTGCTTGTTTTGAGTGTTTTCTCCTGTATTTTCATGCTCACAAATGATATTGAATGCACATATGATTGCATGTAGGATTTGCTATAGAAATAAAGGTCAACCAACAAGTTCATGGTAAGATTTAGATTACCAATACATTTATGAGTGCCTTCAAGACTTATACTTCCTTCATTGGGTCTGTGCTGTCTCTAATGAAGGCTAGGCACAGACACAATTTACGGAGTGTGAATACCCGTTCCAAAGCAGTCCCGCCACCAAGACCCTGACGCAGCGAGACGTAACGCTGGCCATTGTTGGCTTGGGGCGAGGGAAGAGAAGGAACGAGTCAGAATCGTTAAATACCCTAGTGCAAGCAGTTTCAAAAGATAAGTGTTCTTTTGAACTATATATATTCATAATACCACCGTGTTGAGTAGTTCTTTTTGAGTACCACAGTGAGAGAGAAATCTTTATTAATCTACACATTGAGACACATTGTGTGAAGGAGATTAGGCAGGACTGGAGTTCGTGAGCCCTTGGGCCACTGTCGAGGAGCGGCAGGCAAGACCACCTCGGGACTGGAAACACAGAAGAGCAGTACTGGAACTCTGGACTGGAGTAGTACAAGGCAGGCAACTAGAACAGATGAGACAGGAACAGCTTCAAGTGCACCTAGCCACCGTTCCTCCGGAGTTGAGCTCCGAAGTGCAGGCGGCCGGCAGGACTTGCAGGATAAGGCAGGAACTGAAGATCCAGAGGACCCACCCTGGGTCTGGGATACACGAGGGCGACAGGGCACGGAACTAGACTCAGATAGTGTGCTGCTGCACAGCCACTAGCAAGACCCAGAAGACAGACCAAGGAACACAAGGCGTACAGAAGCTAGCAGGAGCAAGGACTAGGGCAGCAACACACTAGGCAGAACGGGGATCCGGGAATACCCACAGGGTAAACCCTCTAGCTAGGTGGAGACAGGATACAGGAATAATCACCCAGGAAAACACATTAGCCAGACAGATACAGGATTCAGGATATACCCTCAGGATATACAAGCAGGGTAGGCACACAGGCTAGGCAAGGCAGGGTTCAGGGTAAAGAGAGCAAACCAAGAATAACAGGCCAAGGGTCTGGGCAGGCAGCACAGCAAACAGAGTAACCAGGAAGAACAGGCCAAGGGTCTGAAGCCACAGCCGTTCCACACACTGACTGGGGAACCCACAAAGGCTGAGGCTTCGCATACAGACAGAGAACAAACCCGGACAAAGGTTTCACCCCAACCCAGGGTAAGCCAGGAACAGAGGCTTCACCCCAACACAGGGTAAGCCTGGAGCAGAGGCTTCACCCCAAACACAGGGTAAGCCAGGAACAGAGGCTTCACCTCAAACACAGGGTAAGCCAGGAAGGACCCACAGTCCATAGACAGACAGAGGCAGGGAAGACCCCCCACGGAAGGACAACAGAGACACAGACACAGAAAGAAACTGGGCTGGAACCCAGAGAGAGGCTAAGCAGTTGTGCAGCAGACACTTACTAACCTGACCTGGCCTAAGAGCATAACACTTATGCAAAGGCCCTGACTGCAAGCACAGCACTTCCTTATGAAGGCTCTCACTGAGGAGTCACCAGCAGTAGGGCAGAAGCAGGAAGTACACAGACCCCAAAGAGAGGCTTGACACACATAGGAAGTGAGCCCACAGGAAAGACAAGCAGGAGCCATCTTGGAAGCTGGCACAGAGCCGGTGGCAGCCATCTTAGATACTGGCTCCCTAGAGAGGCATAGCCCACACAGGTGAGGTCTAGTGAAGCAATCAGCACAGAGACTAGAGACAAGACAAACACAAACACAGACAGAAGCCAGCAGAGCTGCTGACCCCCAGAAAGAAGGTAAGGCTGAGGGTGGTCACGGCCACAGACGTGACAATAATCTATGAGGATCTTTGACTAAAGCCTGTTGAGCAGGTAGTACATGCAAGGTAAATCAGAGTTTCATACACAGAAATAGCTTCTTATAAAAGTGCCTGAAATATAAATGCCTAAAATTATGTGCAACTCTGATTTAAGCTGCTTCATGGTTTCCAGTGCTGCTTCTTTGACTGTAGGTCCACCAGGGGTATAGCCACTATTGATCGAGCCTAGCAAAATGCCCAGGGTCACCTATAACTGAATCCTCAGTCTGCAGGTCCTCCAAAGGCTATTGCAGAGAACGCTGAAAGCTGCCCCTCTTTGATTAGTGAGGACTTTCTTCTGCTGAATCCTACCCATAAGAATTTACATCAGAGAGATAGGACCTAGTACAAAAATAACCAGAATGAAAAAGAAAGGAACAATGCCCTTTACAGCCTACTCCTTCTCACCCAAGAAAAGCACTACTGAACTCCATCAGGAACATTCCTTTTTATTCTCTCAGAAACTTAAAAAAAAACCTCTTCCTAATGCTTTTCCTTTAACAAAAAAACATTAGTCTATACCTTTTAACAAAAAATGCTAGAAAGTAAGCACTTCCTCTTCTCCCAAAAAAGACATCTATAGAGCACTTTTCCACCATTAAAAAACCTCTCTCTTTTTTTTTTTTTTTCATTCACATAGTCTATCTTAACAGTCTCCTTTTCTTTTAGGGTGAGTTCATCTTAAGTCAATCTTTTGAACTCCTTTTCTCAACAGGAATAACCAGTTACTTAGTAATTTCTTTCCTCTTTATTCTTGTAGAATGAAGAACAACAGTCTCAATGTTCATGCAAAAGGAAAGGAAAGTTGTATGCAAATTAGTTCCAAATAAGTCAATGATTTATATGTCTTTCTCACCCTCCCCTCCCAAGCTTAGTCCCAATTTATGACAGCTGGTTCCAAGCAGTATTAGCAAGTCTTTCAGCAGTTCATCAAAGAAAACTCTTATTATGGTTTTTCTTTTTCTTCAACACAGTCATGTATTTTAAGAAACCAAAACAAAACGCTTTAACAAAATGCCTCCCCTCCCCTCCCCCTTTTGAGTTGAGCTCTCTTTCCCACCAAACCTACGGCTCAACGACTGGCAGGCCCAACCCTTTTCCACACCACAGAAGGCTTACATTGCAATGTGACCAACCCCATTTCTGCCAGTAACAGGGTTTTCACACAAGGAAGGAAAACATAAGGTGTCCTATTTCTTCATAGGTTAATCATTCACTTCTTGTTTACAGAGACTGCTGACTGCTACCTTTCTCCAGTTGTTAAAGGTACTGAACCTCCATCTCTCCCCCTGGATCCCTAGGCTCAGACATCTCTTCATCATCCTAAATTCTGGTTTCCTCAGTTAGGAGATAATCCTCCACCTCCATGGGATCCTCCAGGTCTAACTCACTGGGAGATTTTATACCATTTAGCTTCTCCCTTGGGAGCCTCTCCCTTGTAACATCTCCCCTCCTTCTTCTGTAATCTACATCCTCCCTCAGTTTATGTGCATCCTAGTGCCCTCTATTGGGAAAGTCCTTCATTACATTTGAATTTCTCCCTTTTGTTTTTTAGCCTTGAAATAAGAGGGAAAACTGGTGGCACTCTGGGGATTTCTTCCTTAATTCCAGGTTCCCTCTTTCATAAGTCTCTGGTGAGACCTCATTTAGAGTAGTTTGTACAGTCCTGGAGACCCAACCATCAAAAAGATATAAACAGGATGGAGTCCAGCCAGAGGGTAGCTACTAAAATAGTCAGTGGTCTTCATCCTAAAGAGAATGGGGATCTTAATATGTATACTTTGGAAGGAGAGAGGCAATATGATAGAGACATTTAAATATCTCCATTGGTAAATACTCAGGAAGTTAATCTTGTTCAATTGAAAGGAAGCTCTAGTATGAGGGGGCATAGGACAAAAGTGAAAGGGGACAGACTCAGGAGTAACCTGTGAAAACACCTCTTCACAGAAAGAATGATGAATTTATGGAACAGCCTCCTGGTGGAGGGGTTGGAAACAAACACTGTATCTGAAAGCTTGGGACAAGTACGTAGAATGTCTAAAGGAGAGGAAGAAATAGAAGATGATATGGATGGATAGTCTGGAGAGGCCATATGGTTTTTGTACATAGGACTAAGGGAGAGGAAGGAGTAGACGATGGTATGGATGGCTAGACTGGACGGACCATATGGTCTTTATCTGCCTTAATTTTTCTATGTATCTATGAGAAGTTTTGATAATGAGTATAAATAAAAGGAATTTTTAGACTAATGAATGAAAAAAAGAAGAATTAGCCTACTGTTGTATTAGAGAAGGCTCAATTTCGGAAGTACTTTTTGTCCTCATTAATTATTTAGAGAGAATTGTGAACAAAGATTGAGATGTTATATTGAAGATTTTTTTTTGATGGCATCTATATTAATGCAAAGCTTATAATTGGCCCAATAGTTTTAATTATCATGCCATAATATTCACTTTACTATGTTCTCTCCAGAAACTTGCCTTAACAACATCTGGAGGTGCAGTGAATTTTCTCATGACACATTATCTGAGATGAAGTTTGCCCATGCACTTACATGCTAATAGAGGCTTTTTGCACAATTTTGCATCTCATTATCTCATTAGCAAGGTCTGGGGAGTGTATGCACAGAAGTAAAGGTCAGTGCATAAACAATCTGAGTGAGCCCCTCGCTGGTGCATTCTAAGAGCACTTTGCACTTATTCAAGTTTGCCTGCACTAGAGAACATTGGTCTCTTGGTTATTCATGGGTTGTTTCACTTTTATGGGCCAACATAAGAATGATCTAAAGTTGATATTATGCTGAAGCTTTTGAGAAAATAAAAAGTTCCTCCTTCAGCACAAAATATTTGTCACTACAAACAATGCTTATGGAAAGTAAGCCTTCATTCTGTCTCTCCTATCATAATAATCCTCTTTTTCCTTTCACAGAGAGAACACCAAAACGAGTGGGTAAATGTTTTATAACAGAAAAATACACAGTTCGTATTATTAATGATAATACCTACTTCAATGTTCAATTTCTCAAATAAAAAAAGCCCGAACTGTCAGTGTAAATGATCACATGCATCCTAACAGGACAAGTAAAAATTAAGTCAGACTCAATTAAGCATGCACTTTTCTTCAGGATTCTCTTACAGTCTCCACAAATGCAATTAGTGTCTTTCTTGTCTAAGCATTTGCTCTTGCAATTCTCACCTAATGGCACCAAATCACACTTTTTTTTTGTTCCAATTATGAAGGCAATTCATAAACAAGGTAGACAGAAATACAGTCATTTTAGCACCTCACATGCCACCTTTATTGAAATCCTATAACCGTGTTCCGGAGCTAAGTTTTAATCAATTCCAGATGGTTTCCCTGTATCATGGTTGTCAACCTTGTAAATCAATCTCTTGCATGGTACACTATCAGATAAAACGCCTGAAATGCTGACAAACTGTTAGCTTTTGTCCATCAATTCCTCAAAAATACTGAAAATGTCGTAACCACCGATTCCTTATTTTCTTTATGATTGCAAAATGTGCTACTCTATGCTTATTAGCATATTCTGTTCAATTGGGGGGGGTGTCACACCTTCTCATGGGCTTCTCCCATGTCCATCTCAATAACAGACTATGGATTTTTCCTCCAGGAACTTGTCCAAACCTTTTTTTAAAATCCAGATATGGTAACTGCTGTAACCACATCCTCCGGCAACTGGTTCCAGAAATTAACTATTCTTTGGGTGAAAAATTATTTCTATACCATTTCATTAAGTGTCCCCTGGTCTTTGTACTTTTTGAAAGAGTGAAAAATCAATTCACTTTTACCAGTTCTACACCACTCAGGATTTTATAGACTTCAATCATATCCCCCCTCAGCTGTCTCTTTTCCAAGCTGGAAAGCCCCAATCTCTTTAGCCTTTCCTCATACGAGAGACGTTCCATCTCCTTTATCATTTTGATCGCTGTTCTTTGAAACTTTTCTAATTCTGCTATATCTTTTTTGAGGTACGGCAACCAGAACTGAACGCTCAAGGTGAGGTCGTACCATGGAGCAATACAGAGGCATTATAATATTCTTGGTCTTATTACCATCCCTTTCCTAATAATTCCTAGCAGGGGCGTAGCCAGACACCCACTTTTGGGTGGGCCTGGGCCCAAGATGGGTGGGCAGAAGAACCCCACCCCATCCCATAGGTGATTTGGTCTCTCCTCTTGCCTGCATGCCATATGGTCTCTCAAATATCCCTCCTCTCCTGCACACCTTCAGATTTTCACCGGCAGTGAGGAGCAACTAATACACAGTACTCATGTAGGCCCCACATCCTTCCCACTGATGCAGCTTCCTGTTTCCGCATAGGCGGGAATACGTCAGAGGGAAGTCTGTGGGGCCGGTGTAAGCAGTATGTATCAGTCACTGCTTCTTGCAGGCGAAGATCTGCTATTTATAAGGTTTGCAGGAGGGACAGTTGTTGTTAGTTTTCAGCTTGGGAATCTCTGCCAGACACATCATAGGTGTGCTGCTACTGGTGGGCCTGAGCTCAAAGTGGGTGGGCCTGGGCCCACCCAAGCCCACCCTTGGCTACGCCACTGATTCCTAGCATCCTGCTTGCTTATTTGGCCGCTGCCACACACTGGATAGAAGATTTCAGTGTATTATCTACAATAGCAGCTAGATCTTTATCTTGGGTGCACTAAGAAATGGGCTTAATGAGTCCATGCATGGGTCTTTGCTACGCGCTAAGGCCATTTATAGAATGGAAGTCCAAACAGGCTTTGTCCTGCTTGTTTTGTTTCTGGCTGTGTGCAACCATTAAAAAAATTACTGTGTGATTTATTTATTTATTACATTTTTATCCCGCGCTTTCCCACACATAGCAGGCTCAATGCGGGCTTACATAGTAACAATATAAAGAATTACAAAGCCGTAGAAGAATATATAGTTTTTGGTAAATGCAATATTAATGGGGTTAACGGATAAGAAAATTGAACATGGGAGGAATTGGGTGTAGAAGGAAATGAGCATTGGGAGGTAGGCGTAGGAAGATGGAGAGGAGTGGATATGGGGTAGCAATAAGGATAATGGGAAACATGGTCAATGTAAAACAATCGTCAATAAGAATCATGTGGGCAGGCTTTGGTTAGGCTGAATTGTGATCAATTACCACCTCCTATTTAGGAGGCATTAAGGGGTCCTAGTCTACAGATATGCTAACCAGTTAGCATGCCAGTGGTATCAGTGCACTAGGGGCCCCTTTTACCAAGCTGGGGCAAAAGGGGGCCTGTGCTGGTGTGGCGTGTTTTTTTCATGTGCACCGAGGTCCCCTTTTACCGCAGCGGGTAAGTCTGTCTTTCCTGTAGGAAATGGCTGTGCGGCAAGTAAAGCACTTGCCGCGCGGCTATTTTGAGGGGGGAGGGAGCCCTTACCGCCACCCATTGAGGTGGTGGTAAGGGCTGCTGTGCTAACCCGGCGGTAACTGGGCAGCGCACGGCACTGCCCGATTACTGCCGCGTACACTCCGCTAGGGGTGGAAAGTACTGCCAGGCTGCTGATGTAGCCCGGCGGTACTTCCTGTTTAGCGAGTGGTAAGCCTGCGTCAGGCTTAGTAAAAGGGGCCCTAGCTTATTAATGTATCTAAGCCCATTCTCTACCCCTGACATGCTCCTTCCCAAAAACAAAAATTACCATGCAGTTAGTGTGTGCAAATGGCAAAACCAACGTGGAATGCTTTCTCATGCTAGCGCAGTTTTGTAAAAGGGTTCCAAAATAAATTAAATATAAAACATATTGAGTGGGCAGCTTTATTAAAGCCTACTTTATTTATTTTTATTTATTTATTCATTCTTATATCCCTCAATTATTCAAAAACAGGTTTCGGTTCAATGAGGCTTTCAATTTTCAGGTAGTATATGCTACATTTTTGTATTTACCGTTACATTACAATCGTTACATTACCATCATAGCATTACGTTCAGTGTCGGACATTTGTATCATATGTGGTTAACCATAATATTTCTTGAAGAGGTAGGTTTTTAAGCCTTTCCTGAACTGAAGGTACTCGGTGGGAATTTAGTTCTACCATTTAGAACCCAGGTAGCTGAATCCAGCCATGTAGATGGTTTTGTATTTTATGTTTCTGTAGTTGGACAAATGGAGTAATTATATCCTCTGGTCTCTGGACTTGCATATCTCGGCAATAGTTCAATCAAGTCTAGCATGTAATCAGGAGACATGCCGAACAGTATCTTGAAAATAAAAGTGCTAGTTTTGAAAAACAGTCTGGCCCTGACTGGGAGCCAATGTAGTGTTGTAAGCAGTGGATCTGCTCTTTCATATTTTGATTTTTTGAATATCAGTCTTGCTGCTGTGTTTTGTACGGTTTGCAGCGAATTTAGTATGTTTTCTGCATATCCAACATATGCTGCATTGCAGTAATCTATTTGGGCAGTATCAGCAATTATACTATTAAACGGACTGTCTAGGGAAGTAGTCTCCGATCCTTCTTGTTTCTATAGTGTTTTAAAGGTCTTTAATGTGACTGTTGTGACTTGATTTTCAAGAGATATGTGTTTGTCAATGATGATTCCTAAAATTTTTAGTTGTGATTCGATTGGGTATGTCTTTTTGTCACATGTGAAGTTTTGATCAGGCATGGGGTTATGTTGACTGGATAGGACCAGGAATTTAGTTTTGTCTCTGTTTAATTTATGTTTGAATGTTGTGGTCCAATCTTCCATGAGGTCCAGCCCTTATGTCATCCTATCCAATATCTCTGTGATCTGTTTGTTAAATGGTATGTAAATGGTCACATCATTGGCATATATAAATGGACAAAAGCACTCTTTTGCTCAGAGAAATTCATATGAAAAGTGTCCTCTAAACTAGTGGTTTTCAACCCAGTCCTCAGGGTCCACCTGGTCAGTTGGGTTTTTAAGATACCTACAATGAATATGCATGAGAGATATTTGCATGCAATGGAGGAAGTGGAAGCTAATACATCTCATGCATATTCATTGTGTATATCCTGAAAACTCAACTGACCCATACTGGTTGAGTGGGTTAGGAACCACTGCTCTAAACTGTAGTGCTTTACAGAATTCAAAGGAGAATTTTTTTTTCTCTAGTTCCGAGCTTGGTGTCTCCTGAAAAATCCTAAGTAGGGCACTTGCATGGAGGGGTAAGTAGAGATGTCTGGATGTCTCAACGCCACCTGAAATTAAACATGACCAAAACAAAGCTTCTCATTTTTCCCCCCAAACCCACCTCCCCTCTCCCCCTGTTTTCTATTTCTGTTGATGGCTCTCTCATTCTCCCTGTCTCCTCAGCTTGAAACCTTGGGGTCATCTTTGACTCTTCTCTCTCCTTCTCTGCTCATATCCAGCAGATCGCCAAGACCTGTCGTTTCTTTCTTTACAACATCCGTAAAATCCGCTCCTTTCTTTCCGAGCACTCTACCAAAACCCTCATCCACACCCTTGTCACCTCTCATTTAGACTACTGCAATCTGCTTCTTGCTGGCC